>NC_056688.1:111357252-111657252 GCF_018350215.1 Panthera leo
GATAGATGGATGAGTGGGTGGATGGATGGATGGATGGGTAGGTGGGTGAGTGAATGGATGCATGGACAGCTGGATGGATGGACAGAGGGTAAATGGCTTTGAACCCTGGCTCTTCCCCCTTTATTGTGTGACCATCGGCAAGTCAATTACCCTTGTAGAACCTCTGCTTCTCATTGGTAGAATAAATGGGTGCAGTGCAACCCAGCATGCAGGGCTTTGTTTACTGTCTGTCTTTCCCCTGGACAGCACAGCCTTTAGTCCTGTCAGCATTGCTCCCAGCACCTGGTGTAGGAACCATCTCACAGTAGATGCTCAATAAATATTCTGTTGGAAGAAAGAATACCCTAAAAGTTGAAGTCGTGGGAGGAATGGCCCACTTGTCCAGTTCCCTCCCTCTTGCTCGTACCTTCTCCCTCCTTACTTCAGGTTCTGTTTGCTCCCCTTCTCTGCAAATGAGCTGGAAGCCACCCTCTCCCGCACCCTGGGCTAGAAGGCAGCTGTGCTTTGAGTGCCCTGAGAAAGCAGCAGGAGGAAGGCTGGGACGAGGATGTGGTCTGAAGGGTCCCTGGGGGGCCGGACAGCCCCTCACTCCCTGCTAGTGGCTGGGGAAGCCGTGTGAGGCCTGCAAGGCCCTAACTCTATGGAGGTGGACCTTGTTGGATGGTGGTCCCCTGGAGAACTCCGCTGTGTCCCAGGCAGGCCCCCAGGAGGGACAAGGGCAGGACAGAGAGGAAGTGCAGAGCTGGGACGCTCAGTGTCTGTGGATGAATTCCTGATAGTAGACAAGGAAGGGAAGAAGCCAGGAGAGTGTAGAAGCTTCTGGATGCAGCAAGTGGAGGGTTTGCCGAGATGGGGAAGATGGGGTGGATGGGAGTGGCTGGGAAAGAACTGGGGAGAAAGTCCAGAAGTCCAGTTCGGCCGTGATCTATCTGACATGCCTGGGAGACCCCAAAGGAGATGCCGAGCGGCCGGCCGGATATGTGGGTCGAAGCTCGTAGAAGAGGTCATAGCTACAGAGACAAATTTGGAAGTCATCAGCTTAAGGATATTTAAATCCATGGGAACTGATGACATCACCAGGAAGAAGGGCAGTGAGAAAAGAGAAGCAGGCGTGCACCAAACCGGAGGACCCGGGCAATCCCGCGGGACCATAAGCCCCAGAGGTCAGGGGCGTGCGTTCCAGACTCCGCGGTATCCCCAGCCCCACCTTGGTACCTGGCTCTAGACAGGCCCCCGCCAAAGCCTTGCCGCCGTGGGGTCTGGAGAGGGGCAGTACAGAAGCAAAAGGAGAAGAGGGGAGCAGGGAGAAGCCAAGAGAAGAATATGCTGGAAGGAGGGAGTGGCCGCCGGGGTGGACTCCCAGCCTCCAGGAAAGTGAGGAAATTGGAAGAGGCCTCTGGATCTGCCAGCATAGAGGTGGCTGTCACCACTGACAAGGGCCCTTCCAGTGGGGCCGGTGGCCCGGGGCTCAGGCTGCAGCGGGGAGGGGAAGCAGTGATGAGCACAGAAGCAGGGCAGGTGGAGGGGTGAGGCGGTGAAAAACCGGCTCTCACCCGGGAGGTGACTGGGTGGGTTGTGGGCCAAGGGGGCCTGGTCCACAGAGAGTGCGGCCTACAGATGCTGGACAGGTGGGTCTGAGGGGCAGGAAGTCCGTGGGGGGCGGTGCATGGGAATAGGAGCCCCCTCTCCCCCCCACCCCATGCCAGGTCTGAAACACGGGAGACAGAGGCATAGCGGGGAGGCACAGCCGGGGAGGGGTTGCCCTTTGCACCCTACTTGGCCTCTAAGACCCCTGTGGGGCTCTGGCGATCCCACACTAGGGTGGGCCTCTCTCCTTTCTGGGTTTTCTACGTTTCCCATTAGGAAACCTCTGACGTTCTGATTTGAAAATTGAATGCTCAGATCTGCAAAGAAACGAACCCAGGGCCCATGCCCCCCAACCCAGCACTGCCCCGGTGGACAGCCCCCCGCCCGGACCTTCTACTGGCTTCTGCTGCCTCCAGGCCTCTAACATGAGGCCCTAGGGGAGCAAGCCCCAGGATGAATTCCAGAGGGTGGGAATACCCACCTTCTGGGAGGTCACTGGTTCGAGAATTGGAAGGATCTTCCCGGCAAGAGATGAAACCTGAGACCGGCAGAAAAAAGGCCGGGGAGGCCTGTGAAACTCAAGGACAGACAAAGGCGCCCAGCAGGAGGCCTGGGCTCAGGAATGGGGCGAAGGTGGGGGCTCCCAGGAGGGGGGGCCTCTGGCCTCCTGCTTCCTGATCACAAATGCCCAGCCTCGGTGGCACCTCCCCCCCATCCCCAGGGCCCAAATACACCCTCCATGACTCTCCCCGGAGGGAGAGCGCGCAGGGAACCGGAATCAGACCCCACGCCAGAATTCAGGGCCTGGAGGCTGCTGGTCACGGGGTGGGGGGAAGACCCCAGAGGCGGACAGCCCTGTATTGAAGCCTCTGCGGACCAGACCCTCCCAGGCGGGGATCACCTGCCTGGGATCTCACAGGAAATACAGGCATCAGGTAGCCCCAGACTCTTGAATGGCCGCTGTGTGACCACGGGCAAACGCTCACCCTCCCTGAACCCCCTGCCTGCCAACCCCAGGTTCCAGGAACGAAGGCACCTGGCAGGGGCGCTCTCCCCGAGTCCTTGCCAGATCCTTCTGCCGGGGCAGGTGTTAGGCATTCGAGCCCCAGGCGCAGGTCAGGGGCCGGTCCCGCCACCCTCTTGAGAATTCCCATGGGGTGGGCAGCGGGCAGGTGCATTCCTGAGGGTTTTTGGTTTTTTTTTTTACACTTGTCCTTCCCCTTTTGTGTCCGTCCCTCTCTTCTGCCTCCAAATTAGCTAAACACTGGGCCAGCGACAGCGTTTGGAGACTCTTAGGCCCTTAATCTGATCTTCTGAATTTGAAGGAAGAGATAAAGGCTTTGTCCCCTGGGCAGTGCCTCCAGGCCACGTTCAGGAGTCCTTAAACAGCCCCAAATTCCCTGGCAAACCCCTTTTACATAATCCACTGGAGCCTGCCAGACAAAGGCTTTTGGGAAGTAAATTTGGGGAATGGGTAACCGTGAAAGAAGGGGTCCCTGGGAGACGGAAATGGGGCCAAAGCTGTTCATTTGGGTGGGTGTCGTCAGTTTATCTGGTGTCAGCTCTCAAGGCCAAAACATGCAGAGGCTTTACAGGGAATGTGGCCCGGGTGCCCTGCCGCCCTGTGGCCTCTGGGTCTTTGTAGGTGTGGGGTCGTCTGGGCCTCCAGACTGCCTTCCACCCACTCAGAGGGTGGCCAGGGGCTGCGGTGCTTGAGTCACCAAGTGACCAAGGGGCTTTCGAAACCTCGGCCGCCCCACCAGCGTGTGTCTTGCGTGGCCTCGTGCCTCTGCAGACCATATCATATATTCGTCGTAGAACATTGAATCCTATCATACGATATAGTCGTATCTGTCAGCCGTTCAGCGACCGTCTGCTAACTCTCTAAAGTGAGCCAGCACCACAGGAATTGCGGAAGCACCTGTCCTCGTGAGGCCAACGTTCTGGCGGGGGAGACGGACCACGAAACCGGACAGATGCACGGATCGCGTCGAGTCCAGAAAGCTTTTCTGGAATGTTCTTCCACCATAGCTGTGGGACTGAGGGCCACAGGACCCTCTCTCTGGGTTTTAAACCCAGACGACAATCCTCACGCCTCAGCACCCCCGACACGTCCTCCCCGCGCCCCCCCCTCCCCCAATCTCTGGGGCTGGTAGCCCAGTCTATGGCCCCTGGTGTCCTTAGCCCGCCAATGCTAATATTACTGTTATCTGTCTTTCTCTCTTCTGCAGGGCAGAAGTCCCGGGGTTAGCTGGGTTGGACAAGCTCCACAAACTGAGTCGGGGGCCAGACACCCTTTCGGCCCAACACCACACGGGGCCGTGCTCGCCACAGTCCTGGGGCTTCACGGGAGGGCAAAGGACAGACCCTGGCTGCCCTTACGGGCCCTACCTCTAGACCACAGGCGCAGCCGGGGTGGGGGCGGGGGGCTCCACCATCATGACCTCCACTTCCCGGGAAGAAACTGAGGCTCCCGGGGGGCGGGGGGCGTCACTTGAATGAGCCCCATAGGGCCGCACCGGACTCTGGAGGCAGTGCCCACCCCTCCCTCGATCCAGTCACCCGCCTCACGGGGGTGGGGGTGGGCAGTGTCACCAGTCCACGACTTGGCCCCAGAGCTGCCTGGTCCCTGGGGCGGTTCTCACAGCCAAGAGGGGCTAACAGGTGTAGACAAATGGCCGCCCAGCCCTCCAGGCCTGGCATCCCAGGAATGTGATAAGCCACCCATGCTGCTGACCCCCACGGTGGGGGGAGGGAGGGGGGCTTGTTATGTTTGCCCCGGGCCCTCCTGCCCTTCCCTCCAGCCCCTCAGCCGCTGGGTTCCCAGGGCCATGGCATTCACTGTTAATTAACCAGGGGAATGAATAAAGCCGCGGCCCAGGTCCCTGCGGAGGGGCCCGTGCTTCCCAGAGCTCCCCATTCAAAGGGCCTGGCGGTGGCTGTTCTGCACTCAGAGGCAAAGGGAACATTTGCAGAGACAGGAGGAGAGACGGAAAGCCAGAGGGAAAGGGAGAGAGGCAGAGAGGGAGGGAGAGGGAGGGACACGCAGAGACACAGAGACCGAAAGAGAACTCTGCAGCCCAGACATCCTGTTCCAGTTTCAAGCTCGGCCTGGCGGGCCCCAGGGGCGGCTGTTTCGTTAGTGACAAGCTCCCCAAAGCCGTCCAGAGGACTGTGGGTGCTCTCGGCACCCTGTCTCGTGAGGGCCTGTTGCTAGCGGAACCCTGGCTTTGTGCAGAGGCCTCAGAGGAGAGGAGACAGAGTCAGAGTGAAACAACCCTGACGGGGCCGGAAGCAACCAGGCCTCTTATCACAGGCCCCAGAGTGGCCCTCGTGATGGGTCTGGGATCCGAGAGTAGGCGCACAGCCTTCCTTTGAAGGTGAGGCCATGCAGGGTGGGAGGCGGGGCCTCACCTGGAAGGAGCCTGTTTCCCTCTGAATACCACGTCCCTCCGCTTCCCCACACTGGGGTCCAGGCGGGCCCCCTTTCCTCGCACAACCCAGAATGTACGGCCTGATCGACCAGAGAGGGCCAGGGAGAGCTTCGAGTGAAGGGTACTGCCGCAGCCCCGCCACGAAGGCAGATGGCCCCGTTCCACCCGTGGGAAACCGAGTCAGGGATTCAAGGACTAGGGTAAGGCCGACAGCTTGCAGGGGTGGGCTCAGTCCCTCTCCTCTGTGCGCCCCGTCCCTTTGGGGGCACCGAATGCAACACTGCGCCTGTGCTGCGAAATCCCCATGCTGTCCACGCGGGTGTGGCGTGGGGTCAGCTGGCCGTCCCCCTCCGGGACAACGCAGGTGTGGCCGGCTGTGGAAACCTCAGCCTTTCCAGAGCGAGGAGCTGAAGGCCCCTCTTGTTCCCTGACGCGCCAGAAATTGGCTCCGGAACCAAGGTGAGGTCCTGGCAGCGTCTGGACAGCCCGTGGCCCCGACGGCCCAGTGGTGCTGGGAGGGGGGAGGGGGCAGGTATTTGGGACCTGGAGGGGTGCCCTCGGGACAGACGAGCTGTGGGGGGCGTGGGAGCCCCAGGGAGGTCCCGGCAGGCCGAGCGCAGCCAGGCCTGGAGACAAAGACAAGCGTCCAAATGAAATCAGCCTCCATACCCACCGCCGGTGCCCCGGCAGACCGGGCACTGACTCGGGAAAGACACGTGTCCCTCGGGGCCGCCTCTTCAGGAGCACAGCGAAGCAGACAAACTGAATTTCATGCTGCATTCTCGGTGGACATTTCAAGCTGCCCCCAGGATCTTCCCAGGGCGCCAGCATCCCTGTCCACTCCCCTTCCGCCCGGCAGCGTGCCTCCCCTCCAGACCCTGCTCGTCACCCTCTCCTCTGGCAAGCCTTCCAGTTGTCCCCGGCAGTGCCCCTGCCTCTTCCAGTCAAACAGGGGCCTCCTCCCTTCCCCCCTCCGCAAAGGTATGTCCGCCCGGAACCTGGGAACGTGACCTCATTTGGGAAAAAGGTCTTTGCAGATGTGATTAACATAAGGATCTCAAGGTGAGATCATCCAGGATTCAGGCGGGCCCTACATCCACAGCGACGAGTGTCCTGAGAAGAGGAAGAGGGGACGAGGGGCGTCCGGAGACGGCCACGTGAGGACAGATGCGGAGGCTGAAGCTGTGCCTCGGCCAGCAGAGGAAGCCCAGGGTCACTGGCAGCCACCAGCAGCTGCGGGAGGGACCTGGGACCCGCGCAGCCTCAGAGGGAACCCACCTTGCCGACACCTTGATCTTGGACTTTTGACCTCCCGGAGACAATAAACGGCTGTCGTATTAAGTCACTCAGCGTGTGACGATTTGTTACGGCTGCCCAGGACACATACGAGCCCTTCTCCCCGCCCCCCTTCCCCCCCCCCCCCCCCCCCCATCAGCTGCCCTCTTTTCCAGAAGTTCAGGCTTAGGAGCAGGAGTGCTGCTTCCTTCAGGACAGTAATATCTCAATAAATGAAAATCAGAGGAGTTCAAGAATGACAGGCCAGGTTCTTCCAGAAACCTCCGCCCTGTGAAGTGGCTGCATGGCGCCCACGACTCACACAAGCTTCCCTCCTCCCCCCCACCCCCCCCCACCCCCCCCCCGCCGGCCATCCTCGTACCGCGTCACATCTGAAGAAGGAATGGGAAGGCAGCCGGCTTCTCACGGGCAGAAAGGCCTGCAAGCTTGTTCCTCCATCGAGAGGGACCCAACTCCACCCCTTCTGGGACATGCCTCACCTCCTTACCTGGTCCTTCCTTCTTCCCTAGGTGCCCGTCTGACTTGTGCAGCTCTGGGACCGTCCCCTGAGCGCTGTCTGCTGTCCTGCAGTCTGCCGGGGACCGCCGGATGTGTATGACCTGATCCCAGCTTCCAGGAACTTCGGTCCCAGAGGTGAGCAAAAACCTGGTGAGACAAAGAGAGAACCATACTCGGTTTCCAAGCGGCAGTAGTGAGGGGCAGATCCCAAATCCCACTTCAGGCCCTCATTTTGCCGTTCCCACCACCTGGATGGCTCTTTCTCATCATGATCAGATGCCCAGGTCCTGCCCATCCTTCAGGATTCAGATCGGATACTCCCCCCTCCATGAGCTTGTTTACAGATTCAAGGCTCCCTTCAGGTCACCCCACCCAGCCTCTTCAAGAAAATACAGATGGGCATTAGCAGAGTCTGATCCTTTCTGCCAAAGGCATCCTGGGCACCCACAGGCCCTCCCAGGATTTTCTGATATGCTTAAGACAGGCTTAAGCCTCACATCCCACCCATCCTTCCCCTGCCCTCCTTTGCCAAGAAGGCCGCTAGAAGGCACATTATAGGACATACTGGTTTTTGTTTATAAAAACCAACTCTTGGGAGCCCTTACCAACTTGCACACTAGTAAATACCTAGCAATTTCCCTTAAAAGTACCAGCTCAGTGGGGCGGCTGGGTGGCTCAGTTGGTTAAGCGTCTGACTCTTGATTTTGGCTCAGGTCATGCTCTCCTGGTTTCTGAGACGGAGCCCCAAGTTGGGCTCTGCACTGACAATGCTCAGGCTGCTTGGGGTTCTCTCTCTTCCTCTCTCTTCCCCTTCCTCCCTCCTTTCCTCTTTCTCTCTCTCTCTCTCAAAATAGATAAATAAACTTAAAAAAAAAAAGTACCACATCAGCATTCTCTGTGTCCACAAATAACCTGTGTGCTGGTGTGGGGTGACTCCGTTCTCCCAGAAACACAAAGGCCATCCATCTGCCAGACAAACCCCGCTGGTCTGGGGGTTGTATACGTGTACTAGGCCTTGGATCTCTTACCCTATGGCCTGCCGCTTCGGGCTCCCCCAGTCTCCCTCAGCCCCAAGAGACAAGTGGAATTGCTTCTACCTAACGTCCAACGGGGCGACGGCCTCTCACTCAGGCTATGGCCTCACCTCCATAAGCCACCCTCCTCGGCCTCTCGCAAACCTCTCGAGGAGAGCAAAGAGTGGGGGAAGTGAGCCCTGGGTAAAAATCAAAGGTGCACCCAGGTCCCTGGCTCCCCACTGAGCCCCAAAGCCACTTTCATGCAATGGAGCCCGCTGTGGCTCCTTGTTCCACCAACCCGTGCTTCCAGCTCAAGCTCCAAGCCCTCCCAAGGATGTGTTTCCCACCGACAGAAAGCTCATCCACCTGGCAAACATCGTGAAATCAGAAAGCCCAAGGCTCGGGCCCAGATGTGTGAAAATGATCGATGTACCGATCGGGACGCAAATTAGGCTAGTGTGATAAGAAAGTCCCCAACACCGTAGCTTAAACCGGGGGGTTGGTTTCTCCTTCCCAGAGGAACCCAGGTAAGCGATCTAGGACAAATGGGGAGGTCTGACGGGACTAGTGACCCGGGCTCCCCGACCTCTAAAGGGCCGCCCTTGGTCTACAAGCTCTGAGTTGACCTGCGTCCTTGACTATATCCCAGCCTGTGGGAGGGGTCACTGCTTTCCTTTCAGAGGCGGGACGTGGCCCTTGCTCACAGAGCGATCATGCCGCACTTGTCCAGGCCGCTCTAGTCTCGTGTGTTCCATATGAATGGCACCCCCGAGACACCATGAGACCGGCTCACAGCCCGCTGGCCAGGCTGTCACAGGGCCAGGCCCAGCCACAAGGAAGCCAGGCAGCCTGGGACTTCTCCCTACAAACCGAAACAGCGGTTCTCCAAATGTGTGTATGGGAAGTCTGAGAGGTCAACATCATTCTCATGGTAACACTGAGACGTTAGCTGCCTCTTTCCCTCTCATTCTTTCTTGTGCATGTAACGGAGTTTCCCAGAGACGGCATGCATTTATGACCTCGTCACCTGATGGCTAACGGAGTGTGTGCTTATATACTTTTGCGGTTTTACGTTGTTTTCCTCCATTTTAATTTCCAAGGCAGTAAATATCCGTGGATGAAACCCATACCGACAAAATCGCTTTGGGGTCCTTGAAAACTTTTAAAAATGCAAGTGGGCCCGGAGACTAAAAAGTTTAGGAACTGTCCGATAGAAGGTGAAAACAGACGCTATCATGCAGAACCTGGAAGAATCCCTCGGGCCCGGCCCCGCCTCTCCCCACCCCCGTGGCCTTGTGCAGCCACCTGGGAACTTGGAGTCTGGCTCCTAGAAATGAGGGAGCAGACACATCTCTCACCAGGTAGGACCCCAGTCGCTGCAGCCGTGAGTCTGCACCAAGCCTGGAAGCTCAGGGCCCTGCCGGAATTTTGTGGTTCGACGCTCACGTCCGGTGAGGTTCCCCGTGCTTCCATGAACAACGGAGGAATGCTTCACCTCCAGCTTGAGGGTTCAGGCTCCGGGCTTGCCGCTTCAATTGTGCCCCGCTCTTTGCAGATTACTCTGGACCCGTTTTGTCTTCTTTAAAAATGGAGGCTAGTTCCGAGAAGTTCCAGAAAGCCGTTTGCATAGTTCCAACGCTGCAGCTCCTGAAATGGTGAGCCGCCGCCAGGCACGGGGTAGGTGGTAGGTGGACCGACAGAGAAGCCCCTGGAGAAGGAAGAAGCACCCCCTCTCCGGCTGGCCAACTTGCCAGACCTCCCCAGGACTCACGCTGGCACTCAAGGCCCTCCTTACGTGGCCTCAGCCCACCTTACGAGAGAGTTCCCTGTATCACTTTCGAATTCAGCGGAGTCTGCTTTTCCTGGGCAAGGGGGTCTTTCCATTCAGAGCACCCGCCCCCCCTCCGTCAACCAGACAATCAGTTCTCTGGGAAGGGGAGGCCGGAAGTGGGCCCATTCACCAGGCTCTCCCCAATGAGCGTTTGTAAACACATGCCTTCTTTATAACATCAGCAAACAGAACATGTTTTCCTACTTAACAGGAAGTGCAGCCTAACGGCTGGCTTCCCCAGACGGCCCCAGCCCTCACATGCACGCAGCATATGCAGCTAGGACAGGGCCAGGGACCAAGGGGTGGGGTGGGGTGGGGGGCCGGCCAAGCCCCTCCGGGTTGCGGGAGAAGCTCCCAGCGGTTTGCACGTGCCAGGAACCCCTCACGCCGGTGGGAAAAGGGTCCCACCTCTTCCCAACCCCTTGCCTTTGTCCCCTGGCAGCCCGCCTTTCCCTGGAAGTGGAGTCAGGCCGGATCCTAGGCAAAGAAATGAATTTCTAACCACGCAAGCCCTTTCCCTGTCACAAGATCTTGGACGACAACCCGGCAGGGAAGCCCGAGGGCTGTTGTCAGGAGCGGCGGCCAAGCCTCGGAATGACACAATCGTACCAGAACCCTGAGCAGTCTGAGGAATTAAAAAAAAAAAAAAAAAAATCCTCTCCTCCTCCTCTCGCCGCTGGGGGAGGGGGGTCCGCTGGGGAGGCCGGGGGTTGGTGGGGGGAGGCGCGGTGGCCGTGGCAGCCGGCAGCCGGGGCAGCTCCATTCATGCCTGCGGGGACCGAGGCCCCACGCGGAGCCTCCGGCGCTCCGCAGCCGCTGATTGGGCCGCGCTCCCGGCGGCTCAGCCAATCGGCTGTCTGGGAAGCTGAGCCATTCATGAAAGCGGCCGCGGAGAGGAAGCTCGGGGGGCGGGGTGCGCCGGGTTATCTCCGAGCCTCGCGGTCCTTGTTGGGGCCACCGCTCTTCCGTCCTGCTCTCGATTCCTGGCCCTCCCGCTGCACGCAGGGGCCTTGCAGGGAAGGCCCGGGTTGGAGGCTGGGGGCTGGGGGCTGGGGGCTGGGGGCTGGGGGGGGGGGGGGGTGCGCTGAGGAGCAGGACGGGCTTTCTGGAAGCGCCTCCCGGGCAGGGCCTGGCCGCCAAACTCTGCCTCCCTCAGTCAACTGTGGCCATGAAGTCATTTTTTTTTTACCCCCGCTGATTGAAATCATCTGTTTTCAGTTCCCCGACAAATTCATTGAGTTCCCTCTGAGGCTGGGGCCCCTCGGCTGCACGGTCTGAATCTGTAGCCGTGGCCCAGCCCGGCACGATTTCGTCTTCTTGCATCTACACGGGCTCCGGTTTCCAGAGCCCCGGTGGAAAACGCATGTGTGTGGGCGAGGCCGGTGGGCTTTTGGCAGGGCCAGCAGGGAGCTTCGAAAAGGGCTGTTTGCCGGGCCTGGCCGTAGTCCCCCAGCCCTGGCTCTCGGATGGTCAGATTCCGGGGGCCCCAATGGCAGTGTGGCCGAAGAAAGGCACAGAACCCCACGCATCTGCTCTCCTAGAGGGGAAATGGCCAAGCAGAATGCTGGCCTCATCTCTGCAGGATAAGCCCCTCATTTCCTCTTGTGATACTGCGAGTGGCTTAAAAAACACACTCCTGGGGCCCATGTGGACTTATATTTTGGGAGTGGCTGTTCAATCAGGAGGAGGGGCGGTGTCTGCTTTTGCAATGACCCATTGCAGAAGCATGCTAATGGGTGCCCTCACTCCACCGCCTTGCCTCCTCTCTGAGCCTCAGTGTCCTCCTCTATAAAATGGGCATAAGGACACCTGGCCCTCAGTCATGTGAGCATCTGCTAAAACGAGGGATTTGAGGCCCAGCCCTCTGCCTGGCACATGGTGAGAACCCTGTCTGACATCGGTTGTTGCTGGTGAGGTCAGCAGCAACTGGCCTAGAGGACAAAAGGGAGGGTCACGTGCCATTTTCCGGGCAGCAGGATCACGGCACGCGGCCAGCAGAGAGAGCAGTGGGCTCAGGAGCCTCGGGGACACCCTTTCTCAAGCTGCTGAATGCCCACCCCCTCAGCAACATGCCGGAACCACTGGGGGCATGAGCACCAGGGGAATTTTTCTCAATGGAAAGATTTCTTCATACCAAGTGTTTCGCAAACCCCTCCTGGGCTGTTGATAATGAACCTTGGCTTCTTGACTTCCAAGTGTGTTACATAAGCCTAAGAGTTTGGTTTAAAAAAAAAAAAGTATGAAGTATGGAACCAGAGATAGCAGGTGGGCGGGTCCAAACCTGTAGCTGTTCAAACTTTGGGCCACCTTCCAGGCTGCAAGGACTCCCTGCTCCCAGGCCTGTCGGAACCATGCCGGGGAAGGCGAGGGTGAAATCCGAGATGGGGTGCCAAAGAAGCCAGGGCTGCAGAACGGCGGGGTGGGTGCCCCCCTCACAGCCAGGCAGCCTGCACCCCTCCCCCGGGCAGGACCCCGTTTCCTTCCAGCAGCTTCTGTGTCTGGGTTGGGCAGAGAAGGGTGCCCCCAACCCTGTGCCCATCGTGGTTGGCTCTGTAGCACGCATGAGGTAAAAGGGTGCGTGTGCGGAGATGGGGAAACCAAGGCCCAGGTATGGGCAGGGCCACAGCGGCCTTGCACCGCTGCTCCCTCCAGAGGCCGTGGGACCCTGGGAGGTGGGGAGCGTGGGGAGCAAATAAAGGAAGCAGAAGAGGAGCAGGCCGAGTAGGGAAGCCAGATGTCACCCCTTCTCACTTCTGCTCTGGGGTGAATGGCCTTCTCTTTTCATTGGTTTTCTTAAAGGTGTTGCCGGGAGGTGGCGGGGGGCGGGGCGTGGGTTTCCTAATGTGGCTCTGTGTGCTACCTTCGGCAATGCAGATACAACTGAAGAATCCTCAGTGCCCCATTTCAATGCGGGGTCGGGGTCCTGCTGAAGCTCTGCAGGTGGCTGCAGACCGGTCACATGCCTCCCTGGGCCCTCCTTCCCCGCGTGCAGGGCGGAGACGGCAATGGATGCTCAGAAACCAGGAAGTGGAAGCAGGATGCGGTAGCTTTACCCGCTGTGCAAAATAGAGGGTCTTTTAAATTGTTAGAGCACATGACACGGCAGTCAGAAGCTGTGAGCATAATTAGAAAGTGTGTCGGTCAGAACCAGCTAGGTAACAAACAGTCCCCCAGAGCTGGATGCCGTAAAGCAGGGTCAGCAAACGGCTTCTGTGAAAAGCCAGAGAGTAAATGTTTCAGGTTTCACGGGCCACGTGGTGTCTGTTGCAACTCCCCAACGATTACTGTGGCACAAAAGCAGCTTCAGACAGAGCAGAAACGAAGGGGCTGTGTTCCAGTAAAACTTTATTTACATAAACAGGTGGTGAGCCACATTTGACCCACGGGCTGCGGATTGTTGGCCCTGAGTCATCTCCAGGGATGCTCCTACCATCCCGGCGACCAGACCCTTAACACTTCTGCTCACAAGTGAGCTGAGTCCCTCTACTCCTGTGTCACTGGCCGACAGAGTCGTGCGGCCACGCCCGACTCCAAGAAGGATGAGCAGAACGGCCGGACCAGTTGCCTAGGAAGCGGAAAGCTGGAAATCTTTGTAAACGGTGTATAGTCTCTGACCAACCCCCAACTGGAAGGTCCCCTCCCTGGCCACCAGCTGACTCTGTGAGCCTAGCAGGTCCTATAACTCCTCCGGCCCCTAGCTCTCCATGTGTAAAAAGAGAGACAAGTCTTCTAGATTCTTCTCGCGTCTGGGAGCAGCATTACCGTCCTGGATCCCACTTTCCCTAGCAAGGGACAATGATTTAATTCCATCGCACATCCGTGGAGCAAAGGCCGGGAGTCACTCAAGGTGTTTCTGTCCCACCCCCACCATCAAATGCCTATGTTGAAGCCCTACCCCCCCAACACAACACTGTCAGGAGCTGGGCCTCCGGGAGGTGGTTAGGGTCAGATGCGGTCATGAGAGTGGGCCCCATGGTGTCATCAGTGCCCGTCTAAGAAGAGGAAGGACCAGAACCCTCCCCGTGCGCATGCACTGAGGAAGGCCGTGGGGGGACATGACCAGGAAGACTCCAACCAAGCTGGCACCTTGATCTTGGACTTATGGCCTCCAGAACCGTGAGAAAATAACCACAGCCAAGGGGCAGTGTGGCAGCGGCCCCGATGGGCTGACGGCAGGATTCAGAATTTCTTCCAGTCACCCCGAGTTGTGAGTCTCCACTTTCACCCATCACTCTGGGGCTGGCGCGGCGGGGTCGCTGGCCGCGTGTGACTCTGGGCAGCTCGGGTCAGGTTGGGGCCGGGTGACTCGGGGAGGGAGGCGGGAAGCTGGCTTTCTGATGAGGGGTGGCGTGAACCAGGGAAGATAGGCTTACCGTCCGGGCCCACGGGGAGCCTGCTGCACCTCTGGCCACCGCTCAGGGCCACTCGGTCCACCAGGACGGAGAGCGAGGGGACTTCTGCCCTGATGGGGGTCCGCGTCCTTGCCGTTACCGGGACGGCTCAGATGTCTGGTCTCCACGGGGCTTGCGCTGGTTGTCCTCCGTGTGCCCGAGCCTCCTCCCTCTGACTTGCATCCACTCTCGCCCCCCAGAGGCCTCCGCCGACCACCTTTCTGACATCACAGGCCCTGCCCGCCCCCACCGGGCTCCCCTCCCATGCCTCCGGCTCGTTCTCAGCCCACAGCTCTGGTCCTTCCAGGGAACCTCGGGGTTTTGTCTTCTGTCTCCACTTTTAAATATGAGCCCCGCTAGGACCAGCATTTTTGCCCGCTTTGTTCTCGGCAGCACCCGTCCCCCTCACATTTGGACAGGTGCCTGGCACACAGTAGGTCCTCAATACTTGTTTGCCAAGTGGGGCAAGTCATGTCACTGAAGCGAGGCGGCCACACCTGGGGAACAGGAGACGCTCCGGCAGGGTCCCTTTGCCTCCAAAGAAGAATCTTCTGGTTTCGTGGGCTCGCGAAGGCTTCCAGGGTCGCCTGCGCCCTGCGGGCATTGCCATGCAGTTCCCTCCCCCATCGACGGCATCATGGGAAATCAACCTGTGGTTCAAAATGGAGGAGAATGATAAAGAGAACGCCTTGTGAGGTTTGAAAAGATTTCTCATTTTCAGGAGGGAAATATGGACTTGGGAGACAGGGTGGGAGAAACATCACAAGCCCCAGTACCTCGGAGGGGCCTTCTTGCCAGATACGCTCTGTCATAAAGAGGAAAGTCTTTGCAAGTGGAAAGTGGCCGTGCTAAACATAGAAGCCGGGACGTAGGGAAGTGAAATCTTTCCTCATATCCTTCAGAGCTCGCGGTTTTCTCCCCCAGCTCAACCCCATCCCTTTGGCTCCTGACTTCGGGGGGGCGGGTGTGGAAGGCGCAGGAGGCGGGAGAGCGGTCAGAACAACAGAAGCTGAATCGTTTTCAGCACGAATCAAAAATGCAGCCTTATACAGACGGCCCTGAGTGCAGACCCCCGGGGTGGCAGGCGGGTGGCCCAGTGGCCCGGGAGGACTGGGACCCGGCCGGGGTCCGTGCAAAGGCCCGGCTGCCTGTTTCCTTATGTTGGGCTCCGAACAGCCTGGGCCACGATGCCCGAGCCCTATGTGTCACTCTAGACATGGGGAGATGGACTGTCCCCAGCCCAAACCGGGCTTGCGGCCTTCGGGAAGAGTGGGGCTGTCTTGTGATGCCCGTCAGTCTGGCACTGAGGCCCTGGCGCACAGGGACACATTCACCGACGGCAGCGAAGGAGACGCCCGAGGCCCGCACGAATGCAGGCCGACCCCACAGTTACGACCACGGTGATCTTGTGGTCTCTGCGCCCGGGGCCCCGCCTGCCACCAGAGGCAGAATTCTGCATGCCTCCAAGTCAGGCGTTTCCGACAGTTTTTCCTGCCCGAGTCAGAGGGCAGGATGGGATGGGGTCATCTGAGCCCCAGCTTCTAAGGCTTGCCTCCAAAAATAGGCCTTTCTTCCTGTGTCCAGGGCTTCGCCACGGGCCCTGCAGGAAAACGCACGTTTCCAAGGCGGACATCTGGGAGCTCCAGCCGGCCACACGCTCGGGAGCCAGGCCACAGCCAAGTGTCACGGGACCCTGGGTGACACCTGCACCCCCCCGCCCCCGCCCCCGCCCCGTGGCTCCCATCCCCTTCCTTGGGTAAACGGTGCACATTTTTAGATCCTGAGTCAGGGAAGAATCTGGGCGTGTTGGGACAAGCAGGTGGGTACTCCAGGGACGGCTCCTCCTGCCATGACCCCGGCAAACTTTCCAGAACTTTCTCTTCCCCCCACTCTGGAAACCTGTGGCCACCCAGCCCGGCAACGGAGCCTGGGCCGCTGCCCCGGGAAGGCCGTCCCCGCTGCTGTCCGGCTGCCCAGGCATGAGTCACAGCCTGGTCTCAGCAGTGCCCTGCGGATTCAGAAGCTCGAGCCGTTTCCTGCAGATAAGTGATGATAAGTGCGGGGCAGACCTGGGGGGGCGGGGGGGGGGGCCACACTGGGAGAGAGCCCTTCCTTCAGAGCCCCCGAGTGCTAATGAACAATTCCAAGCATCAGCTCCAGCAGCATTTAGGGATTTCCTCATCAGAGTAAACTTCCTCCCGTGTTATCTTCATTTTTGGCATCTGATAGGGTCCTTTTCTGGTCTCGTTTATTTATTTTTTTCCGCTCTAAGACATAGGCTGAGCAGCGCTTAGCCCCTGCGGGCGGATGGGCAGGTGAGGACGCAGGCCTGTTTGAAGCGCGGCCAACCGGCCCCCGGGGGCCCACCTTCGCAGGGGCTGCCTCGGTTTCTCTTCCTGCGCCTGTTCCCGGGGCGGTGGCGGGGGCACGGCTGCGGGGCGCCCGCCGGATTCTGCCGCGAGTCCTCCCGACTCCCGGACCCGGGCTCCCCCCCACCGCCGTCCACGCTGCGAGGCCGAGTCCCCGGGGTTCCCCGAGGCTGAGGCCAAAGCGCGAACCGCAAGGGCGATCACGGCGCGTGCCCTCTGGGGCCGAGGCCCTGGGCGCGCGTCCCCCGAGCGGGGCAGCGAGGCCTGCTTTGCGCACCACAGCTCCAGGCCTCCCGGCCGCGGCTTCCTGCGGCTCAGCACTGGCCTTGGAAGGCGAATTTTGGCCGCGCTAGGTGGTTTCCTGGAGGGCCGGCTCCTGCCTGGAGCTGACAGGCCTCTCCCGGCCAGAGATGAAAGTAGATAACACAAGTTTTGTTTGGGGCTGGACCATCGGTCAGGAAATGAGGTAGAGGCTGAAGACAGAACTGGTGTCACCGGGTTATTCTGGGGGAAGCTGTCCCTGGAAGGCCCCGTCAGCCCTTGTAACGACGGCGGAGAGGGCCCAGCGGGACCTCTCACAGGGATAGGCTGCCCGCTGCAGGCGATGCCCGCGATGCCAGCCAGGGGGCATTTGGGGCCCTCTCTCCAAGGACGGTTGTCCAGGCGGGAGCCCTGTGCCCTCAGCGGGGAGGCGGGGAGGCGGGGAGGCTGTGCCTGCGTCTGTGTGAGCAGAACGGACCCAGCACCTGCCCGAGTGCAGCCCGGAGTCCCAGACCTCACAGCCTGGCAGGTGGCAAATGGGGAAAGATAGAAGAAAGGGCAGATGGACAGACAGACTGAGAGGTGGATGGACAAGCAGAGGAGAGCACGGGTTGGAGGGAGGGAGGAGGGAGGGAGGGAGGGATGAGTAATGGAGGGAGGGAGAGAGGAGGTAGGGAAGGAGGGAGGAGGGAGGGAGGAAGGGGGAAGGAGGGATGAGGGCTGGAAGGAGAAAGGGAGGGAGGAAGGAGGGAGGGGTGAGGGGTGGAGGGAGGAAGGGAGGGAGGAGAGAAGGAGGGAGGGAGGAAGGAAGGAGGGAAGGAGGGAGGGAGGGATGAGGGATGGAGAAGGGAGGGATGAGGGATGGAGAAGGGAGGGAGGAGGGAGGGAGGGCAGGCACCAGTGGTTTCGACGGCACAGTTTTGTAGGGTGCTTTCTGTCTTTTTTCTGAGAGGAAGAAACTACGTAAAAATAATTCTAGAGCCCCTTGGGCTGCTGCACTTGGGCCAGCGGTATAGACGGCCTGTTTCTCCAGCAGACAGAGAGGCCAGCCCGTGCTGAGGGGCAGAGGCCTCAGGAGAAGTCCACAGGGCTGTGCTCTGTCTCCACCTCCTGGATGGCCTCCTGGCCTGGCCCTGGCTGCTGCCCCGCCCCAGCCTGCCTCCTGGCCCTCGCACAACCCCAACGACACAACAGGAACGACAGCGAGAGCCGGAAGGCTGTCGTGCACCAGACCCTGGGCAGAGCCCCCTCGCTTCCCGAGAGGGGGAGGAATATGGGCCCTGAGGCAGAAATGCAGGCTGCAGGGCCTGGGGAAGGGGAGGGGGCAGCTGTTTGTGGGGAGAAACTTTAAGGGAAAAGGGACCGTCTATGGGATGAACTGCCCACCCGATGTCTCTCCCGTTGAGGACAGAACACAGCTTCGGTCCAGGACGGGCATGGCGACCAGGGGAAACGCTTCACTTCCCAGCTTCTCTGGAAGTCGGAGCGGACAACGAAATGCCAGCGGGTCCTGGGAAGTTCCAGGGGTCCCCCAACCAGGCACCGCCCCCCACCCCTTCCACATTTTCCTTCCCACAGGGAAAGCTGGAATCACGGCTGGAGGCACAGCAGCCGTGTTGCAGCCATGAGGACAAAGCCACGTGCCCAGGGCGGGGAGGCAGGAAGGCAGAAGGAGATTGGGCCCCTGGAGGCACAGAGGTCCTGCCATGCCAGCCCGAAACTGCCCTCCTGATAGATAAATGGACCACACCTTCAAGTCGCAATGGTATGATTTTCTGTGGCCTGCGTCCAACGATCCCTCTGTGGCACGGCCGTCGGTGAGAAGCCACAGGACAACGTTATGATTCCTCCAGATGAACCAGGGTCAGGCCACCCCCAAGTCACAAAGGCCTCGGGGGCAGAGGGTCCCTCTCCCCAGCAGCTCCCTGACTGGGGGGCTCCTCAGGGAAGGCCAGAGGCAGCGATCGCCACACACGGCTGTAGGAATGTCGACATCTGGGCGGCGGGCAGAGCTGAGCTGTCGTCCTCAAGACCACCTGCCCGAAGGGGACAAGAGTGGGGCCCTGAGAGGGGCACCGTCTCCCTCCCCCAGGTGGAGGGCCCAGCACCGAGCGCCAGGAATGAGCCTGACACTTAGAGAACATTCCAGAGAGAGAGGACCAGTTCTGTTCCAATAGGTTCATTCTTCCCTCCTGGGTAATTTTGAGGGACAGCGCTTTGGGGAAGGAACCCGAGTCTATGGCTCCCTGCAACCTTGTGTCTTGTGGCCTGCAGAATGCCCATGAGTGCCTTTGCAAAGGCTGGGACAGCTGGGAGGTGCCCCCAGGACACGGCAGAAGTGGATGGAGCTAGGATGCGCGCAGGCCGACCGGATCAGCTTCCCGCGGCCGCGGCCCCGCGGCCCCACAACCTGGGTCATTTTCTCAGTCTGGAGGCTAGACGTCCAGTCTCACTGGGCCGAGATCAAGGCGTCTGGGGGGCTCCGGTGCTCCTGGGCCGTGGCTCTGTGGTCACACGACCTCTCCCCTGTCTGTGTCACATCTCACACATCCCCCTCTGCCTGTCTCTTAAAGGGACACATGTGATGGAATTCGGGGCCCACGGGATAACCCAGGGAGGTCACCTCGTCTCAAAGCCCTGAAGTCAATCACATCCGCAAAGACTGTTCCTTCCAATGAGGTCATGTTGATGGTCTCCAGGGATTCGGAGGCGACTATCTTCGGAGGAGTCATTACTCAGCCGCCCTCAGTGACGCTGCCTCTCGGAGGGCTGGGTTGCAGACCCCGAGCGGGGGTGGTGGGCCCAGAGCAGCCTCCTACACCCTGGGCTTCCTGGGGCTCCCCGTGCCCGGCCGCGGGCCGAAACTGCCCCTTGCAGAACATCGCCAGCGTGGACCGAGGCCCCGGGCGCCTCCAGCCCCGATTCCGGAAGCAAGAGGACGGGATGGAAAGCAAGCCCTGGGTCCCCATCTGCCCCACTCCGTGGCTTTGGGCCGGTTTTTCCTTTCTGAACCTCTCTGAACACTAATTTCCTCGTATAGGGTACGAACACCCACCCCGTGGGATTTGAACGGAACAGTTAGGCATCTAGTGCTCACGGACACTCGGGGTAGCCGTGGTGGGTGCGGCCGGGGCCAGCGTCACGATCCCGCACCATTTCAAGCTATGCCCGCATCGCTTGGCACAGGAAGGGTCCACGCTGACTCGGGGCGCTGAGCCCCCCCTCTCCCAGGAGGCGTCTCACCCCGTGAGGCCGTGACCTCAGTGGGCGGGCTCCCCTGCTCCCCAGCAGAGCTGAGGACACGGCCAGGGCCTTCCGGGCAGCCGACGTGAGAAAAGCCACCTCTGCTGGTGTGCTCGCACCAACCGGGGCCCCCAGCTGCTCGGAGCAGGTACCCCCAGGTCCCGCCTTCCTGCCTGGGTCTCCCGTCCTCCGGCCCCGTGCCTGGGTGCCCCCAGCTGGCCCGCCTCTTGGCCTTCCTCTCTGTCCCCTGGCGGGGCTTACCCTCCGACTTGGCCACAGTGGCTTCCCTGGCTGGCCTCGGGCCAGGGTTGAACCTTCTCTTCTGTCCGTGCCCCTGCGTGGCCCTCTGCCGCAGACAGCCTGCGACCCTGGAGCTGGCTCCAGAGCCTGCCTTTGACTGGTCCCCCTCGCGAGCAGCCCCAGCAACGCCAGCAGGGCCAGCAGGCCCGAGAGACCCTCCTCAAGGGGGATCCTCCCGAGCGCCCGGTTCCTTGGCTATCACAGAACTCGGCTCTGAGTTTTATCTGACTCTGGAGGTCACCTCGACCTGTCCCCTGCTTGCTGCATGAGGGTGCCCTACCTGGGGACTTGGAATCAGATGCATGGGGACACCCCAGCTCTCCTTCCCGACGCCCCCAGGAACCTTCGGAAGCTATCCGCACACACAGGTGTGCACGGACGTGCACACGAGCACACGCACCCGGTCCCACCTGGGACAATGGTCTCTGCAGCGGGGACAAAGCGACTGCTGGCCTGCAGGGTGTGCCCTCCTTTGTAACGTTATTTACCCGTGAACCATGCTTCCCAAGTCCTATGGAAATGCATTCTCTGAGCCGGTCATCTCCTCGGCCGTCTATACACTTGTTGATCTACGGTGTGGGTTTTTCTAATAGAGCAAAGGAAATTTAGCACTCCTTGGCCAAAGGATCCTCGGGCGCGGGGCTCGAACCCGTGAACCATGAGATCATGACCTGAGCCGAAACCAGGAGTTGGATGCTTAACCAACTGAGCCACCAGGCGCCCCGACCCGGGGCTCCTTTAACCTGGGGGCTCTGATGCAGCGGGTGGGAGCAGGGCCCGGAGTCTGCGTTTCCAGCAAATTCCCAGCCGCTGGCCCATGACACCCCTCCCGTAGCCCTGCGTGGAGATGCTGTCTTGTGTGCAGTTTGGAAATTGGCTGATTCAGGCATAGGTGAGCCCTACGCACAGGGCACGTTCCCGGCAGGGTGGGTTGAGCCAGGTCTCACCTTCGAGCACGGCACGCAGGCCTGGTGCAGACAAGTGCCACTAAATATCAGCTCAAGGGACGTCGGTGTTGGTAGCATTGGAGTTGGGTGTCCCGAGACCAAGGTGACCCCTCGCCGGTCAGAAGGGCATCCCCAGGCACACTACGGGTGAGCATTGGAGAGGGGACCCTTGCCCCTGGGGCTCCTCCCCCAGCAGTGTGAGGGGTCGAGACGGACCCTATCCCTGCCCTTTCCCGGAAGAGGAAGCTGGCCTAAGCAGACCACACAGCCAGACACACGCACACCAGTTTCCCCCGACTATTCCTGGAGTAGACGGAGAGCTGTGTCGCGAACGTCCATCTGCCAGACCCGCTGGCCACGTCTCCTTGCAGACACAGAGTTCAGGGAAAAGCAAAACCCACGCTGGTTCTCCACCACTGAGGCAGGGCCCGGGAACACCGGGTCTGCCTTGCTTGTTTCTCTGAGAGGCTGGCAAGGAAGGAAGCCAGGTCAGTCCACGGCCCAACGGCACCACCTCCCCGGGCCCAGGATCTGGCCGGGGTTAAGGGACCGCTTGTGCCTGCCTCAGTCTCCTATTCTGTCGTATGGGAATCACTGTACCACCCACCACCCAGGCTCGTTCTCAGGGTCGGACGTAGTGACATATTGCCCGTAACGCAGGAGAATCTAGCAGAGGCCAAAACAGACATGGACCCCTGCCCTCCAAGCTGGCGCTCCCCACGCTGCTGATGAGTGCAGGTCCCCTGGCCCCACCCCTGCTGCGTGGGAAAGTGCATTTTTACGAAGCACCCGGACGATTTGTATGAGAAGGGAGTTTCGGGAAATGCTGTCCCGACTCAGCCAACCAGAGGAAAAGCAGAGCCTGATGTATCCACCGGCCTGGACTGAGCACAAAACAAGACAAGGTGTTAGGCATTTTGAGGGTGAGTGGTCTCCTATGGGGATAAAATGGCACCAGGGTTCCTCAGACGCCAGGAGGCAGGTGTCCTGGGCCCCCTTCCCAGCAGGCCCAGAGGACAGCAGAGGTCCAAGGCTAACATGTGAATACAGATGGGCAGATTGCTTTCAGGCCATTTGAAGGGAGCAGCGAAGGGAAAATGGGCCTTGAACTCGGGCGGACCTTTGTTTAAAACCTGTCACTCACAGCTGTGTGGCAAATCCAGGACCTCTCACTGTTCAAAGTGGGGTCCTCTGGTAAGCAGCATCCGCAGCACGGGGGGCTTGTTAGAAACGCAGGATCCCAGGCTCTGCCCCGGACCGCCGGAATTAGCTTCTGCGTTTTAGCAAGCTCTCTGGGGGGGTCCTGGGCCCTTGAGAGTTTCGTAAGCTTTGTCTTCGCCTCCTGGAGCCTCGATGTCCTGATTCGCCAAATGGGAGAACACAGCATATCATTAAGGATCCTCGTGGCTCCCACTAACACAAAGGTCACTTAAAATAGCATAAAGAGCCGGGAAATGTGATGGCCGCTGAACCTGGCAGCCCAGGGTCAGGCAGGTGTCAGGGTCAACATAGCCCGGTTCACTCCGAAGGCCCCTCTGGAGGTGTCCTGGCAATGCCCTGCTTTGCCTGTGGTTTTACGCTTAGCCTGGGAGCAAGCTGCTGTCACATGTTTTACTGTGAAGTTTGTCTTATCCTTTTAACACCCACAGGATCTGCAGTGATGGTCTCTCTTTTTTAAAAAAACATTGTATTGTTTATTTTTGAAAGAGAGACAGAGAGCAAGCAAGGGAGGCAGAGAGACAGAGAGAGAGAGAGAGAGAAAGAGAGGGAGACACAGAATCCGAAGCAGGCTCCAGGCTCCGAGCTGTCAGCACAGAGCCCGATGCAGGGCTTGAACCCACGAACCGTGAGATCATGACCCGAGCCGAAGTTGGACGCTTAACCGACTGAGCCCCCCAGGAGCCCCAATGATCATCTCTCGTTTCTTCTTGACTTGATGCTGTTGATCTTTCCAAGGACCAGTTTTTAGTTTTGTTGATCTCCTCCATTATCTCTGTTTTGCGTCTCTTTGGCTTCTGCTCGTATCTTTATTACTTCCTTCCTTTTGTTTACCTCGGCTTTATGTTGCTCTGTCTTCTCCAGGCTGCGTTTGGAGGAGCTTAGGTCCAAATTGATTCTGGGCTTTTCTTTTTTCCAAGGTCAGCATTTAAAGGTATGCGTTTCCCTTTAAGCACTACTCTAGCCACATCCCACGTATTTTGAAATGTCTTGTTATCATTCAGGATTTCAATATTTTAAAGAAGTATCAATTTATCGATTAGGATGATTAGTCCTGTTTTTCAATCCCCTATATATTTACGGATTGTTTGGGGTCTGGTTCCATCAATTATTGAGAGAGAAAGTTGAATATTTTACTATGATTGTGGCTTATTTCTCCTTTAATTCTGTCGATCTTTGTTTGTGCATTTTGAGGTTCTAATAGTAAGTCCATACGCATTTAAACTTGCTGTGACTTCCTGATCAATTGTCCTTTTCATTATTATCTCGATATCTTCTCTGATGTTGATAAGGTCACTCTAGCTTTCCTATGCTTACCATTCACATGGGATACCTTTCCCATTCATTTCCTTTCATTCTGTGTCTCTATTTAAAGTATATATCTGGGTCCCCTGGGTGACTCAGTCAGTTAAGTGTCTGACTTTGGCTCAGGTCATGATCTCCTGGTCTGTGACTTTGAGCCCTGCATCAGGCTCTGTGCTGACAGCTCAGAGCCTGGAGCCTGTTTTGGATTCTGTCTCTCTCTCGCTCTCTCTCTGCCCCTCCCCAATCACGCTCTGTCTCTCTCTCTCTCTCAAAAATAAATAAACATTGAAAAAATTTAAAGTACATCTCTTGTAGGCATATGATTCCGCATATGGTTGAGTCTTGCTTGTTTATTCAGTCAGACAACCCTTTCCTTTTAATTGAACTCTTTATGCCATTCATATTTAGTGCAGTTATTAATACTGCTGGATTTAGGCCTATCGTGCTATTATTTATTTTCTATTCGTTTCCTCTATTTCTTTCTCTTCCATTTCCCCCTTTTTGCTCTCTTTTGGACTATTTGGATGTTTTTTAGAATCCCATATGCCAGTTCTAAGATTTCCTTTTGGCTCATTTTTATATTTCTTTCTTCTCTGCTGAGATTTATAATTTTTTCATTCATTCTTGGTGTATTTTCTTTCCCCTCACTGAGCATAATTATAATAGTTCTTTTAAAGTCCTTGTCTGATAATTCCAATATCTGGATCATTTGGGGATCGGTATCTGTTGATTGTTAATGGGTCACATCTTTCTGGGTCTTTGAATGTTGAGTAATTTTGAATTATATCCTGGACATTGTGAATATTATGTTATGCTGACTCTGGGTTTTACTATAGTCCACTGAAGAATGTTGATGTTTTAGATTTTGCTGGATACTTACCTGGTTAGACTCACGTTGTAAAAGCTGCCTTTCCATCTGTGGATGGTGGTGGAGATCTCAGTTCAATTCTTTAAGCCTTTGCTCTACTGTTCTAAGCCTCTCTGCACGTGTGGTTCTGGGTAGCCTGGGACTTCTGTGATGTCACACCCAGAATTCTTCTCCATCTCAGTCCTCTCTGGTGGCAGCTGTGGGTTCTCAGGTTCCTTTCTCTGGTTCCTCCAGCTAACAAAAGATGGAGAAGATCCTTCTGGCATCTTAGCCACACTGCTCTGAGCTTGCAGCCTGCCCAGGAGGAAAAGCCATAAAAGGTGGAGAACTTGCCTCCGTGACACTACCACTTCAAGTTTAGAGTCCCTTCAACAATCTTCCTACATGTGTTTACTTTTCAGAATCTTCAAGTGATTTTATTTTGTGACCAGAGTTCACTGTTGTTATCCGTGGGAGAGCTAGTCTGGGGAGGAGTCCAACCACCGTACCAGAAGCCAGCTCTCTAGACACAGTGCTGGCAGTGCTGATGGGCTTACTCCTGCTGCCCGTGATAAAGTGGGAAAGCAGAGACAAGCAAAAAACAAAAAACAAAAAGGTCCGCTAAATATAAAGGAGCCAAGACTTGCTACAGTTGAATATCAAACCATTTCTCAATGCCCGCTTCTCTGATATTCCCAGATTAAGAAAAGGCTTTGGAGCAAAGATCAAATTCAGGTTCAGATCATAAAAGCCTTTTTTTTTCAGATCTCAGAAAGCTCTAAGCTGGTTGCCTCGCGGGTCCTCGCCATGAAATAAAAAGCTCTTCATAATCTTTGGAGAGACTCCCCACAGCACCGTCATGGGAAGCCCAGGGGAGAAGAGAGCTTACCTTGAAGAGAGTCATCTTGCCTTGCCTAGCAGAATGGATTAAAACTGATTCATTAAAAAAAAATCCATTAAGTTGTTAAAGAATTGTAACAACTCACACTAAAAGACATAGAGACAGCTGAAAATAAAAAGAGGCCTTTGGGGGCACCTGGGTGGCTTAGTCGGTTCAGCGTCTGACTCTAGATTTTGGCTCAGGTCATGATCTCACTGTCGTGAGATCGAGCCCCGCGTGGGGCTCTGTGCTGATGGCACAAGAACCTGCTTGGGATTCTCTGTCTCTCCCCCACTCATGCCATCTCCCTCTTTCTCTCTCTCAAAAATAAATAAATAAACATTTACATAAAATAAAAATAAAAAGAAGCCTTTGGACCCCTCAACTTCTATGGGCAGGAAACATACTGGGAAAAGGGCTTAATGGTAAGCATGGGAGGTTTTGTCTGGAAGAGGAAGTCTGGCTCAGAGGGCCAAACCCAGAGCCCAGAGCCCAGAGCCACAGGGACTCATTCCCAAGGAGCAGGACTGAGCCCCACACAGGGTACCGACGACGCATGCCCAGCTGGGTCTCAAAATCGCTATGGACTTAACGGCTGCCATTTTTACACACTGGAATTTCAACTGGGATTCCCGTGGCAGCTCTCTTTCTGTCCCACCACTGCATTTGGGTGTGAGGGCCAGGTAACTTGTCTCCGGTTCATGGTTGCCACTCAGGGAGCTATGGAGGAGCTATGCTCAAGAACCCGCATCTGAGGACCACTGTTCACCTGCAGTTGATGGAGAGCAAGGGATCCTAGACCTTGAGCTCAAGCTGTGATGGGATAAGAGTTGGGCGAGGGGGAACTATAGGGAAAAGCAGGGGGATACTTTGCCCGTGGGAGGGGCGTGAATTGTTGAGGCCAGAGGGCAGCCTGTGGTAGGGTTTTCCAAACGTGACCACCGCCATCTTCCCAGAACCCACTTGCCCCCCCAGCACAAGGCAGAGTCCGTTTCCCCTTGAACCTATGACTGTCTTGAACAGACTGTGGCCCGTAGTGAGGCTGTGGGATTTCCAGGTCATAAAAGTCAATCTATCCCGTCCCCCAGTCAGCGCTCACCCCTGGAATCCAGCCACCATGTTGTGGGGGCGTCCGAGCCCCACACGCAGGCCACATGGGGGTGCTCTAGCCAACAACCCCTGCTGAGGACTCGGCCGAGAGCCCCACGTGAACTGCCGGACGTGTGGGTGAGCGAGCCTTCCCTGCTCTGCCCTGTCCACATCCCTGATCCACAGAACCTGTGAGCACAACAGACGGTGGGCTTACACCACGGAGTTTGGGGCGGCTTGTACACGACCGCGGTGACCAGAGCAATGGTTTTGCAACAGATTCCCAGAGGCCGGATATGGTCACACTTCGCACCCTGGAAAGGGGACCGGGCCTCGGAATAAAGGGCCCGGCGTAACGTGCAGGACAAGGCCGATTGGTACGCAGTCCTGGGAAAGGGGTGAATGCTTTCAGGGGAACACACAGCACCCTCCGTTTGCGTCCCTTGCACCAAATGCAATTTGAAACCGCAGGGAAGGAGCAAGGTCCGGCAAACCTCTGGGAAGGTGAAGGAGAAGGGGCTGCAGATCTCTGTCGCTGCCTCTTCCCTCTTCGGCAGAGGATGGAAGAACATTTCTTAGCCGCTTGGATCACATCAGAATCTGAGCCTGGGGTTCGGTGCCCTCTTTCTTCCATTCTTTCTCTTGGATCCCTTTGCCTCTGAGGCATTATCTGTTATCGGCATCGTCTGTGGCCCTCTGCCCAGCAGCACCGCAAGGCCAGGCAGCCGGCTGGGAGAGTCGGGTCCCGGCTCGACCCGAGCTCGCTAGGTTAGAATGAGCGAGGCTCCCCAGGAGACACACAGACCCCCAGGAATTTGACGAAGGCTGCTCTACCCTGACTCGTCGGCAAATCCAGATCCTGAGACAGCAGAGGGGCCCTCGCCCCTGGGGCATGTTTAACCCATACAGCAGGGCCGCTCTCCACTGGAGTGGTGCCAGCCCACACCCCCGGAGGCTGGTGCACCCCGGTGCTGGAGGGAGCCTCGCGCAGCGCCTAGCGCGGGGATGGGGAAGGGGTTTCGTGTCGCATCGCACCACGTGCACACCTGGCTGGTGGGTCCTTGGCCCCAGGAGCTGGGCTGAGGACGTTTCGGGAAGGGGAGTCTAGCGTCTGCAGGAGAGAGTGCTGTGATCAATTAGTGATGTCTGCCAGGGCTGAGAGGGGGTGGTGCCCAGGGTGAAAGTTACTCCCATGGAGCCTGGAACAAGCAGACTTTTCCTGCCCTTTAAAAGCCTTCTTCCCCTCCCTCCCGGCTGGAAGATCTTATTAGAGTTGTCACAGCTCACAAGCCCATCTCTGCACCTGCCCATCAACCATCCGGAGCTCCGTGTTCACGTGGATGGGGTGGATGTGGGTCCGTGGCATCTGGCCGGGGCCTGGCTTCCAGCCCTCCGTGGCCACCCTGGGGGGGCCGAGGAGTCTTGCCCCCCCAGCCCGTAAGACTCACCCTTTGACTCCCTCCCGATGGCAGTCAGACACTACCTAACTGTCCGCTGGGTAAGGTGCCCAGGTCTCGGTAGTAAGTCTGGTTCCAGTTACTTTCCAAGCTTGAAAGCAAGACCTGCTACGTGTCTCAGATCCGGGGACACCCCTCATCCCCAGAGGCCTGGTCCCTCTGGGAAAATGCCTCGCCCCTCAGGAGGGGCAGCTGTCCTGCTTTTCAGAGCCCAGACCTTCCCGCCGGACCCCAAGCTGGGCAGGAGCGCGGTCCCCATTTTATAGATAAGTGACCTGAGTCGTGGGTGACACAGCTGATCCGAGGCGGAGCCCGGGGCGAGCTAATTACAGCAGCCGCAGCCCCAGGTCCTGCCCTCAGACCGAAGGCTCGCGCGGGGCACCGAGTGCCAGCAGCAGGCTGGGAGCGGGCACCTTCGCCGACGGAAAACCTCCGCCAGCCGCTCTTAAGGAGCACACTGGTCTGTACCCTCCCACGGGAGCTCTTTGGAAGCATGCCTGATGACCTGGGCACATTTTTTCCAAACACACCCTTCTTCCCTCTCCCGAAATCTCAGTGTCTCTGGCCCATTTCCCTGCAGCGAGGCCAAGGCAGGCCCCAGGGCTGTAGAAGGGGTTCCTTCCCCGGCCACTGTCCCGGCCCGCTCGGTGGGGACGCTCCGCAGAGACCCTAGGCGGAGAAGTCACAAACCATTTCGCCGTGGAGGAGAACGCCAGCGTGGGTCTGCACCGCTGTGGGCTCTGGAGTCAGGGGCCAGGCCAGCCCCGCCTCCAGTGAGAGCAGAGACGGGCCCACTCCGGCCGTGGGGACTGCAGAGTTTCCCGGGTGGGAGCGGGGACCTCAGAGACGCGGAGGCCGGGCCGGGGGATGTCGGACACTCACCAGCCGCGGGGCGAGAGGGACGCGTCCAAGATCCCAGAGCAAACCCCTCAGGCCGCCGTCACATCAGCCCGCCGTGTGTGGGGCGTGGCCCGTCTGTTCCCGGCTCAGCCTCGCCGCCCCACTGCGGCCCCATCAGGCACATGGGCAACAGAGGCCCCGTGGCAACTGGTGGCTCGCCCTGGAGCACCTGCTTCCAGAGCGTGTCTGGTCCCTCTCGGTCCAGGACTCCTCCCCGCCCCTGGGGTGCGGGACCCCCGGGGGCCGCTGCCTGGGGGGACCCTACGGAGGAGCGGAGGGGCGTCAGCCCCCGGGGGGGGGCTCCCCAGGACAACAGGGGGTCACGTCTCCCGACAGGCCCATGGTGCTGTTTCCGCCCCATCCCATCCGCTCCCCTGTGTTCTCGTCTTACCCACTCTGTTTATGAGCGAAGGGGGGCTCAGGGAGGGGAAGAGAGTCTCCCAGGGGTCACACAGCTCCCGAGCGGCGAGGCCCACGCACAAGCCAGGGTGACTCCTGGACCGTGACAAAGATGTCCCAGCGGTGGCCGTGTAGACAGGGTCGTGACTCCCCTCCGAGGGCTCCTCTAAGCCTGTGATGCCAGAGTCAGGGTGATGCAGGGTGTCCACAGCCCCCCACGCCGGGAAAAGCAGAACTCCGGGGGATGCAGGGTCTCGGGGACCCGGGGGCCTGGGAGCAGGCCCTGCAGACGGCCCCCAGTGTCCCCGGGCATCCAGGAACGCAGAGAGAAGCAGGAGCGGGTTGCTGCCACCTGGGACCCAGCGTCTCGGGCAGGCGGGGGGTTGTGTGGGCAAACGGACACCAAGTCACGAAACGTCACCACGAGACCCTGAAAGTTTCAGCCGGGAGCACCAGGGAAGTTTCCCCGAGGAGGGAGGCCCGCGTGGAGGGGGCGGGGGCTAGGGACAGAGCGTGGTGGGGCCTGAAGTGTGCTGGGACTGACAGCGGTCGCCGTGGGAGGAGGCCAGGCCCGGGGGGGCGGGGGGAATGCAGTGCCACCACATCCTCACAAGGAAGTGGCTGTCCCTGCACGTGGGTGACAGACGGGGCGGGTGGCTGAGCGCAGGTGACGGCTGGGGCCGGAGCGTGGACAGTGCTCAAAGAAAGAGGAGCCACCGGGTCTGCATCCGATGGTGAACTAGAGGAAAAAGAGCCCGTGTCTTCCACTTGTTTATTTGTGGCTCATGTCCCTACTTTGTCACCAAAAAAAAAAAAAAAAAAAAAAAAGACGGGGGGTATTTGAGGTGGTTTACAATACGTGATTTTTAGTGAGAAGAAACTAAGAGGAAGAGACCGAGGAGGCAGAGGCAGTGGGCAAATATATGCCATAAGGTCCTCTCTGCATGCTGTTTGGTGTGGCAACGCATGTGATGCTGAGTTCCCTGGCAGCCAATGCAAAAAGGAAAACGCGTTCTGCCAATCAGTCGCAAGCTGCTGGGAGGTGTTGGGCTCCAGCTACTTCTGGACAAGAAGACGAATGTCATGTCCAGATCGTGCGGACTTGTATGCATGCACGATGCGTGCTCTTGTAAGCCTCCCTGGGGACGGGCGTACGGCTCAGGCCTCGTACAAGGGATGAGCCTCGGCAGACAGGTCTGCTGCAGCCTGGTGGCTGGGCTTCTTCGAGCTGTGCCCGAGTGCAGCTTCCCACGAGGAGTGGGAAGCATCCAAATTCAAAGCTTGCAACTGCCCACACCCACAAGATTCTGCAAAGTCCCCACCCCCCTTACAGACGGGACCAAACCACAGCGCTGGGGGCGGGGCCGGGGCGGGCGACAGGCACCACCCCACCTTGGAAGCCGGTGTTCAATCTTGGCTGCGCACTGGAATCATCCGGGAGCTTTAAAGACTGGTCCCTTGGGGCGCCTGGGTGGCTCGGTCAGTTAAGCGTCCGACTTCGGCTCAGGTTATGATCTCACGGTCCGTGGGTTCGAGGCCCGCGTCAGGGTCTGTGCTGACAGCTCGGAGCCTGGAGCCTGTTTCGGATTCTGTGTCTCCCTCTCCCTCTGCCCCTCCCCTGTTCATGCTCTGTCTCTCTCTGTCTCAAAAATAAATAAAAACGTTGAAAAAAAAATTAAAAAAAAAAAAAAAAAAAGACTCTGGTCCCCGGCCCCACCCCCAGTTCTGATCTCATCTGCTCTGGGTGTGGTCCAGGCGTGAGGGTTTTTAAAGTTCCCAGGTGATCCTCACGTCCAGCCAAGTTGAGAACCGAGACTCCGGGAGAGCCGGATTACCCGTCCTCTGTGCCAGCTCGCAGTTTGGCAAGCGTCCAGCGGCAGAGAATTGGGGTGGTGACCCGAGGGCCCAGTCCCCAGGGAATGATGGGGAGGGAGGGTGGCCCCGGCAAACCCCAGGCCTGAAGGGAGGGCCACCCACCTTGATGTGGAGGTTAATCGATGGCCATGGAGATCCTCCAAAAATAACTTGGGCCCTGCTCCAAGGTCCTATCAAGTGGGTGACGGGGCCCCCAGTTTTACTCCTGGGATAAGCTTTTCCCAAAGGGTGTTGCCCCACACGATACATACGACATTACGGAGGAAAACGTCCACGGGCAAAGAGGTTAAGAAATCTACACACCAACTCCAGCAGGTCCCCCTCGGGTCCTGCTTGCCATTTCCCAAGGGCCCCGGGGTCCCCCACTCTGGCCGTACAACTCTGTTTCCCCATCTAGCGTTCTCAGGATCCGGCTCTCGGAGCTGGTTCTACCGCACACGCACTGGGAAAAGCTACCGTCATCATCCCAGCCGAGCCCGGTCGTTAAAAAAAATAACAATTTATTAAAGAACTCACAGGGCCAGCACACGTACGGCACCCAGCTTGGAGCACGGAAGCTGCCCGGTGAGCCTCCCGAGATAAAGCAGCAGAGACATGTACCCACAGGTACGCGGGCAAGTTGAAACTGACTTGTCAGCACTTTGCTAAACGTTGGCAGAGGTGTGCCGAGAACAGCCTTTCGGGTTTGGGGACCGCTTCCTGACGGTAGTTACGTACTGGCTCCGATCACCTTTTAAGGAGATTTCCAGCTGGTAACAAAACAATCACGCTGGTAGCAGGGTTAATATATTTAACACACCAACAGCTCTGAAAAACGAATGAGGGGGGAAGATGCTATAAATCAACAATGACAAGAGGCAAGAAAAAAGTCATCGAAGAAGTAAGAACTGGTTTCTAACCGATGCATGATCCAGTAACAAACATCCCCAAGCCTTCAGCGGCTTGTAACTGTGGCAGTTTGTTTCTTTAAAGTGGAAGGCAGCAACATTTCTGCTCGTTGCTCAGTCAAGAACGCAGGGTCTTGGATGCTCAGTGTCAGCACAGGCTTCTGGGGTTCTTGCTGGGAGAAGGTATGACACGGCAGGATGTGTAGACACTGCATCCCGGGGAACCTCTACCCTCCCCCGAGCCCGGGAGGAGATGCTGCTAATTGTGGACGGCCCCAAGATCTGCCACCGTGAAAAATAGTCTCCTCGTCAGCTAAAAAAATGAGAAGCGAATCCGAGCGACGGAGAGACGTGATGCGATCCTACTTGCCGCCTCCTGTTAGGCAAATGCTTATCTGGTTTTGAGTGCAGGTGCTGCTTTATTCTAAATCGGGAGACGAACTATAACCCACGGGGCAAGTCTGCTGCCTGTTTTTGCACAGCTGTGAGCCAAGATCGGCGTCCAAATAACTTTTCGTGATTAAATACTTTTCCAAAAATTTTCGAGTCATTGAAACAGCTCGAAAGACGAATAGTATTTTGTGACCCGTGACAATTACAGAAGAGCCCCCTTTCAGTGTACATTTGCTTACAGATCCTTACCGCAAAGGCAGAGCGGAGCGGTTGTGACAGAGACCACGTGTGGCCCCCAAAGTCTAAAATACGTACAGTCTGGGAGTGAATGTTCACCTTCTTAGTCTTTTGGTGGAGGGAAGGGAGGGGGCTGGGGATGAGTGTTGAGAATCCAGCTCAGCACCGGGGAAGGTGGGAGCATTAGTGAAGGGTGGGGCAGACACCCATGCCAGAGGCAGCCAAGTCAAGTAGGAAATGGGGAAAAAGATCAAATTAGAGGGTCCTGGTGATCTCAGCAAGAGGGGGTTTATAGAAGTAGCCAGGAGAAGAGGCAGAGAACTGCTTTTGGTGAGAGTAGTTTTATGAATTTATCAATGGGTAATCAACAAGCATTGACAGCATTTGTCAAATATCATCCACCTTGCTGGCTACTGGGGAAGTGATTTATCCATCCATTCATCCCTCCCTCCATCTTCCGTTCATCCATCATTCCTCCCTCTATCCATCCACTCATCCCTCCATTCATCCATCCATCCATCCCTCCATCCCTCCATCCCTGCATCCATCCATCCTTCCATCCATCCATCCACCCATCACTCCCTCCCTCCCTCCCTCCATCTATCCACTCATCCATCCATCCATCCCTCCATCCCTGCATCTATCCATCCTTCCATCCATCCATCCATCCATCTATCCATCCACCCATCCGTCCCTCCCTCCCTCCCTCCACCCATCCATTCATCCATCCATCTCTCCCTCCCTCCCTCCCTCCCTCCATCCCTCCATCCATCCATCCATCCATCCATCCATTGGTCCATCCATCCATCCATCCACTCATCTACCCATCAGTCCATCCATCCATCCATCCCTCCATTCATCCATCCATCCATCCCTCCATCCCTCCATCCCTGCATCCATCCATCCTTCCATCCATCCATCCATCCACCCATCACTCCCTCCCTCCCTCCCTCCCTCCCTCCATCTATCCACTCATCCATCCATCCATCCCTCCATCCCTGCATCTATCCATCCTTCCATCCATCCATCCATCCATCCATCCATCTATCCATCCACCCATCCGTCCCTCCCTCCCTCCCTCCACCCATCCATTCATCCATCCATCTCTCCCTCCCTCCCTCCATCCCTCCATCCATCCATCCATCCATCCATCCATCCATCCATTGGTCCATCCATCCATCCATCCATCCACTCATCTACCCATCAGTCCATCCATCCATCCATCCACCCATCCATCCATTCATCCATCCATCCATCTCTCCCTCCCTCCCTCCATCCCTCCATCCATCCATCCATCTATCCATCCGTCCACCCATCCATTCATCCATCTATCCATTCACTCACTCATTTAACAAGTGTTTTCCGCGTATCCACTGTGGGCGGGGCCCAGTGGCACGTGCTGGGAAAATAGTAGCAAATGAGATCAACAAGGTGCCTGCTCTCAAGGCTCTTGTTCAAATATGGGAAGCAGACAAGAAACACATAAACAGAGAGTGTTAGATGCTGTAGAAAAAAATCAGACACAGAGATGAGGTCCAGGTGACAGGCTGGGAAGGGAGCAGTGGCAGGTGCATTGGCCAAGCCTGAGCTCAGTAACTCGCTCGTATTAGCACCATCTGAATCCTCCCGATAGAGGGAAAGGCCCACTGCCTACACACACGTGCACACAAATGCATACATGGGCACGCACACACCACACCCAAAGCGTGATCTGGCCCACGGTGAGAAACGGACACCAGGGAAGTCCACGAGAACCACCCGCAAGGGGGACGGCTGAGCTGCTCCCTGACGGAAGAAAGAAAGTTCTAGAGCGTGTGAGGGTGGGGACAAGACGCTGAGGAGGAAACATGAGCCAAAAACTATGATGTCTGGTGTCAGAAATCACAGACTGGAGAGGGGGACGGAGAACTTTGGGGTGACTGGAGCCCGGGGAGACGCAAGGAGGGCCTGCGGGGGGCCATTAGGACCTCGCCGGTGAATTAGCCGTGGCCCGCCGGGGGCAGTGACAACACCAGTAGTCGAGGCGAAGCCCAGCGGGCCCTCTCGCTCCTACCACCGTGGACACGGCGTTTGCTGGGGCGTCCCACCCCACCCTCCACCCCGGGGCCCCAGGCCCGGGGCTCCAAACACCCCTGTGTCTCTGCTCCCCGTTCTTTAATTGGAGGGGCGGGCAAGGCTCTCACTTCTCATTCTCCTCTTTTCGGGGTGGAGATCACAGCCTTTCTGGAGCCTCGATTCCCACGGGGGGGGGCGGCGGCCCCGGGAGCACCCCCTCGCCGTCCGGGCGGCCCGAGCCGGCCGCGGGCAGTGCGGGCCGCGGGGCCCCAGCGCTCAGCGTCTGCGCTCACACCCCGGGGTGGGGAGGGATTTCCATGGGGCTTATGGTGATTTATAATGGGAAACCTCCGCCTTCCCCCCACATTGTTCTCCCTGACAGAGGGAAGAAAGAAGGCACTAAATCTCCTCTCATCATAAGTAATGATGAAGCCGGCCGCTCCGGCCCCATCCCCAGTGCCCTCCACCGCGACAAAGTGCTCTATTGTCATCGGTTACATTTTTCTCAAAAAACCTTCAGCCGCGCACAAGGCCAGCGCCATATCCTTAACTGGATCTTCCTCATTGTCTGCGCCCGAGGGAAATGGAATGTGTCAGTCTGAGTGATGCCCCTTCAATACTTTTCAGGAGCCCGCGCTCGGGGCTTTGGCCCGGATAAAGCCGCCCCCACGCTTTCTCAGGCTCCGCGGCCCGGATGAAAGCCGGCCCGCCGGCCGCAGCCACCGCGCCACCTGGCCCACGGGGACGGTGGGCTCGCCTCCCGGGCCGGTGGCCGCCCCCGTGTCCCCAAGTCGGCTCGGGGGTTCCCCGGGGGCGGGAGGGCTCGGGCAGGGTGGCGCTGCGCCAGCGGGCCGGGGGAGGGGTTGGGGAGGAGGCTGGGGGTGGGGGTGGGGGGATCCCGAGGCCCCGCCAGCCGTCAGATGGGGCCCTGCCCCAGCCGTGCCCCCGGGCCCAGCTAGGGGGCCACGGTTCCCACCTGTTGGAGTCTCGGAGACTTTCAAGAGACCACTTCCTTCGCTTGCAAGTTCAAGGCCCGCAAAACCACATCTGGCCAAGCACGTTCATCCACTCGTTCGTTTGTTTGCTCGGGGGGGGGGGGGGGGATGCTGTTACCTGTACTTCCCAGAGGTCGGGGAGGGGCGTCGGCCAGCAGCTTGGGTCCCCCCGACCCCACACTCACAGCAGTAAACGGAGGGCCCCAGTGCAGGATGAAAACGCGACCTCGTTCAAGACGAGGGAGACGTCGAGACCTGGGGCGTGGGGTGGTGGCAGGTGGGGGGCAGGCGGGGGGGGGGGGGGCGACCAGTGCAGACGATGGCATGCTCGGCCCTGGGAGAGGCTGCCCTGCTCTCAGCACCCCTCCACTCTCTGAGGCCCCCGGGCAGGGCCCTCCTCGCAAGGCCCCCGCCCAACCCGCACAGACTCGCCTCTCCCCGGCCTCGTGAGCCCTCGGAGCAGCTGGGGGGGTGGGGGACAGCCCCGGGGCGCCTGGTGCAGCCCCAGCCCGCCTGTGCTGTGCTGTCACTCCCCGACTGTTGGCGGCTCTTGGTCTCCAGCCCCTCGTCGGTCACTGCAGGGCTCAGTGAGGGCTCCCGGTGGGAAGGGCCTCCCCCGACCCCTCTGTCATCTGCATGGGGAAACCGAGGCCCGCGGGCAGGCTCCGTCACCCTCGTGAGCTTTATGTCCCCGGAGAAACAGCAGGGCGGGACCCCGGCAGCCCTGGGAGATTGATGGGTCGTGGGGCAAAGTCGGGAGGAGGTGTGCCAGCCCAGCTCTGGAGACGGGAGAGGCAGGGCAAGATCAGCACAGCCCTTCCGCCCCGCGCCCCGGTCCACAGCTGACAGCGGGCACAGGGTGAGCCCGGCCGACCCAGACAGTCGCCAAGCCGTGCGCAGCCTCACTGCCAATGCACAGACTCGGTGGCTGCTTGAGGTCCTGTGTCCCGGGATGTTGGCTACACAGACCTTCATTACAGCTACAGCGCCCGGCAGCGAGGGGGACAATGTCCACGTGGTTTCCGTGCTTCCCTCTTTTCTCCAGAGCCGGGCCGATTCTGTGCCCCCAGAAGCCCAGCCCAGGCGCCCTCCCTGGAAGCCTGTCCTGATGGACCAGTCTGCAGGTGAGATGTCCCGGAAGGAGCCCTGCCCTGCGGGCCGGGGTGCAAACTCCCGCTTCGCTGCATCATGCAGCCGCGGCGGGATGAGGCCGGGGGCTGAGAGGGTGTCAGGGTAGGATCGCCCGAGGCTTTGCTGGCCTCCACGAGGACTTTGGAGTTTGTCCCGAAAGCAAACGGGAAACCCGGGGGATGCTGTGGTGGTTTGTCCCCCGACCCCCAAATCTCCCTCTCCTTTGCCACGCGGCTCTGCGTTTCCGCCCACGGGGGGCCGAGAGTGCCTGCCCGCCCCGCGAGGCCGGACTTGGCCATGAGATGCACGGAGGTTTGCAATGTCCCCGTGCAGTGTTTCTGCCAACGCACGAGAAGGTGCCCGGTGTCCCACTGGCCCGAGGAGAATGAGAGGCCTCGAGCCGACCCGGAGCCCAGCCAGCGGGGCCCAGCCCACTCGCCAGCCCCCAGGCCCCCTCACCCGCCATGCTTGCTGGGCTCACTTCCCAAATAAAGCTCCTTCTTCGTCCGTGCAGCCTGCTGGGCCGGAACCCCGTGGACTGGAGGTGTGAAACAGCGAGCATCGGTTTCTCCCGGTTCCGGAGGCGGGAAGTGCAAGACCGAGGTGCTGGCAGACGGAATGCCTGGGGAGGCTCTGCTCCCTGGCTGGCGGACGGTCATTGTGTCACGGGGCAGGGAGCAGAGAGAGAAGCGACTTCTCCGGTGACTTTTCCCGTAAGGGCACTGATCCCGTGCTGGGGGCCCCGCCTTCATGACGCGCAGGTCCCCCTAGGGCCCCACCTCCTAACCTGGGCTGTGGGGACGGTGTTTCTGCCTCCTCCTGAGGGACAGGTAAGGACAAAGAGGGGACACTTGTCATGTGCCTGCCAGCCGGTAGGTGCTCACAGGGTGTAGTTAAGATGCCATAGCCCAAACCTGCGAACATTTCGGTCAGTGATTTCAGGCGGGGGACAGCCCTGAGCTACCCCGCTCCCTCCCCTGGGTGGGGGGTGGGAGGCAGCCCCTGGTGGGCTCCTCTCCGGGTCCTCCCGGGAGCCCAGCCTGGGACAGCAGACACTTCCTGCTGGGGGGTTGGAGCATGTGCCCAGGGCGGGGGGCGGGGAGCAGCCTCCTGGCCACGCGCTGATCTGAGCAACAGCCCCCTCCCCCCAGACCTGCCGCAGGGCTGCCCGAGGCTGTGGCCGTGGCCCCTTCTTCACCCTGTGCCTCCCGCATGGCCGCCACCCCCTCCCTCCACCCAGACCTCCGGGAAGAGCCGCTTGGGGAGAAGGCCGTCTCTGACGTGGTCCTTCCATACAGAGGGTGGTGGGCCTGTCAGATTGGGCACCCGAATCCAGGCTGATGATAGAACCTGTCCCTCCAAATTAGGCCAGAGCCCCCAGAGCCCTGCTGATTACAGCCAGTGCACACCGCGGACAAAGGCCCCAAGCAGGTCCCCGGAGGGTCATTAATACGGATTGAGGCCCATTGTTTCCTCGAATTAGGCCACGGGGGTGCTCCTTGGGGAAGCACAGAGCGGGCAGTCGCACATCCACGGGCTCCTGGGTTCCGGCCTGCGGTCCTCCGGCTGGTGATAAAGACACCAGGCCGTTCCCGGGCTCGAGTCCCTGCTGCAGGGGCGCGGGATGGAAAAGCGACGGTGCGGGCCAGTCAGAATTCCTGACTCCCGTGGAGGGTTTCCACCTGCCGCACCCCTCGGGCCACGGGCCGCACTGTTTACGGTTTATAACGCAGCCTTCGTCCGTTCTCTCCTTTGAGCTTTGCAACGGGTCATTTGGGTCCCGTGACGTTCAGTGACGACTTGCCCCAGGTCACGCAGCCTATGAGAGGCAGGTGAGCCCGGAACTCAGGTAGCGGCACTCCCCCTGCCGCCCGCCCCCAGGACGCAACGCCCAGGACCCCGAACCAGGACCCGGACGCGCGGACCTAACTCACGCGGTGTGTCCACGGCAAGAGCTCGAGTCAAGGTTGAAAGGATGACCCCGGCCCCGCCCTCACCTAGCTTCTGGTGCCGCGGGGTCAGAAAGACGTGTAGCTAGCACACCAGCCCCCAGCCGGCTGAACCCAGGCCGGGTGAGGGCTCTCAGATGGGGGGGTGGGGTGCCCAGAGGAGCTGGCCCTCGAAGCTGCCCCGGAGATTTAACGGGCAGGATGTGGGGACAGCAGGGCACCTCCATCTTCTCGGGGCCCAGTGCAACATGAAAATGCAGGGTCCTTGCTCCAAAGTGATCAGAGCATTAAGCCAAAGGTAGGGGCTTTCTGAGCGTGGGGCCTTGGTGCCCTGGTGAGGGGTGGGGGGGGTAACATCAGCGCTCATTCAACACGGGTCTGAATGCACCTGCTTCAGGCCGGATACAATCCCTAAGCCCCTGGAGCTCTGACCCGACGAGCTGTGTGCGGCTCTCGGCAGACAAATACCGAGTGCTTACAGATGGTGCAACCGCCCTGAAGGAAATGACCTCCCAGGTGAGGTAGGTGGCCACTGGGGGCGGGGCTCCGAGGGTGACCCTGAGAGCCGGCCTGACACTAAAGCCTGGATGCCCCCTTCGCCCCCGAGCGCTGTTATGCGAGTTTAGCCACGCTCACTGCCCCAAGAGGGGTCCCTGGCTGCCCCCCTCCCAGAGGCGGGCAGAGGAGGGGACTAGAAGGTGACTTAGTGTGCCAGGCCACGCGGTGAGCGAGGCTGGAACCAGCAGCGGGTTCACACCGCTGGCTCAGGCCCTTCCCCGGGCCCAACCCCGGCCTTGTGCCAGGACCCTGCGGGCTTCCGCAGGAGTCTACACCGGCCTGGAGAGGAGCTCAGGTCCCCTGGGTAGGCGGCTGCAGGCTTCAGGGGCACCTAGAGCCCTTGACACGCTGGAAAAAAGCTCCTCGGTCAGCTCTGCAGGGATCCTCTCAGACTGTCTGTCTCCCTTTCTCTGGATCTCTGAGTCTGGGGCAAATTCGAAGTCCCCTGAAAGCCTCCCACCCTCGGGCCTCAGCTGAGGCTGAGTCGGGCGCCCTGAACACGCTTCACAGTGAGACAGCTAGGAAGGGGTGTGCATCTGGCCACTCCCACTGGACTCCCAGGTCCTGCCAGGGCCACCACCCCCGACACTGACCCCAGCCAGGCTGGGAGAGAAACGGGTCTGCTGTGCGACCTACAGCGACACCACGGTGAGTGTGCATTGGCCCCCTTTTACAGAATGAGCTTGGAGAGGTCAGGGTCGTCAAGGCACCGCTGGTGTCTGCAGTAGCATTGAGTCTCGCGTTCCCAGGGGAGCCACCCGGCCCAGGAGACGGCCAGGTCCTCGGGACGCCCGTGTGCCTCGTGCGGGTGGCCCAGGGGCTGGTGCCCGACAGCTTCCAGCATGCCCATGCTGAGCACAGCTTCGGCTCCTACAGTCCTCTGAGAGTCCCATTTTATGGGTGGGGAAACTGAGGCAGAAGGGGGCTGTCACTCATCCAAGGCCACAACGTATGCCACAGGCAGTCAGTCAGGCTCCAGGATTTGCTGTCTGTGCTGTGCTGCCTCTTCTGGTGGGGTTTGCAATGATTTTCCTGGCTCATTTTGGGAGCTCAGAGGTCACGCCCTGGGTGAGAGGCCAAGAACCGAAAGGTCCATAGCCCCCCTCGCCCCTCGTGGCCCCCTGGTCACCCCAAGAGGCCGATGCAGCTCACAGAGGCCAAGGAGCTATTCTGAACCAGCCCCGTGTGGGCTGAGGGGCCCACAGATACAGAGGCCCATGGAGGCAGGTGGCAGGAACAGACCCAGAAGCTCCTGTCTCGTGACTCTAATGCCTGTGACAGTGCTGGTCCCTGCAGGGGAACCAAGCCCAGAGGGGCCGCAGAGAACTCTGTAGAGGGGGCCCCCCAGGGCATCCCTGGGCACCTGCTGGCTGAGGCGCTCAGAAGGAGGCCCTGGGGCCGGCTGTGGGGGAGAGGGTGTCCCTACAGCAGGAAGGGCTGGACCAGACACAACATCCACACCAAGTGAGGTTGCTGTCGGCTCTGAGGTTCTAAGTTCTTTAGATACAGAGGGAGGGAGGAAGAAGGGCAGGCAGATGAGTAGGTAGAAAGAAGGGAAGGGAGAGAGGAAGGCAATGGTTGGAGGGATACGTTGATGGATGGATGGATGGATGGATGGATAGATGGATGGATGATGAATGGGTAGATGAATAGAGAGAAGGAAGAAGGAAGGAAGGAAGGAAGGAAGGAAGGAAGGAGGGAGGGAGGGAGGAAAACAGATAAATTGATTGATTATATAGTTTAAGTTCTCAATTCTATCAAAAGGGGCAAATTGGTTGGTGCCTCAAACAACATGTGCTCAACAAACTTTTGTGGAAAAATCCCTGTTTGTGCCAAATTGTATCTGCACCAAAAAAAATATATGAATAAGCCTGATGTCAGTTCTTTAGAGGATTCCCCACCCCCACCCCACCCCACCGCCCGGAACGGCGAGAGAAACGCAGCTCGGCAACGATTGCTCTGGCTGAACGGACCTGAAGACACGCCCCACCCTGGAATGACACCAGACTGTCCCCACCCTTCCCCCCCCCCCCCCCCCGCTCTGAAGGTCACCCCTCAATTCAGTGAGTCTGTGTCTACCTTTCTCCTTCTGTGAGAATACTGGTCACACTGGACCCTGTCTCTGGATAAGGTCATGTTTGGGGGCACCAGGGGTTAGGATTCCATCGTACGAATGGGGGTGGGGGGGACACAACTAATTCTGCCCGTCACCCTCAGCTGTCACAAACCTCCCCAAGATCCATGGACGGAAGGAGCCTGGGTACCGCCTGTGTCCGCGAGCGGGAGAGACCCAGAGCCCGTCCTCAGGCCCGTGTGAGGGCGGCCCGCTGTGGGGCCATGGGTGGGAGCGCCCTTCATCCCTGCATCAGCGCTCTGGGTCACCCGCCCCTCCAGCCCCTCTGCCCAAGCAACCCTCTGGCGAGACAGGCCCTCTGGTGCCCGCAGCCTGGGGTAGAAGCCCAGCCCCTCCACTCACCAGCTGTGTGTCCTTGGGCCCATGACTTAACCTCTCTGTGCCTCAGTAAACTTCTCTATAGAACGGGGTAATGATAGTCCCTACCTCGTAGGGTTTGGTGGGGATAAAAAGGCGAACGTTTGCCAGAGGTCGAGAAAGCACTAGGTCAGGGCCAGGCCGTTGCGGGGGGAGGGTCCTTGGGTTCTCGCTCTCCAGGAACGGCCTTGGTTTTCGCTCTCCAGGAACAACCCGCGAGGCCGAGAGCGGACTGGCCTCGGGCCTCGTCATCGGCCTCGGCCCCCGGGGGGCCCGCGGGCTCCAGAGGCAGGGGAGAGCCCGCGGGTCAGACTGAGGTCTGGAGGGGGCTGCCCCGGGCTCCTCAGCGTGGCGGGCCCTCGGCAGGCAGCCCGGGAGCCCCCCGTTTTATGCATATTAGAGAGAAATCCAAGCGTGATGGTCTGTGATTGTTCCGTTTGCTTGCAGCATTTGTTCGAGCAGATTTCTGGCAAGGACGTGCACAATCAGCCAAGGCCCGGCGGCCCCACTGGCGGGTAGCACATGGGGACAGCTGCCGCCGGGCGGGGGCTTCCCGGGGCCGGGGCGGAAACCGGGGGCTCTGTCTGAGGCCTTCAAAGGAGGGCCTTTGTCTGGGGCAGCCGAGCCCAGGGCCCCTCGGGGGCAGGCGGGCTGGGGCTCTGGGCGCCGCAGACTGGCTCGGGGACCCCACACCGGCGGCTGCCTCTCTCTGGGCCTCAGTTTCCCAAGCCCGCGGTGAGGGGGAGGAACTTGGGAGCCGGGTGCCCGCTGTGACCGAGCCCTCTCGGGGTACGGCCCGACTCCCCAAGGCCTGTGTTCGTTCTGCAGCCTTGGAGGCGAGGAGAAAAGCTTCCAAATGGTGCACGTGCAGCGCCCGGAGGGTTGGGTCCCCCAGGGTCAGGGCTGCCCCTCCAGCCGCCTGGTGACGGGGACCCTGAGGCACCGAGAAGAGAGGGAATGGGCCCAGGGCCTCATCTTCCCTGTCCTCTGGGCCAAGCTCCTGATGCCATGGGGGCCCGCACCCCGACCTCGGTCCACAGCCCCACCACCCACTTGCCATCCCCTGTCTGCACATTTGCTGGGAAACGAACACATGAATGAATGAATGAATGAGCCAACCGATCAAGCAATATGTTGGCAAATCAGTCAATGAAAGAAGTATTGGGGGCGCCTGGGTGGCTCCGTCGGTGGAGCGTCCGACTTCGGCTCCGGTCACGATCTGCCGGTTCATGAGTTCGAGCCCCACGTCAGGCTCTGTGCTGACAGTTCGGAGCCTGGAACCTGCTTTGGATTCTGTCTCCCTTTCTCTCTCCCCCTCCCCTGCCCGTGCTCGTTCTCTCTCAATCTCTCTCTCTCTTTCAAAAATAAATGAAAACATTTAAAAATTTTTTTAAAAAAGAAAGAATGATTGGGCTTGTGCCCACCCCAGTCCCCCAAGGGTATTTCCTGAAGGCATTTTCATGGAGGCCTCCTCACCACGGAACACTTCTTAAGGATCTCCGTGGAGGACGCGAGTGTTTCTGGCAAGAGGAAAGGCCTGGCAACTTCTAGAAAGAGAAGAGGGCACCCGCTCCATTTCCACCAGGTGGACCGGTCCCTCAGGGTCAGTCCCTGGGACCCAGAGGTGAGCTGCGTGTGGGGCGTGTGGCCGGGAGCTGGTCCCAGGGCTCCTGTGGCCTCTTCGGTCTGTGTTCTCTCTGTCCTCAACCTGCTGGGTCAAACCTTGGACCCAGGGCCACCTCCAGGCCACCTCTTCCTGGAGTGGTCCACAGTCCCAGAAGGCACCGCTGGTTGGTTGTTCTTTCTGAGGGACAAGAATCTGCCGTGTGATAGGGACAGGGATTTGTCTCTTATTCCCCATCGTGTACGGCAGCTACTTGAGGAAGAGAATTGCACCCAAATCCCTAACATCCTCCCCCCCCCCCCCGCTTGTCCTGGGCCAAGTATGGGACACCGATTGCAGGAGAGGCACCCAGGGCCAGCAAGGAGGCACTTGTGGGCAGTCCCCTGAGGTCGGCACTGTTCTGACTTGACCTCGAGGCAAATAGGAGATAGGATGCCCGGTTCACAGATGAAAAGACAGAGGGTCAGAGAGGCAGAGGGCCTCTCCCAAGGGCGCACAGAACATGATGCGGCCAGGGGTGTGACCAGACCCATCAAGGTCAGTAGGACGACGGGATGAGTAGTGAGCTGGGGGCTCAGGAGTGGGGGCTGGAGGTGTTGCTGCCTGGCCGGACTTACGCATTCGTCCAAATATGGATCCTGGACGCCAGAGGAGCCAGGGGAGGCCCTGCCCCTTGTCCCCGGTCCCTGCGGATGAGGTAGCACCCTCGGAGGGGTCGGCGGGCCCCCGGGGCCGGGAGGTAGTCAGGCACGCTCTGCAAACCCTGGCCTGCCGCAAAGGTGTCCCCCCCCCCTCCCCGTTCCACTGGGGAGCACAAAGTGGGGGGGGCTGGCCTCTGTGGCACTCTCCCAGTGACTCAGCAGCAGACTGGCCGGCGCCCGCTGCCCGGCCCTCACCGCTGACCCCTCCACCTGCCAGAGACAATATTTGAGGTCAGGAGGCAATTACAGTGTCTGCGAGCCGGCCACGGGCTGGTGGGGTCCCCCTCTGGGACCCTCTGCTGCCGCTCTGCTCCCCGAAGTCAGCTGCGGCTTCCGGACCAGCCTGCGGGGCGCGGGGTGGCAGGAACCCCTTCCTCTTACCTCCGCCTGCACCCTTAGCGGCAACGGGGAGGCCCCCAGGCACCCCCGCAGCATGGGGACACTGTCTCTTACCTGGGGTCCCTTTCTGAGCCACACGGGCGGGCGGGACAGTGATGGTCCTCCCACGTGACAGATGGGGAAACTGAGGCCCAGAGAGAGGGCGAGCTCTGCCCACAGCGTGCGGCCCAAGGCCTCCCAGGGGAGTACCTCCCTCGGGAACCGCTGACCACCCCAGTCTGCTGCCGAGGATGCGGCCGCCACCCCCGGTGATGCCGGCAATGGCACGGTTTTGGGAAGAAATCCCGGCCGTGGCAGGGCCCGGGCCCCCACCGCACCCGCTGGCTTCGAGGTTCTCGGGGGGAGACCCGGAGCCCGGCCTCCACTGGCCCAGCCGCTCCTGGCCTCGGCCTCCAAGTTCTGTCTGAGTTTGGCCAGCGCTCCAATGTCCACCTGCACGGGCCTTCACCTCCAGGGGCAGCCTGAGCCTGGCCTGTGTTCTCGAAACCAGCCAATGTCCCTTAAAGCCACACCCCTGCCTCCAGGGGCTCCCAGGCCAGGAACAGATGGGGCCCAGCGTGCTCTCTTGGGACACCGGAAGGCCCAGGGGCCCAAAGGGCATCTGCCCTCCCTCAGCCGTCCCGGGAAGCTTTCTGAGGATGGGGACAGAGGGCACAGCCTGTAAGGACAGAGACAGCAGACTGCCCTAGACCTCTGAGGAGACTGGCAAGGACCCCCGTGCCGGGTGAGAGTCTGGGGGCTCCCTGGCGGGGCCCTTGACCCAGCAGGCCCGGGGCCTCGGCCCTGCTGTGTCCCCTGGCCCAGGCGCCCGGCCCCGCCCTGCTGTCCCCGGAGCTGGGAGCCGCGGCAGGAAAATGTGAGTGTCAGTGCTGTGCCCGCCGCATTCCTGAGGTCTCCCTCCTGGCCTGGGAGCCGCGCCTTCTCCTCTGTTAACCCGAAAAGCCCGCGCTCGTGGGTCCTGGCCCTGTCCCGCCGCCTCTGAGCTCCCAGCAGCTTCCATCCCGGGAACACCCTCCTGCCAGCCGCTGGTTTGGCGGCCCTGAGGGCCTGGCCAAGCCAAGGCTTTCAAGTGCGTTCCCAGGGGGCCCCCAGGGCTGTCGCCGCCTCCAGCGGGCTGGGTATTTTGGGGGACGTCCCCTAAGTGAAAACAGGGCAGGAATGCTGGAGGCCGGCACCACGTGCCTGAGGCTTGGGTGCGGTGCTTTGAGCCGGGCTGAGAAGGGAGAGGGTGAGGCCAGCAAAGGAGCGGAGACAGAGACCAGGGGGGACCTGTGGGCACCCATGGGAGCGGCAGGGGGACCGACAGCGGGAGGAGCGGGGCCCGCAAGGGGCTCGAGGGCCATCAGAGCCCTCTCGAGCCACTGTCCACATCGCTCAGCAAAGCCGCTCGCCCTAGACACCCTCCTCCTCTCTGCTCCAGAATGGGACGTGATGTTTTGAGACGTCCATGGCCCGGGGCCAGGTTGAAGGCTGATGGGGGTGCTGGCCTTGCCTCCCTCCCCAGGCTCGAGCCTTCCTAGCCTTGTCCTCCAGAAGGAGCTGCCTGTGTGCGCCAGCCCTGGCCATCTCCTCTCTGACCGCTGCCTCCCTGTGTGCCCTGAGGGGGTCCGTGTGGCCCAGGAGGAGCTGGGGACAGAAATCCAGGTCCGGAGGAATCTTGCCAGAGGCCCGCTACCCCTGAGCAGCTCTGAAGACCCCGTCCTCTGCAGAGACAGCAGGGCAAGCCCACCCCCCGGGGCCCTGTGGGGTCAGGACGGACGCGCCCCGGAGACCAGCATTCGGCAGAGGGAGACGCTGAAGCATGGACGTGAAGGGCGTCTGCCTGTGGCCTTCCGGGCCGGGGCTCCAGCCCGCACTGAGTCCCAGGGTGAAGGGCCCCTGCCCTGCGGATGTGGGCGGACGGCACTGGCCTCTGCCCTCCCCTGCCCTGCCCTGGTCCCAGCCGGGGCCCCTGTCGGGAAGCTTCGCTTGTTCCCCTCCGCATCTGTGAGCATCACAGTGCGTCCTGCCCCCTGCGTGTCCCCCGCCTCGAGGGCTTTCCCGGGCACGACCGCTCACGAGACCCCATGGACCTGCCTCTCGACGGGGGCCGGGGAGTGCTCCCTGAGCCTCAGGGGGGCCAGCAGAGCCGAGGCCGCCCGGCCAGAGGGCCCTAAAGCCACCTTTCTTCCCAGCCTTTGGGCTGCAGCTGCTCATGGGAGCCCCGAGGTGGGCATCTTACCCATGGCCTCTCCCAGGGCAGCCGCCGAGCACAGAGAAGGGGCCTTTGTCCAGGCCTGCGGAAGGGCCCAGAGACCTCACAGAGCTGCCCACTGGGCCACCCCGGGCACAGGCGGTTAATGAACCCGCCCCAACTGGGCCCAACACAATGGCACGTTGTGCGGCCTGTCGGGGCGATGATAACGCTCACCCATCAGGGCTGTCGCTGGGAACATGAGGCTAATGGGCGCAAACCCCCAGTGGCGGGCACCGTGGGCCACCTCGGGGGGACGCGGCCCTGGGACCTCCCGTCTGAGAGCACAATGTCCCTCAGTCAGCAGCCGGTGCTGGGGACGCCCCTGACGCCGGGGGGGCGGCGGCGGGACAGGTGGCTGCTGCCCCGCCTAGCCCCTTGCAGCTGTGACCTTGAGCTGACCCCTCACGGCCTCGGTCTTCGCATCCCTACAATGGAGCCATAGCCCACTCCGCCTCTCCGCCCCCAGGCTTGTGGGGGAAAGCATGTGAAATACAGGAGGGAAAAGTCGCCCAAACGCACTGCAGCGCAGCGAGAACATCAGGTTGGATCTGGGAAGCAAGGAGCCCCCTCCAAACACCCCTTGGTCAGGGGAGAGCCGGACCAGGCCGCCCGCAGAGGGGGGCCACCCGGGACCCCCACAGCAGACCCTCACTTTACCTCTGGGAGCTGGTTCCCTCGGCTTTGCGGGATGGGGGTCAAGGCTCCCAGGCTCTGCCGGTCGCCCCCCCTCCACCCCCAGCCGAGACTGATGGTCACTACGGTCGGCACCACAGGCCCCGGAGTGGACAGGAAGGCCCGGCGTGGGCTGAGGAGGACCTCGGCAGTTCAGGGGCGCTCGCCCTCCCTGCCCCGGCAGCACGCAGGGACCCAGAGGCAGCTCTCACCCACAGAAATAGCCCGAGGCAGCTTCCCACAGGCCTTCGGAGGTGGTATTTTTAGTCCGAGAGCCTGAGGCTCAGCATGTTAAGAATAACCTCGGGCAGTGGGAAAGCGCCCGGCCGTGGGGGTGGGCAGCGCGGAGGCAGCTCCAGGGGCCCCCAGAGATCCTCTCCTGCGGCCTCCCCCCGGGGCCAGGGTGGGCAGTCCGGCGGACAAAGCCAAACCGGCAAAATCCAACTTGAGTTTTCCGTGACTGTTCCCCAGAGGGGCCGCCGTCAGGAAAGAGGCTGGCTGGCCTCAGAGCGCCCCGGTGGCCCCAGGCCTCCTGGCTTTCCACCTGGCCCTCTGCACTCACCGGGCCCCACGGGCTCAGCGAGGGACAGGGTGTGCTCCCCCAGGGCAGCAGCTGCGGCGGCCGGAGGGTGACTGTGCACTGATGTCCCCCGGGGGGCTCGCGCCCAGCGTGGGGGCTGCCCCTCCCAGCTCACCCAATGGGGACCCGCTGCGGGAGGGCCACCTCCAGCTCCCTGGGAGTGTCAGGCATTTCTGCTCCAGGCCAGAGACACCCCCGCACCGGTCAGAAGTGCACCAAGAGTTTGGCCTATACAGCCCTCTTCCCCCCCTTCCCCCGTTGTTCCACTTCCCTGGGTATTCTATAAAGGCCCAGGGCGGACTGAGGCGGCCCTACCCTCACCCTGACCCTCCCCCCCCTCCCCCCCCCCCCCCCCCCCCCCCCCCCCCCCCCGGCTCCATCCCAAACTCTGAGCCTCATTCACCCAGGTTCCAGTGATAACCCTGCCAACTGGCCTTTGTCCCAGAGCTGAACCTCCGGGGAGAGGGGGGCAGGGCTCTAGGGCTCGGGCGCACACAGTCAGCACTCGGCAGAGACAAAGAGCCCGCACGGGCCGAGAGTCACAGGGATGGCCTTTCGTCCAGGTCACCCTCAGCTCTGAAACACCCCCCCCCCCCCCCCGCCGTGGCCCCCTGGGACCCTGCAGGGGGCTGGAAACCTGGAAACGCTGGTAGGGGATGAATCTGTGACTCCTCCCAGGTGACACTCACCTGGGAGAATAAAGAAGTTGAAGCAGATGATTGCCGAGAGACCCCAACTGTGGGCGAGTTGGGGGGCCCTGCGGTGGCGCTAAAAACTGCTTCTCGACCCCGGGTGGCAGAGGACGGGACACGGTCCAGAGGCCTGTGGGGCCACCCACTACGAACCCTGCTTCCCACTGATTGCTAGGGGCTCCTCGCACACCGGACGCCCACAGGGACCCGGCGGGAGGGTAGATGGACGGATGCGGGACGGGCCCTGAACACGGCATCCCTCCTTCCCAAGCCGATCTCAGGAGACTTAGCGGTCGGCTGGGAGGAGGGGCTCTGCAGCCCCCAGCCCCCTTCTCCTCAGCCGACTCTCCCCGGGCTGGGCCTCCCCCTGGAATTCATTCATTCATCAGCTCATTATGCAGCCAGCCACTCACCCGTTTTCTCATCCACGTTTTCGGAGCACCTGCTGTGTGCCAGCTGCTGGGCACAGGAAGACACTGATGGTCCCCGGGACTTGGCCTCCAGGAACCCCCGGTCTGGTGGGAGACAAGTGAGTAGACAGACCCGTGAGAGTTGAGATTCAAGGTCCAAGAGAGGAGCTGGCAGGGCCGGGTTAATTGCTCAAGGGGTGGGGGTGGGGGTGGGGACACGGCCCGGGGGGCGGATGGGGGGGGGGAGGTGTCCCTGCAGCTAGGACACCGGGACGGCAGCACCTGTGGGGTGCTGACATCCCACGAGGTGCCCAGTTCCTGCAGCCGGGACCATTTCCGCCTGGGTCTCTCAGCAAGCCTGCCTCCCAACGTAAACTTGCTCTCTCAAAGCATCTTCCCAAAATGATAAATAAATAAAAAATAAAAAATAAAAGCATCTTCCTCATCCCAGAATCCAAAGACCGTGGACCAGCCAGCCCTCGGTGGATGTCGTGGCGTGAACGAAGGAGTGAACGAATAATTTGCTCCAGAAGTCTCCTTCCTTGGGGGGGAGCTGGCCCAGGGCAAGTTTGGAGCAGGAGGGTGGATGGGGGGTTCTGACCTCCTGGGAGCTGGGGCGGGGTCTCCCCACTCTGGGTCAAAGACCCCCAAGAGGCATCCACATCGGGGCTCTGCTCCTCTCTCGGCTCTAGTCCAGGGCCACCTGGGTAAGCAAAGCCAACAGGACCCCTGCCCTGTGTCCCTCCAGTGGGAGGAGACGGGATCGAAGAAATGAGGGTATGATGGAGTCTTTCAGGAAGTGACGGGCGATGGGGCAAGACGTGAGCAGAGCTGGAGAGACCCAGAGCTTTGGGCAGCCCTTCGGGAAGAGATGAGTGGGAAAGGATGCCCAGCAGAGGAAAAGGTCGGCGCAGAGGTCCTGAGGCAGGGGCATATCTGGTGTGTTAGAGCAACAGAAAAGAGCCCCAGGGGGCTGGATCTGGGAAGGCAGGGGGATGGGCAGGCCATGCTGGGCCCTGCTCGGCTGCTGAGAGGACTCGATGTTGCTCTGAGTGGGGCCAGAACCCTAGGAGATCTGGGCCTCATGTCTTTGCGGGACCAGCCTGGCCGCTGGGTTGAGAATGAGCTGGAAGGGGCAAGGTTAGCAGCCAGGAGGCCAGGGCAGTCCTGGGAGGCTGGGGCGCCCGCCTGGCTCCTCTGTGGGCCGTGACAGGGGCCAGGAGCAGAGCGTCCGGGGCCACGTTGCGTCCACGCCCAGGGCAGGCCCGTGACACCCCAGCAGGCTATGGGGCTGGGTCGCCAGTTGTAAAGCAGAGAAAGTGGCCGGTCGGAGAAGCCACACCCCAGACAGTCCAGACAGTTCCCCACTCACATCGGGCTCAGTATCGCGAGCGCACGTGCGTGGTTTGTCGGCTGGTTGTGGTTCGAGGGCTGTGTTGGAGTTATAAGCATAGGAGTGTATCCCACGTTTATATTTGGACCGTTTCTGTGACATTAGAGTAAATGGGATTTCAGCAACACCTGGGAATCCACGGGAATCTCCTTCCGGGGAGTCTCAAGGAGCATGGTCGTCAGGCTAGGCATGGGGTGGGCCCCGATTCGTTTTAATTCGTCGACTTTCTTTTTTTTTTTTTTCATTTTTTTAACGTTTCTTTTCATTTTTGAGATGGGAGGGGAGGGGCAGAGAGAGACAGGGAGGCACAGGATCCGAAGCAGGCTCCAGGCTCCGAGCCGTCGGCACAGAGCCCGACGCGGGGCTCGAACCCACGCACCGCGAGACGGTGACCCGGGCCCGAGGTCAGACGCTTCGCTGGCTCGGCCACCCAGGTGCCCCAACAGTCATTATTTCTTAGAGCAGTTTTAGGTCTGCAAAAAAGTTGAACAGAAAGCACAGAGTTTCCCCCTCCCCCCCTCGCCCTCCCCCCCCCCCCCCCGTCCGTATCTTGAATTCGTGTGATAACGTTTGTCCCAAGTGGCAAACCGCTGCTGACACGTTATGATGCACCGAAGTCCGTGGTTTCCGTCAGGGTTCAGGCTTAGCGTGGCACGTTCTGTGGATTTTGCCAAACGCATGAGGTCTGCGTCCGGACGACAGCGTCATACCCAGTCGTTTCCCTGCCCTGAAAACCCTCCACCTGTGCATCCCCCTCCTCCCCCCCCCCCCCCCCCCCGGCCACCCCACCGCCGCCCTGGCCGCCACTGATCTCTTTGCTGCCTCCACCGTTCTGCTTTTTCCAGAATGTTACATTCTTGCAATCACACGGTATGTAGCCTTTCCGACTGACGTCTTCCGTTTAGCAAGATGCGTCGAGCGGCTCTTCCAGTGGCCTGACGCGGCTTGAGTGCTCTTCTGTCGTCCGGACGGACCACAGTGTATTTATCCATCCACCTACTGGGGAGCATCTTGCTTGGTTGCTTCCAATTTTGGGCAAATATGAACAAAGCTGCTATAAACAGACCTACATCATGCCTAAATACTGTTCTGGTGGCGTGGGGGTGGGGGGAGAGTTCTTTCACCATCAAAGGGCATTTGTGGAGAGGAGAGTTAGGTGGCCCCAGGGCCCCCGGGGCAGCGTGAGACCCGGGGGTCCAGAGAGCTCTCTGAGAAGGGGAGCTGTCCAGCAGTGGGGGGGACAGGGGCAGTCGGCACATCCCGAGGAAGCTCTCCCTGACATCCTGTCCTCCCCTCCCCCACGAGGTCCGGGCAGAGGCCAGAGAGACATGACCGAGACACTGGTTGGGAGTCTTCCGCTCTGGGGAGAAGGCCGGAGACCCCCAGTGTTCCAGGACCCTGGAGCACTGCAGCACCCCTCCCGTGGAAGAAGCCGCTTCTCCAGCCCGTGCTGCAGAGAGCACAGCTGTTCAGGAGCCATGGTCACCAGCCCACGTGACACCTGATGGGCGGCCCCGGGGCAAGGGGTGAGACCCCTTCATCCAGGGCCGCGCGGAGCAGGTGCGGGGTGAGTCTGCCACGCTAGCAGAGAGGGGCCCTCAGCCACACCCCGCGTCCGTACCCACACAGCCAGCGGCTTTGCCCGCTAGCCCCGGCCCGGTGTGGAGGGGAGCAGGAGACGACGCGGGTGGGCGTGGGCGAAGTTACCCTGGGCCTGGCCGGCCGCCTCTCCTGCCAGAGGACCACCCCCCCCCCCACCGCCCCCCGGCAGGCTGATCTGTGCCCGTCTGAGTCAGCCACTCGCGAAAACAGGAAGAGCTGGGACAAGATCCTTCACCTTCCTTCCATTGTCATCGTCCAATTGTTCTCCGCACCGCGACGCCATCCGGCTGCTTCACTGGCGCTCCTGTGCCACCGCCAGGCCGGGCCACCCCCTCGGTGGAGTCTCGGGAGCCGGGGAGGCCGCACGCTGCCAGATGCGTGGAAAGACCTGGACGGCCACCTGGTCCCTCAGGGCAAACGCGGGGCAGTGGGTGGGAGGGGCTTTCCAAGGCTGCGGGCAGGGGGAGGGGATGGGGGCATGGAAACGTGCCCTCGAAACACCTCCAACCTGCAGCGTGACAGCAGCAGCTGTGGGACACAGGGGAACCACCCTGACACAATGACGGTGACCCTTGGCAAGTGGGGCTGCGCAGAGCAAAATGGCCAGAAGACCCCCGGGTCCCGGCCCTTCTGAGAGCAGCTGAGTGAGATGGGGTGATGGGGCGACCGGGCCCTGGGATCGCCGCACTCGCGGGAGAGCCGCGTGGAGAGACAGGGGGCCTCCCGGGGTCCCCGGGGTCCCCGCCTCCAGCGGCAAACCGTGGAAAGGAAACACTTAGTGCCGGACTGGTGCCCAGTGGGGAAGGTTTCCCGACCCCGCAGCGGAGCAGTGAGAACTTTGCAGCCCACTGCTGTCCCCACCAGCTCTCTCCTCGACCCCGGGGGTGGGAGGAGGCCCTTCGGGACGCCCTGGGAGGTGGAAGCGTCTCTCCCCCACCTTGCCGACCCCCACTGGACACGCACGCACGTGTATTCGCAAGGAACACACACGCACACACGTGTACTCGCACGGGTGCACACTCATGCATTCATATGTAGACACACACGTACACAAACATGTACGTGCATTTTTGCGTCCCGCACAGAGGCGGCTCAGGGCCGTCTTCCCTGATTGGTGAGCGTGTCCCCACCTCCTGCAGAATTTACGGGACCAACTTGGGCCGGTTGGGCTCGGCACATTTTCCCCACCTGCAAAAGTGACCCCCAGAGCTGCCGGTGACACTTTGATGTTTCCAAAACCCGCCTGCCAGACGTTGTGCCCCCACTGGGCATCTTCTCCTGGGACCTCACTGCCCACACCTTCTACCTCCCACCCGCGGGTCTCCAGGGGTTCCACCGATGTCCAGACGAACGCATGGCCGGGGGGCTGGGGCTTGTGGATCCTGCACTCTCCAGACGTCTCAAAGGGTCTGGGCTCAAGTCCCAGCTCTGATGTCTTTATTCTCACTTCTCTGCACCTGCCATACGGGCACGAGGACCCCATCCCTGAGGACTTCCTGGGGATGCTGGGGACTCAGGGAAGGAAAGAGAGGAGGCAGGACTCGGTGACCAGGACACCTGGGCAACAGGAGAGGTTGGGACGATGAGGCTGTCGGCCTCAGGGGATGAGACGCCTGGCCCTGCCCCTGTCCCCAGGGCCCTGACGGCACCTAGCAAGCCGGATCGAGTTTTGGTGGCCGTGACTTCCCAAGCCCCTGCAACATCAGCCGATTCTTTTCCTGGCTGACCAAGGGGGGCTACTGCTGGGTGGAGAAGGGGGCCGGTCCAGAGTCTTTCAACGGCAAGTGATAGAACATCATATCAAACTGGCTGCAACCGGAAGGCGGCGACTGGGGCAGAATAGCTTCAGGCACAGCTGGTTCTGGGAGCCCGACACCAGAACTTGGTATCTCTCCCCCTCTGTGCCCCGTCTCTGCTTCCCTCCGTGTCGGTGCCACTCCCGGGCAGGCTCCACTCTCTCTCTTTTCCTTCTGGTCCGAGCAAAGGAGAGGTTATTGCTCCTAAGAGTTTGAACCCAAATCCTGGGCTGCCCCTCCTCGGCCCTTAGCGCCCTGGCATGGGTCAAGTGTCCATCTCTGGACCTAGGGGCAGAGTCAGCCCCACTGAACTCTGGGACTGAGTGTAGGGTAGGGGGAATGGCTGCCCCCATGGAAGTCAGGGTGCTATGGTCAGAAGAAGCCGGAACAGATCTGGGCAGGCCAACGTCGTGGGCACCCACGTCTACGGAGGCAGACAGATGGGATTCCGGAAGCAAGGTGGAGTAGAATTCGGGTCCCGGCTCATTCTCTCTGTGGGACTTGAGCCAGTGGCCTGCGTCCCTGCCACAGTCAGATCGTGGACTTGTGCCCGCCACCCTGGGCTTCCTGCAAGGCTTGTATGCCACAAGACAACCACCACTGCCCTGTGGCCGTGGAGTTGGGATAATCAGGGCAAAGCACGTCCGTGATGCCCGCCTCTGCTCGGAGTTGTTTGGGCCTCAGCTGAGAAGACCTGAACAGCCGGGCGTGTGCCCAGAGGGGGTGACTCACAGGTACGGCTCAGCTGGGGCGATCGGCTGGGATGCCTGCATGCGGCCTCTGCGTGTGGCAATGGCTTCCTCATGGCGTGGCCGCTCGGGGCGGGGGTGGGGGTGGGGGGTCAGACTTGCCACGTGGGAACTCGGGATGAGCAAACGAAGAAGCTCACGGCCTCTGACGAGCCACAAATCACGCGGCGATTTCCTCCGCACTTGGTTGAGGTGGCCACAGCCCGCCCGTGTGCAGGAAGAGGGCGTAACCTCCCTCTTCACACGCAGAGTGTCAGAGAATTCACAACTGCGCTTTTAAAGCATCACAAGGCCCAAAGAGGATGATCAGTGGCTCCCAACTGGGGGTGAGGGGGGATTTTGCCCCCAGCAGGTACGTGAGAATACGTGTCGCTGTGGTCTGAGGGTTTGTTTCCCCCGCCCCCAAATTCACGTGTTGGAGCCCTAATGCCCGGGTGACAGCATTACGAGGTGGGGCCTTTGGGATGGGATTAGTGTCCTTCTAAAGGAGGCCCTGAGAGCTCCCTGTCCCCTCCCATCAGGTGAGGACGTAGCAGTCTGCAACCCGGACGACGGTCCCCACCAGAACCCAATGGGGCTGGCGCCCTAGTCTAGAACTTCCAGCCTCCAGAGCCGCGAGCAATTAAGTTCTGTTGTTTATAAGCCACTGTCAGCCCGAAAGGGCTGAGACGCCTGGGGACGTTTTTGGAGGTCACAATTGGCCGAGAGTGGGCGGAGGGGGCCATGCTAGCGGCAGCCAGTGGGTAGAGGCTGAGCATGTCATGGAGTCCGGGACAGCCCCACAGGGAACGCTCCGGCCCCAAATGCCAGCAGACGGACACTGGGCTAATGGATGTGGACCTCCGGTGTGGTCCCTCTGCCGGCCACAGTGTGCCTTCTGGGGCCTCTGTAGGCCTGTGACACAGAGTGGCACCATCACCTCCCCCGCTGGAGACACAAGCTCTTTGGGAGGCCACAGAGACCCAAGCACTGGGCTGGCCCGGCAGGAACGCTGGGTCCCATCCCGTGGTCCCCACTGTGCCACCGGAGCCTTGTGGCCTCCATGAGTCACTTCCTCCCTCGTGGCCCTCCTCTACTCGTCGGAGGCAGGAGGGGGTGCGCTGGATGAGCCGGGACAATGGCCGGCGCCTGCATAGACCCGGCTGGCGCAATTTGCTTGACCCCAGGACGGCGGTGTCCCCGCCGCGGGGCCATCCGGCCAGAGCAGCTTTGGCTCATTTACAGGGTAGTTTGGGTTTTCTTTATTCCCCTCTCCTTTCTCTCTGCCCCCCACCCACCCAACCCACCCTGGGTTTCCATTGAAATGCCAGCCAGACGGACAGCTATAAAGGCAGGCCCAAACCACAGCCTTCCGGGGCCCGCTCCGAGCAGCGGCCTCAGGGGCCCAGGCCGGGCGAACATTGTTCCATTTTTGGAATTCTTCTGGAGTGAGAGCGGCTCCGGCTGTCAACAGAGCTCTGTTCACAGAGGCCGGCCCGGCAAAGGAGAGAGGGCGCACCATTGTCCGGCCGGGGCTGCGGGCCGCAGGAATGTGCCAGGACGCCGGCCCGCGCGGCACAGCCCAGAGCCGGCCTTTGTGCGCCCACGCTGGGCAGCCCGGCCGGCCCATAAATAGCAGTGAGCTCACTGCTGGGGCCAGACCGGACTCCGGAGACCAGGATTCCAGCCCGTGACGGGGCCACCTGTCCCCCACGACGCCCTCAGGGTGGGCTTTTATCCGAAGGCAGACTGCTTTGACTATCTGGGGCCGGCTGCCGCCCCAGCAGCAGGGCGGGGGGCCTCAGTGCCAACGGCTACTGTCAACACGCACGCGCCCACGGGACGCCCCGGGACGGCAACGCCACCTGGCCCCGCGCTTTCGCCCTCCGTGGGAACGGGACCACGCGAGAGATTCATACAAGCCCCAGCCGGGTGCTCACGGCCGACGTCACCGTGGCACCTCGTCCGTGAGCTCCTCCTCCTCCACCCACACCCCCGATCGCGCGATCGCCTCCGACGGACCCGGCCAGGGGCGCCCTGCGAGCTACCGGCCCGGCCCTCTCAAAACGGCCGAGTGGTCAGAAGCGAGGAGAGCGTGCGAAGGTATCACAGCAAGGAGGCGTGAAGGAGGCGCGCCGTCCCGCAAGGGAAGCGGAACACGAGGTGAGCGGCGAGGAGGGCCGAAGGGGGGACGGACTGGAAGGAGCACGGCTGTGCCGGCACTGGCTCCTCGGAGGTGACGAGCTGCCGCGTCCACACGGATGCTACAAGCAGGGGAAACTGGCCGTCCCGTGTCTGCCGCTCGCCTGCGCGCCCGCCCTGCTCTGCAACGCGAGCGGCTGGTTCGCACGGAGGGCCCGGAGCAGGTGCTCGGCGGGCGGGAGCTCTGACGACAGGCGCCGGCTCACCCCGCTTCGCGGTGGACCAGGAGGCGTGATGGCACAGAGCAGGTGTCAGTGTGAACCCTTATTCCGAGGAGTGCATGAAAGGCCCACGTGAGAGCTCACCGTGGGCGCGGGCAGTGCACTCGGGCCCTGCCCGGCTTGAGGCAAGTCCTTGACGGTCACCTCTGGACGACAGAGCCTCGGAAGAGCGTGAGCGCCCTCGCAAACCCAGACAACGCTGCCTGCCTCTCGGGGCTGCTGCTGGGCGACAGGAAGGCCCTGTGGCGGGTGCAACGGTGGGCACAACTGTTCCGTCCTGCGACAGAGACCATGCAACTCAGGCTGCATCTGGGGGCTTCTCTGAGCCCACCAATGACCCACGCTGCCATCCCCAGCTCCCTTGCTCTCCTGGCCCTGCCCGGCCGGCCTCAAAGGATGCAGGCCCAACACAACCTGCCTTCCACCGGAGAACATGGCAAGGTCACAAAGTCACGTTCTCCGTCTCCTCCGCAGCAGTCCTGTGACGGAGGCAGGGCCGGGTGACCCCATCCATGTCCCAGGCCCCTGAGAAGTAATCCCAGTGACCGCCTGCTGAGTCCCGGCTCAGCGACCATGGCCAGCATGACACCCAGCACCACTGTGTTGCTCACACGGCCTCACCGTACTGTCCCACCACAGGGGACTGTCCCGCAGGGGACTGAGAACCACAGGGGCTGACCACTTGCCCAGAGTCACAGCCAGGGCTTACACCTGTGACCTGAGACCCGTGCGTTCAACCACCAGGTGCAACTGACCACGACAGCTCCCCAGAGAGGGAAAGTGACCAACCCAAGGCCACGCAGTTCATCGATGCATCAGACCCACTTTTAGGGTATTGTCTGGTGCCTGGCGTGGCAGCCAGCATGGAAACCGGACTCCACACAGGCCAGAAGACAGAGGGCCCATGGCCTAGCAGGGCTGGGAACTGCCTCACAGGCTTGACCACAGAGGAAATCCACATGGGCACCCCAGTCCTCTGTCTGCCACTCCGTTGCCAGCTACTCTGTGCCTGCTCCAGACCCAGAGCAGGTCCATGTGTGTGTTGAGGGTACAAGTACCTCCTTACCTGCCCCTGCCCAGTGTGTTTTGCTCCTTAGCCCGCCATTCCCCTACCTGGTCCTGCCTCCGGCCAGTGCTCCCAGCAGGCAGAGCCTCCATCAGTGCCTCTTGTGATGGATGGTTGGGTGGTTGGGTAGATGGGTGGATGGATGGATGGATGGAAGGACAGGTGATTGGATGGATGGATGGGTAGATGGGAGGGTGGATGGATAGATGGATGGATGGTTGAGTAGATGGGTGTATGGATGAACAGATGATGGGTGGATGGATGGATGTACAGATGATTGGATGGATGGATGGATAGATGGATGGAGGGACAGATGATGGATGGATGGATGGATGGATGCAAGGACAGATGATTGGATAGATGAATGGATGGATGGATACTTGGGTAGATGGGTGAATGAACAGATTGAATGATAGGTGGATGGGTGGGTGGATGGAGGGGTGGGTGGATGGATGGATGGATGAGCAGATGGTTGGATGGGTGGATAGATGGATGGACAAACAGATGGGTGGATTGGCATATGGGTGGATGGACAGATGGTGAATAGATAGGTGGGTGGGTGGATGGATGGATGGATGGATGGGAAGGTGGATGGATGGATGGATGGATGGATGGATAGATGAGTGTATGGAGAGTTGGTGAATGGATGGATGGGTGGGTGGATGGACAGATGGACTAAAGGATGAATGGGTGAATGGATGAGTAGATGGATGCATTTGTTGGGTTTGGGAGGATAGTGTTGGATGGAAGCTGACCATCTTCCACTCAGTTATGTCCTCCCCTTTGACAAATGAGATATCTCTGGGATTATTATTGGATTACCCTACACTGGGGAGGTGAGGATTATCCTAAGGGTCTAATTTACCCCCAAATGATACCATCAACACTGGTAATTGGGATCGCTTGCCAAAATAGGACAGTCCGTATTCCTGTGCACTCTGAAATCCCCCGCTCAGTGTGGAAAGCACCAGAATCCTGGGGATTTTTCTAGAGTGGATTTTATTTTGCCAATGAGAAAGAGCCACAATAACATACAAGTGGTCAGAGGAGCATTTCCAGAGCAGCAGTGACCTCCGGAATTGAGAGCTCATTCCAATCTGTCAGGCCAGCCATCGCATGACCACCTGCCCCTCTGACCAACCCCACTATCCAGGAGAGGAACCATCTCCCAAACAGGGCCCAGCTTTGCTGTCTAGGACAACACTTCCCACAGAAACAGCCCTTACCGGGAGGCTCCAGCGTCTACCTGTTGCCTGCCTGTCATAGGTGCAGTGGCCTGGGGGCCCATCTGTACTGTGCTCGAGATGACAAGACCCCCAATAGCTCAGCAAAACTACTGGCCTGGCCACTCACCACATCCCCACCTGAGCCCCCTTTCCCCCAGTTCTGGGGCTTCTCTTTTCTTGGCTCAGGCCCTACGGTCTGGGATGCAGGGTGGGATCGTTGCGATCTGACCAAGTATCCAAACACCATGATTGGCAAATGTACGTTCTACTAAGTAGAGAATCCGGTGACAAAGCAGATGGTGCAGTAAAACCCTGACTTTGTAAATCTGTATCCGCATGCCTAGAAACAAAGCCTGGAAGATCATAGAGAGCAAAGGTCCTACCGCCTGTGCCTACCTGACCCGCATGGATCTGGACTCACATGCTCCGTTCCTGCTGTAGTGTTTCTACCCATGCCCGTGCCCTCTGACCGCTCACAGCGGGTGGCTGCTCCAGGACCTCCTTGCCTGTCTGCTCCCTACAGACGTTCGCGCACCTGCAAATGCTCCCGTGTTTAGAGTTAATCCATTTCATTAGCCATGACCTAAACCGTGAGATCTGAGTGCAAAAAGACCGTTTTTGATTCTATGACAGCCAAGCTCTAGAAAACCTGGACTTTGGGGAGTTGTTTAAAAAAAAAAAAAAAAAGAAGCCTTGACCGGGTGATGGGTGAGGGATGCCGGAAGAAAGTGTGGCAGACGTTCACAAAATTGTAGAACAAGTCTGAATTTGGATGGAGAATCGAATAGTGAAGCTTTTCCTTCCACTAAAGGAACCGAAATAGGTGACGATGGGCACACGCACTGGGAGGATGATGTGGAGACCCAGGCAGCAAGCAGTGCCCGAGGAGTGTGCGGCTCACCACCAGGGGCTACAGCAAAGTGCAAACCGTGAACTCGCCTTGCGCTGATGTTCTCATCCGCTGCAGGTGGCCTGCTGGTCAGCCTTCTGCTGGCCGGACTGTGGCAGAAAAGGCGCCTTCTCTCCCCGAAATGTCTGCATGGGCTCTTCCAGAATGGCAGGCGATTTTTACTTTGTTCTTTGTATTTTTCTGGATTTCCCATTTTTTCCCCAACAAAGCAATGTATCACTTTCATCATCAGAGAGAAAACACACATGTTTCACCGGTGTCGGTGCGTTCGGAGAACAGCCGTCCCCCAGGGACTTCTGCCAAGGTCGGTGCCTTATCACGCCTCGGGATAAAATGGGCATTTCTCAACCAGGCTGCTGTGGATGCTTGGGACCCGATCATTCTTTGTAGGGGGAGATGGGGAGGCTGTCCTGGGCACAGTTATATGTTTATCTCCTCCAGAGGCCAGTATACCCCTCCTTGAGTTGTGACCAAAGAACAAGTCTTCAGACTTTGCCAAATGTCCCGGGTGGTGGGGGGGGGGTGCAAAATCACCACAGTCAGAGAACCACTGGTCCAGATAAAGACTTTCTAGAACCCTAGACCTAGGTCTGACCTGGAACAAATCTTGGAGCCGGCTAAACTTACTGGAAGGTCTGCTCCCTTTCCTCAGACACACCCATGTTCCACACCCCTCCCCGGGGGGCTCCAGCCTCCTCACCGCCCCTACCCTGGTCCCCATCACACTGAGCATCAAACCCACAAAGCTTAAATGCGTTCAATTATTTGGATGTTCTGGCTTCGCAGAGCCAAACCCTGGATGACCGGAAATCAGGGTGTGTCTAAACACCTCTTCTAAATATCTGCCTCTACGGGCTGCTGCACAGAGGCAGCGGTGGCCACTGTCTCTCCTGAGAAGGTCATTCCCAAGGTGGACAGAACCCAGGGCTGCCTGCTTCCTCCCACAGCGGACTCAACAGGAATTCAGCCCCTCGGATGTAACTTTCTTCTGAAGCACCCCTTTACTTTTATCCATCTTTGAAAAGAGTTCAGCCTTTCCTGAGTCTAGAAAAGCCCTGTAGGGGTCCAGCCAAAGTCAGCAGAGTAAGGTAGGGCCTTTCCACAAAGCCATGGCCCCACGCCTCTCTTGTCTGCAGGACGGATCCTGCCGGCTTTCCCCTGTCCCCACTGCTCTTTAGCCATGAGCTCTGGGCAGGTCCTTGCCGGGGACCCAAACTTTCTGCTTTCCTGAACATGGATGGGCTTGTCCACCTGTGAACCCCTCCAGCCATCTCCCAGTGTCTGGGGCAGCCTACCTCTCCTATCAAGGTCACGTCATTTTGAGCCCAGAGGAAGCCAAGAGGAAGGTGTGTGGGTGAGGCACAGGGAGGGAAAATTCTGGAATTTCTGGTGGCCCTTCACCCACGAGATGCACACAGGGGAATGGAGAGGACAGACCACACCCCCAGGAATGACAAGATAAGCCAATGGGGTAGGAAGAAACAGGGGACATTTACTTTTGGTTTCTCATACCTTTTTTTTTTGAAATCACAGCTTTATCGAGACATAATTCACACACCATACAATTCACCCATTCGAAGTGTACAATTCAGTGGTTTTTAGTGTATTCACAGAGTTGTGCAACCATCGCCGAGATCTAATTTTGGAACATCCTCATCACCCCAAAGAGAAACCCCATGCCCACTCGCAGCCACTCCACATCCGCCTCCCTGGCAACCACTAATCCACTGTCTGTCTCTTTGGAAAAGTCTGGACTTTTCACGTAGATGGAATCGCACACTGTGTGGTCTTCTGTGACTGGCTCCCTTCTCTTGGTGCCATGTCTTCAAGACTCCTCCCTACTGTAACAAACACCAGTGTTTCGTCCGTTGTTAGGCTACGATATATTCCGTTGTATGGATATACCACAGTCTGTTTACCCACTCCTCAGCTGATGGGTAGTTAGGGTCGTTCGCGCTCTTTGGCTATTATGCTGGTGTGAACATTCATGTGCCATCTGTGTGTGCGTGGACTTATGCTAGCGTTTCTCTTGGACGTACGCCTGGGAGTCGAGTTGCTGGGTCATCTAGTAATGCTATGTTGAACATCCTGAGGACCCGCCAAAGTATTGCATGAACTGACTGTGCTATTTTAAGTTCTCATCAGCAGTAGATGTGGGTTCCAATTTCTTTACACCCTCACCAGTGCTTGTATTGTCTATTATTATTATTATTATTGCCATCCCAGTGGGTATGAAGTGGTGTCTCACCGTCGCTTCAGTTTGCATCTCCCTGATGATTAATGATGCTGAACATCTTTTCCTGGACTCGTTGCCCATGTGTACCTCTTCTTTGGAGGAATGTCTATTCCAACTCTTTGCCAATTTTTAGTTGGGTTGTCTTCAAGAGTTCTTTGTATATTCTGGATACTAGACCCCTGTCACATATAGGATTTGTAAATATTTTCTCCCATCCTACGGATCGTCTTTTTGCTTTCTTGACCGTGTCCTCTGATGCACAGGTTTCAATTCTGACCGAGTCCAATTCCCCTGATTTTTCTTTGGTTGCTTATGTTTTTCGTGTCACATCTGAGAGTCCAAGGTCACGAAGACTTAGCCTGTTGTCTTCTAAGACTTTTACGGTTTTAGTGCTTACGTGTATGTCTTGGATGCATTTTGAGTTAGTTTTTGTGTATTGTACGAGGTAGGGGTTCAGATCCAATGTTTTCAACGCGGATATCTGGTTATTTGAGCACAGTTGTTGAGAAGACTACTATCCCACGCCCTGCCCCCCACCGCCTTGAATGGTCTTGATGACCTTTTTGAAAATCAGGTGACCGTATTCACAGGGTTTATTTATGGACTGTCTATTCTGTTCCAATGATCTATAAGTTTATTCTCACGCCAATGCCCTACCGTCTCATTACTGTAGTTTTGTAGTTTGAAATCAGTTGGTGCTTCAACTTTGTTCTTTTTTTGTTGTTGTTCTTGTTCTTTTTTTAAGTTTATTTATTTTTAGAGAGACAAACACAGCATGCGTGGGGGAGGTGCAGAGAGAGAATCCCAAGCAGGCTCTGAGCTGCCAGCACAGACCCTGATGCGGGGCTTACACTCACAAAACCGAGAGATCGTGACCCGAACCGAAACCAAGGGTCGGACACTTAACCGACGGAGCCACCCAGGCGCCCCTGTTCTTTTTTCAAGATCGTTGGGCTATTTTTGGGTCCCTTGCATTTCCAAGTGAGTTTTAGGATCAACTTGTCAATTTCTGCAAAGACTCCAGCTGGGAGCTTGGCAGGGGTTACTCTGAATTTGTAGATCAATTTAGAGATCATTGCCTTCTTAAAAGTATTAATAGTAATAAAATATTTGCTCCGTGAGTATAGGCTGCCTTCCCATTTCCTTCTGTCTTTTTAAATTCCTTTCAACAATGCCCTGTAGTTTTCAGAGCACAAATTTTGCTTTCCTTTTGTTAAACTTATCCTTCACTATTTTATTCTTTTTGCTACTACTCTAAATGGTATTGTTTTCTTGATTTCATTTTTGGATTGTTCATTGTGGATGTGTAAAAACACAATTGGTTTTTGTATACTGATCTTGTATCCTGCCATATTGCTGAACTTGCTTATTATTTTTCATCATTTTTAATGAATTTACACACACACACACACACACACACACCCATAGAACCAAGATCCAGTTATAAAACATTTCCATTCACCCAGAAAATCCCTTAACGCCCTTCTTCTTCCTTAGTGTTATGAATCTTACACACCCACATACAAATGCCCAGTTGCAAATTGATTTCAGATACACAACAAATAATCTTAGTGTAAGTATGTCCCATGCAATAGTTGGGATATATACTGAGATAGAGTTCTACTAAGAAAATATTCATCGTTTATCTGAAAATCAAGTTGCATCTGAGCATCCTCTATTTTACCACCTGGCATTTCCATCAATACGGATGAGTTTCCCCTGCCTCTACATCTCATATAAAGGAAATCATAGAGTTTTGAACTTTGTTGTTTGTCCTAATGTTTTTGAGATCACCCACCCATATTATTTCATGTGTCCTAATTTAAAAAAAAAAAAAATTTTTTTTTAATCTTTATTTTTGAAAGAGAGAGAGAGACAGAATGTGACCGGGGAGGGGCAGAGAGAGAGAGGGAGACACAGAATCGGAAGCAGGCTCCAGGCTCCGAGCTGTCGGCACAGAGCCCAACGTGGGGCTCGAACTCACAGACTGTGAGATCATGACCTGAGCCGAAGTCGGACGCTCAACTGACTGAGCCACCCAGGCGCCCCCTAATTTTTCTTTCTTATTGTCGAGAAGTATTCCATTGTCCTCGTCTGTTTATTCTTTTACTGGATACCTGAGCTGTTTCCTGTTTGGAATGTTCTGGTGTGTGGCTTTCCGTACACACTTATTCTCGTGGGTATATACTTAGGGCTGAAATCATTGGGTCATATGTGGGCACATGTTTAACATTACCCATTTGTGCATCTGTGTATAAAATATATTAGTGCATTAATAGCCATACGTCGTCTTATACTGGGGCATAAGGTCTTTATGGGTCAGAAGCTCTTTAGAGATGGGATCTAAGAGGTGGAGGATGCCCGCAGAGGGGAGACACTGGTGATAAGGGTGGTAAGGGGTAAGAAGGAGAGGTGACGTACTGAGCAGGGGTCTAGGGGCCACTGAGTGAAGAAGCCCGTCCTCGCCTCTCAGGGCTTAGCGTTCATGCAGATGGTGTGTGGGCCATATGCAGTTTTCCTCGCGGTGGGGATGGGGACATCTAGCCCCGAGGAGACAGAGAGGAGCTGGGCTGGGTGAGGCAGGTGTCCGGGCATGCGTGAAGGGGTTTGGCAGAACGGAAAGAAGGCTTGCGAAAGTGGGTCTACAGTGCGAGGCCACGCTGGTCAGGCCGGACACGCCAGGCCACAGAATCCACGAGGAGACCCGGGCCCTGCACTGAGGCAGAGCAATGCCACAGAGTCACCCTTGGAAAGGGGTCACCATGATCCAATGTGCGGGGGCAGGTCATTAATGGAGAGTCCAGGGGACAGATGATGGGGTCCCGGACTGGGTGGAGGAAGGGAGCTGGCAGGATGTGGGGACAGGTGTGTACGGAGGGAGGGGCTGTGGGTGACTCCCGGTGGCTCCCGGGGCAGATGGGGGTCCCTGAAAAAGAAGCCTTAGCTGGACAGAGGAGCTCAAGCTCCATTGAACACACGGTGCCTGGCGGTCAAGGCCCCAGAGCTGGCAGGTGGCAGGACTGGGGGGGGGTGCCGAGGTCTCCCAAGACCGCACCCAGGGTCTGCCATTTAGTACCTTCTAAGTTAAGTCTAGAAAGGGCTCTTGCGGGCGGGCCACTGGCTGCTCTGGCGGCCTTTGGATAGAGTATGCTGCTTTCTCTTCACTATTTATTGAGCACCTACTGTGTGCCAGACTCTGTTCTAGACACCAAAGATTCGGCACCTTACGGAAAATGTCCCAAATCTCTGCCCTTCAGGAGCTCAGATTCTAGTGGGGGAAGGACACACACACACATATACACCGTGGAGCACGGCACAGGATAATAAAATGCTGTGAAGACAAACGAAGTAAGAGCCGGGGATGGGAGGGCCGAGACAGAAGGTGAATGTGACGTCTCACTGACACAGGGATGGCTGAGCAAGGATTGGAGGAGGGAGGCAGTGAGCCATGCGGATAATATACAGGAGAGAGGATGGCCATGCAAAGGCCCTGGGGCAGGAGTGAGCCCAGGGTACGGCAAGGAGCCCAGGCAGGGGAGAGCCTCGTGGGCCATTGCAAAGACTCTGGCCCGCTCCAGGTGGGAAGGAAAACCGCTAGAGGCTCGTGCAGAGGAGCGGCACCCTGATTCCTGAGTGGAGAGCAGGCTGAGGGCACGGACAGAGTCCTCCAGGCCAGAGGACGGTGATCGTGTCATCCAGGGACAGCATTGGAGACCAAGTGGGTGCAGGGGAGGCTCTGGGGACCACAGGACTTGCTGACAGATGGCACATACCTGTGAGCCAGGCATGAGTCCAACGTTTGGCCCAAACGACGGAGAGAACGGGCCAGACTTGGCCCCATTTGGGGAAACTCTCGGGGCAGATCGAGGAAGATTGAGGGTCTGCTGGAAGCAGCCACGAGACGCCCGACGGGAGACACAAGCAGGCGGGTGGGCCACGCATGGTTGATGGGAGAGGACGGGGCCACGTCGAAGGCTCGCTATTTGGAGTGAAACTATGGACCCAGCAAAACCGGGCTCCGTGCTGATCAGAAGCAAGCGAACTGACCATCGCACTGTCGAGAAAAGGGCTAAGCAGGGAGCAAGCAGTCACCGCGCCCCCTGGTTCTGACCGCGTGGACGCTAATGTGCCCGTGAAGCATCTGATTCACCTAACTTCACGCCTGATGCCTGATGGGCAAACTTTCAGCACGAACAGAGAGCTCAGGGATGCGGGACTGAGGGGGTTGGGACAATGCGTAGCTTTGCTCTTCCAGGGACAGCTGGGCCATCCCAACAGACGCGATAGGAACCGAGAACGTGACCTCATTTGGAAGTAGGGTCTTTGCAGACGTCATACCGCAAAGTCAAGATGCCCCAAGTAAAGATGAGGTCACGCCGGATGAAGGGTGGGCCCCGTCCAATGACAGGAAGAAGGAATTTTGGACACAGACACAGAGGAGATGCACAGGAGAGAAGGCCCTGTGATCACGGAGGCAGAGACGGGAGGGCTGTGGCCACCAGCCCGGAGATGCCTGGAGCCCCCAGAAGCTGGAGGAGGTGGGAAGGACCCTCCCCTGGAGCCTCTGGGGGGAGCACAGCCCTGCCCACACCTTGGTTTGGGACTCCTGGGCTCCCTGGGGTGAAAGAGTAAAAGTCTGCTGCTTTAAGCCCCCAGACTGCGGTCCTTTTCCATGGCCACCCTCGAGGACTGACGCAGTGGGCTGCAAGTGACTGTCTCCTATGTCAGTCCCCCCGCACTGGAAAGCAGGGATGTGATGGTACCACAGGGGCACGGGAAGAGTCTGTGGAGTGAGCATCACCTCGGCCCGCTGCAAGCGATTGGTGAGGGATCATTTCCAGGCCTGTTTTCAGGGGTGATCGCAAGGTTTAAATGAGATAATGGACGGGAGATTGCTTTGCGAGCAGCGCAGCCCCTGAGAATCGGATACTGGGGATCCGTCACCTCAGGGACACAGACTCGGGATGAAGTCAGGCAATGCTTCCGGTGTTCGGGGCCCCAGAGGGTTTCAAGTCTATAACGTCTGTCCCTGGGCCAACAGGGCACAGCAGGGAGCCAGGAGGTCACCGGCTTCGACCCAGCATCTGCCCTCCGGCCTGCCCGAGCGCACGGACCCCGGTCCCCCACTGCAGAAGGCCCTGGAACCCTGAGGCTCCCGCCTGGTGGGTACAGGACGCTGCTCCAGGCACAGACCCTGACACACGCAGAGGGGACCTCTGTTCTCCCTCTGCTGGTTCGGTACCTAGCGTCATGTTACCCGCCACCCCCCAGGTCTCACCGTGCCCATCACAGCCCGGAACAACAGCCCCAGGCCCTGGGCCCGTGGATGCTGGGGGTGGAGAGTTTCTGCACGAAAATGTCAAAGACTGATGCCAGCTCGACGCTCCCAGAGGGGGGCTTCCCTTCACTTGTTCGGCACTTCTGCATCGTGAGATGGCCGCGTGCGGGGCGCCGGGGGCTGTGGGGGGCACGGCGGGCTGTGTGTGGTGCGGTCCTGGCAGAGATGACCTGCCACCCCAGCCACGGGGCACCGGGGCAGCTCCCTCCAGCGGCCCGTGCCGGCGGGAGTCCGCAGGACGTGCAAACAGCCGGACAGGCCGACCCTCCAGGGAGCCCGGCAGCCTGGAGTGAGCCATGTCCACTGAGGGGGCCAGCCCTGCCTGCTTTCTCCCTGTCCCGGTCCCCACGTCGGCTTGATCAGGAACCTATGTACGACCAGGGCCTATGGGATCCGCAGGCACCCGGGATTCACGCGGTCGTCCCATTCTGCAAACGGGAAAGCTGAGGCCGAGAGAGGCCAAGCGTGTCGCATGATGGGGTCCAGAGGCCAGATCTGTCCACTGAGCGCAAGGCTCTGTCCACGGGCACCGCTGGGTCTGTGTGCCAATCTCCAGGGCCACAGCAGCCCCTCACTGGGCTCCTTGAGGGGCATGAACGTCACCTGCTCATGAGAGGGCGGGACCATCCGGAAATGCCACGCCCTTGATCCTGTGCACCTGTATGGCGGCCAAGCCTCAGGGGAGGTGGGAGCCCTTGTCCACATCTCCTGGAGAGCGGCGAAGCTCCAGGGTGAGCTGCGTACGAACCGTGAGTGCCCGGTCACTGGCACGGCCCCCTGGTCGGCGTCTCACCCGGCCAGACGGCGTGCACATCCTCCAGAGAGATGCACGATGTCAAGCCCCCGACTCCCCACCTCTGGAGGGCTCTGTTCAGCCCGGCCTGTGACTGCTGCATTATTGGCCAGACAGGCCGGACAGGGCCGACCCACAGCCCCATCCCGCACCCGTCTCTGGCCCGGCCTCTCCTGAATGCCACACCACTTGGTGACATTCGCTCGGTCGCCGGGAGACGGCCACATCGGGCCTGCGGGAGCCCAGGGATTCCCAGGGCCAGAGGGTGACGGAGACTCTGCTCGCAAGAATGGGGGTGCCCCGGGACCTCGGTCCTGGCCACACGGAAGGGCCAAGGCACAAGATCCAAACTCGTCCGCTCTGGCCCCTGGCTGGGCGCCGGGTTGGGGAGAAGGTAAACCAGCCTCCCCCAGGTCCAGACAGAGGAGGGCGGTGTCTGGGTCAAGGCTGAGCCAACCCAGAGCAGGGGCTCGACCCCGCCCCCCTGCATTCCAACCTGGCCTCCCCCGCCGGAAGCTGCTCCCACACGATGCCGGATGCCGCGTGGAGCTTGGTCTCCAGTGCCGTTCGCCAGGGAAAGAGATCAGAAACCCGTCAAGGAGGAGTTTGATGGAGATATTTCGATAATACAGGGACGCCCAGATTTCTAAATAGCTTGCGGTGACAGTTAAGATGACTGCAAAGCAATGTCGTGATTCCGTATTTGGAGCCAGACTCCTGAGGCTGGACGTATTCTGTGTCACACGTGGCCAGGAGAGCCACACGCAAAGGCTTCTGTGTGCTTCTTGCCCAACAGCCCGGCAAGATCCGTGCGGGGGTGGGGTGGGTGGGGTATCTCCCGATTGCCAGGGGGTTGCTTTTAACCACTCAGTGCGCCAAATCCGAACTTCAAACGCAGGAGAGTGACGCGTCTGGACACAGCGTGTCATTGCCACCCTGCTGTGGAGCCCCGGGCCGGGCCTGGCAGCCACACACGGGGTCCTCCGCTGCTGCCCCTGGAGGAGGCATTCGCTTCCCCGTCGTGCCTCGTATAAGCCTCTAGCCACCACCCCCCACCAGGAGCCCGTGAAGACGACCTATGACTACATCCCAGTTTCGCTAATTTTCCAAAGATCACTTTCCCCCATCAAGAGACAGCGTGGGGCGCCTGGGTGTCTCGGCCGGTCAAACATCCAACTCTTTTTTATTTATTTTGAGACAGAGAGAGAGAGAGAGAGAGCAGGAGAGGGGCAGAGAGAGAGAGAGAGGGAGAGAGAGAATCCCAAGCAGGCTCCATGCTGCCAGCACCGAGCCCGACGTGGGGCTCAAACCCAAGGACCGTGAGGTCAGGACCGGCGTGGAAACCAAGAGTCAGACGCTTAACAGACGAAGCCACCCAGGCGCCCCTAGGCGTCTGATTCTTGCTGTTGGCGCAGGTTCCGATGTCACGGTTTGTGAGTTCAGGCCCCACGTCAGACTGTGCGCTGACATCTGGAGGCTGCTCGGGACTCTCTCTTTCTCTCTCTCCAAACAAATAAGTAAACTTAAAAAAAAAAAAGGAAAGGGACTATGTCCCCCCATCTGTCTGACTCCAAAGCCAGATCCTTGGCCACTTGGCCGTCCCAGTCGGAAGCCTGGGTCCCCCGTAGGAGGGAGGCCTTGGCTGAGCAAGGAGGGTCACAGAAGGTAACCGTAGAGCAGGGGAGGGGCGAGCGGGGGGGCTGTGCTTTTCCGGCCCAGGCCTCCTGGCCTGAGCTGGAGTGTTTTGCTCCATGGGGAACCACAGAGGGAAGATGATGGTGTCTCCCGTGACTCCAGCAGCAGGCCGGGGGCCCCTGAGACCACCCCAAAGGGCAGGGACAGATCTCAGGGCCTCTGGGACGTGGAGGCTGTGGGGACATGCGGTGACCTGGTCCTAAGCGGGGCCCCCTGTCTCCAGACCCTGTGCTCAGACAGTGCCGGTGACGGCGTCTCTTAGAACTTACAGAGAAACGGGCGTCAGAAGTAACCGTAGCCTCTCCGGAAGCCTCTGGAAGGAGGACGCGCCTCCCTCTCCCTCTGCCGGGCTTTGGCCCAAGCCCCCGGGCGCTGATCCCTGCTTCCTGGGAGCGCTAGCTCCCAGACCAAAGCCCCACTAACATCATACAGCGAGCAATGTTCCGGCACCCAGCAGGCCGGGGTCCTGGGCAGCCGGGGGCAGGGGTCCGCTACAAGCCGGTCCTGCCCTCAGGATGCCCTCAGGGTATCAGGAGACAGATGTTCACGGCTGGTGTTGAAAGCACAGGGTGGCCAGGGCTTTGATGGGGACAGATCTGGTGGCGGGAGCCCTCCGAGGGCAGGGCGGGAGAGGCCCTGATGCCCACCATGCAGAGGAGCAAACTGGGGCTCAGAGAGGTTGTGCTACTTGCCGAGGGGCACACTGCCTATAGTGGAAGAGCCGGGCCTAGAGATGGGGTCTCCTCACCCCGAAGCACGGCCCTAGCACCGGCCATGCCCGGGAGCAGCCCACCCTGTCGTGGCACCAAATCGAGACAGGAGCACCCACCCCCATGACTTGAGGCAGCTCCCCCCCGCCGAGTACCCTCGCTCATAAAGGCTGCCTGGCTGCCCAGAGCCGATCGCGACCCAGCCCGCCCCCTCCGGAGTCCTGTGCCTCTGAAAACCACAGGTAGTGGAACTCTCAGGGTTATCTGACCTTGGGTCTCAGAGCCACGCGCACAAATCAAGCCAAACAAAGCAGCCGCTTAACTGGGGGGAAACGAGGGCTCCGTCTGAGCCTCTGGCTGCCCCCGCCCCTGGGCGGTCCCTCGAACAGACAGCCGCGTGGCAGCCACCTGCCCAAATGACTCTGGCCAGGGTCAGACACATTCAGGAGCCCAGGTTCCAGGGCGTCCCCGAGGGGACGTCAAATAGAAGCCCGGGGCTTAGAGCCCGGACGGTGGACACGCGCTGTGAGCTAGATTCTGCCTTTGAACAAAAAGACTGATCGCAGCGACGCCCCCCCGTAGCAGGTCTGGATCTCGGGATCGGGGCAGTGGCGGGGGTGGGGGCCCCCCCGGTCTACCCGTGTGTGGAGCTATGTGGTTTGTGTGGGATTGACCCCAGTCAGAGGTCTAGGAACAGGCTCTGATTTGCCTGAACCCGTCACCGGTAATTCCTCCCTTCCTCCCTCCCTCCCTCCCCTTCCTTCTTCCTTCCTTCCTTCTTTCCTTCTCTCCCTGACTCCCTTCTTCCCTCTCTCCCTCCTTCCTTCCTTCCTTCCCTCCCTGACTCCCTCCTTCCCTTTCTCCTTCCTTCCTTCCTTCCCTCCCTCCCTGCATCCCTCCTTTCTTTCTCCTTTCCCTCTTTCTTTCTTCCTTTCCCTTTCTTTTCTTTCTTTCTTTCTTTCTTTCTTTCTTTCTTTCTTTCTTTCTTTTGAGAGTGAGATGGGAGGGCAGAAAGAGAGAGGAGAGAGAGAATCCCAAGCAGACTCTGCACTGTCAGTACAGAGCCACGTGGGGGGCTCATCTCATGAACCAACCACAAGATCATGACCTGAGCCGAATCCAAGAGTCGGATGCTTAACAGAGTGAGCCACCCAGGCGCCCCCAGAGGGATTTCTTAGAGAAACAGCTCAGCCCATCAGCACAAGGCAATCCCCTGGCCCATCAGTGACTGGCCCAGGTTGGCCCAACCAGAAAACCTCAGGACTGCCGTTCGCCAAGCCCTCTCTGTCGCTCTGACCAATGAGAGGTGCCGACGCAAAGTCTAGACCCAGCCTGATAATAGCTCCAGCCCTCAGAGGCGGGCAGAGCCGGAAAGCTGCTGGAGAGCAGGACCCGCGCCCTGGTTAACCGGCCCCCAAATCCTGCCTGCCACCAGACTTTTCGGCCCGAAGAACCCCCTGGAGTTGGGTTTTCTGCTTCCTGAAACATCAGAGCCTGAACCGCACTCAAGACGTGGGCCTGGTGATGTGTCCTGAGCCCTCCCCACCCAGGGTCCCCAGATTTGTTCTTGGGGACTCTTCTTCTGGGCCTGCCGTAGGGGCTGAACCAATCCCATCCACCGATGGCTTCTGGGTGGTTTTCCATAAACCACCAGCCAGACGAAAAGCCGGGGCCGAGACTGCGGTTATGGACTCAGCCAAGCTTGTGAGTGCCAGATCCGGGATTCGAACCTGGGCCTTCCGGACTCCGGGCTGTACGGCATCCCCGAATTTCAGAGTTTCAGCCAGCTGGCCGGCCCAGCCCGGCCGAGGGAACTTAGCTGCTAAATTGATACTTTGCACAACGTGCATGTTTCCAATTGCAGAGTGTTGCTGGGGCTTTGAAGCGGGCGTGCAGCCTCCCCTGATGTGGTAAAGGACGGAGGTGGCCGGCCTGGTATGGAGAGGGATCTTAGAAAACGCTCCGCGGAAGCCCCAGGGCACCCACACGTTGGAAGGAGATCAGAAGGCAGTCTCTCTCCGAGGCCGCAGGCAGCCGACTCCCCACTTGAAAAGGACCCCGTATCCATTTCGCTTGTGTTTCCTTCTTGGTGCCTCCCTAATGAGACGATGTTAGAGTCGAAAATAAATAGATGTGTGGCTGGGTAAATAGATAAATCGATAAACGGAACATGGGTTTCTTCCAGGAATGTAGCCTTTCCCTCCCAGGGCTGAGGGGGCCCGGGTTTCCAGCCGCGGCGGCCATCGCCTTGCTGAGGGGACAGCCGCGACAGCGGCCACCAGCCATCACTTTCTGAACACCTACTAGGTGCAGCCCGGTGGCTTGCTGGCCCTCAGTCTGCAGAAAGGCAGGCATCGCCCCTGTGCTCGGAGAGGCCGGGCTGGGGGGCGGGGGTGGGGAGGGGGGGGAGGTGATCGGAGGCACAGCCAGTCTGTCTGGAAGCCGCACTGCTCACCGGCCCCTCCCCTCGGGGGCAAGGGGCTCACTCAGCCGAACATCCCAGACGGGGAATTCTCACCCCTGTGAAGTGGGATTGTGGACAAGGCCCCCCCTGTCCGAGAAGCACGGGGCAGGGGCGTCCTCGGCATCGAGGCTGGTGTTCTGATGAGCGCAGGGATGGCCTTGAGTGCTGCTCCCTCAGGAGCCCCCACAAGACTCTCCCCTACGATCCGACAGCTAAAAGGTTAGTACCTGGGGCAGGGGAGTGGGGACCGGGGACCTCCTTCCGGAGTCTGGTGGTCACACCCGTCAGTTAAGTATTTGGAACATCACCCTCAATTGGAGCAGATCCAGAGGGCCCAGCTGGGGTCTACCCAGCCCTCCGTGACCCGGCCTTCCAGAACCTTTCCACTCCTCTCCACACCAGCCCCGGGGCCGCCTCACTGTTCCTCGGGAATGCCAGGCATAGGCCTGCCCCAGGACATTTGCACCCGTGGTTCCCCCAGCCACAACACACCTCCTCCCAGCCACCTGGATCAGAGCAGCGCCTGCGCCCAGCCCCCACTTCTGCTCCCCGCTGCTCTGTATCCCCACATTTATTATCCACTGGTTGGTTTACCTTTGTCGCGTTTTTTGCTCCAGCTGGAGGGTCCGCCCCGTGCCTCCCTCGCTGCCAGATCCCGTGCCCCCAACAAAGTCCGGCACATAACAAGGCACACGTGCGATGACGTTGACTGAAGGAAGGAATATGTTCAGCTTGCCTTTCCTGTGCCTTCCTATTTGCACAGGGGGGTGGCCAAGAGAGGGTGACACAGGCCCCCCTGTCCCCCAGGAGCTCAGGCGGATGTGTGGGATTGAAGCTGGAGGGGCGGAGAGGAGGGGAGGGTGGAGCAGGGCCGAGGCCTGGAGCTCAGGCAGGAGCAGAGAGCCTCTGCGGGGCCAGCGGGCCAAGCGGTGAGGCCTGTGTCCCCACTTCCTGCACAAGAGAGGACACGCCTGTGCCCCCCACGCCCTCGGAGGCTTCCGGCAGTGGGCGCTGGCCTGCCTCTCAGGGACGGGCTCCTCTGTGTGCATTTGATGTCGGGAGCCCAGGTTCTCTGGAAGACAAGGCCAAGTATCACTGTGTTTCTTTCTTCATTTAAAAACAGTCCGCAGAGGGGCGCCTGGGTGGCTCAGTCGGTTAAGCGTCCGACTTCAGCTCAGGTCACGATCTCACGGTCTGTGAGTCCGTGAGTTCGAGCCCCGCGTCGGGCTCTGGGCTGACGGGGCGGAGCCTGCTTGGGATTCTCTGTCCCCGCCCTCTCTCTCTGCCTCTCCCCTCCCCGGCTCTCCCTCGCCGTCTTTCTCAAATTAAACAAACAAACCAACAAAACAGTCCCCAGGTATTTCTGTTACAGGTGATGTCTATTTGCTTCTCTGCAATTCTCTGTAAATTTTCTGTATAATGCTAGAAAAATGCTAGAAAAAAAATGCTAGAAAATTAGCATCAAGAAAAAAAAAAACCACCCAATAATTATCATTAAACGGTTTGCATAAAAGAGCAAGATGGAAAGAGTGATCACTCGGGCTAATAGGTCCACATCTTGGAATCTCACGCAGGCAGTAAAATTATATCGATGAAACGATTTTGGTGGCATGGAAAACACTTCCGTAAGCAAAAAAAAAAAAAAAAAAAAAAGAAGCCGGCTACTGAATCTGATGCTCTCAGCCACGAAGGTGTGTGTGCGTGTGCGTGTACATGTGCATATACACAGACCGACCTCTGGGAGGGGGGGCCCCACCCACGGGTCACAATTCTTTGCAGGGGAGGGGCATTAGGCATTTTTTCCCCTCTTTACAGTTTCTCATGTTTTCTCTTTCTCTCAACCATCTTACAGAATGTTTTGAAATGTCTCCACCCGTGTGCCTTGTTTGTTTGTCCAACCTGCCCGCCAGCCACTGGCCGGGCGGACGGGTCCCACGGTGGGGCGGGGGCGGCGTGGGGGGCGGGGCTCCCTGCAGGCCACGTGACCTGATATCCCCAGTCCTAGGAAGACGCCCCAAGAAAACAACTCGACGGAAAACAGAGGCTACGCGAGCGTGGCTCTGTGGGTCTCAGGGTTGTTGGTGAAGTGACAGCCCGTTCACAAGGTGCCCGTGACTGTGGCCGTCACAGAGCATCACCAGAAAGACTATCCAGACCCGGGGGAAAAGCTGTCGCCTTAAATAGGAAGCAAACCCAGCAGAAAGCTGTAGGTGAGCCCTGAAGCCGCTGCTCCCGTCCCTCTGTGGGCCGAGGGACCAGGGGCTGAGCTGAGATTCTGTCGCTGAGCGTTCAGCGCCCGGCCATCTGCTCACACACCCAAGCCCTGTTCACGCTCACGGTGCAGAGGACACAGACGGGGGCCCGCCCTGGGGCTGATTACCTTCTTCCACGAGGCAGGAGGGGAGGCGGGCAGTAAATGAATATGGACTAAATCAGGAGGTGGAAAGTCGAGGAGAGAGAAAGCCCGGCAGGTGAGGCAGGGCGGAGGAGGCTGCGATGAGTTACATTTCCCCGGAACACCGCCGGGCTTTGTATCCTTGGACAGGTGTGCAGCCGTGTGACTGTCCTACCGGGAGACCAGAGTAGAGCTGACCCTTGAACTACGTGAAGGTTAAGGGCACCCACCCCTGTGCGGTCGAAAACCCGAGTGTAACTTTTGACTCCCCCCAAAACTTAACTGCTAATAGCCTACTGTGGACCGGAAGCTTTACGAATAACATAAACAGTCTACTAACACATAGTTTTATATGTTATACGTGTTATATGCTGCACGCACTCGTACAGTGAGGTAAGCCGGAGACAACATAATGGCATTAAAGGAAATCACAAGGAAGGGGTAATACACTTCCTACTGGACCGTATTCACCAGAAAAAGAAATCCGCGCGTAAGTGAACCGTGCGGCTCAAACCCTTGTAGTTCAAGGGCCGACTCCGTGAGGACATCCAGGCCTGGTCCACAGAGACTTCGCACCTGCGGTCGTCTCCCTCCTCCCCAGGAGAGCTGCGAGGGGTCTCCGAGACCACGGGGATGGAAAAGCCACAAGAAAGGAGAAGCCTGGGTCCCCGCATCACCACGTGGAAATGAGCCACTCACCGATCCGTGGGGAGCACCCATTCGCACTTTGTGGGAGCAAAGAACTCCTGTGGTGCTGGGTCGTGACCTGCCTGGGGAGTGTGCGGTCGGCAGCTTGCCCATCTGTGGGGGGAGCATGTATGTAGGGGGGGGCCAAGTGCTCAACACGGGGCGTCGGAGAAGGCCCTGCCACTCAGACGGCCTCTGGGCCAAGATCTGGAGGAAATGAAAGAGTAAACCCTGGGCTCCCCGGTGACCGCATCCCGAACAGAGGACAAGGAGCCCCTGTGGCACAAGTGTGGCTGGACCAGAGAAGAGAGAGGAGGCCAGGGCGCTGGCCCGGGAGAGCGGGAGCTGAGGTCACAGAGGGGGCCGGAGCGGGAAAGCCTGGCAAGTGAGTTTGGGACTCCAGCTCTGACTCTGGGAGACAGAGGAAGGGTTCCAGACTTGCTTGGCTTCCCAAGCCCCGCTCTGCCTGCGATGGAGAAGGGGCTGCAGGGGGCAGGGCGGAGGCAGGACGTCACCCGCAGGATGCAGGACGCTGAGCAGAGGGGCAGCCGCGGGCGGTGGGAGGGGAGGGCGGGCTGAGCTGGCAGGTAAACTGAGGACAGAATGCGAAATGGGGAGGAGAGGCTCAGGTGCCCAAATCTGGGGCCGGAGTTGGGGGGAAAGGCCCCAGGGCTTGGCACGAGGGGCCCTGAGATGAGCAGATCCCAGGGGGGTCAACGGCGTGGCTCTGGGCACAGGGCCTCCAGGAGGATGTGTGGCAGCCACGTGTGGATATGAGATCTCTGAGCTGGGGACCAGGGGAGGAGGTCGGGGCTGGAAACAAACACAAGGGACTTCCCCACATGGTTGGTGTTTAAAACAAGGGCATGAAGGGGGTGCCTGGGGAGAAGAGACGAGGTCTGGTTAGTGCAGAGGTGAGGGGGTGAGGGCAGTGCTCCTGGGGGGGGGGGGGGTCAGTGCAGGGGCGAGGGGGTGAGGGCAGTGACCCCAGGGGTCAGTGCATGAGTGAGGGGTGAGGGTAGTGCTCCAGGGGGTCAGTGCAGGGGTGAGAGGTGAGGGCAGTGCTCCTGGGGGTCAGTGCATGAGTGAGGGGTGAGGGTAGTGCTCCCGGGGGTCAGTACAGGGGTGAAGGGTGAGGGCAATGACCCCGGGGGTCAGTGCATGAGTGAGGGGTGAGGGCAGTGCTCCCGGGGGTCAGTGCAGGGGTGAGGGGTGAGGGCAGTGACCCCGGGGGTCAGTGCATGAGGGACGGGTGAGGGTAGTGCTCCAGGGGGTCAGTGCAGGGGTGAGGGGATGAGGGCAGTACCCCTGGGGATCAGTGCAGGGGTGAAAGGGTGAGGGCAGTGACCCCGAGGGTCAGTGCAGGGGTGAGGGGGTGAGGACGGTGTCCCCGGGGGTCAGTGCAGGGGTGAGGGATGAGGGCAGTGACCCCGGGGGTCAGTGCATGAGTGAGGGGTGAGGGCAGTGTCCCCGGGGGTCAGCGCAGGGGTGAGGGGTGAGGGCAGTGTCCCCGGGGGTCAGTGCAGGGGTGAGGGGGTGAAGGCAGTGCCCCTGGGGATCAGTGCAGGGGTGAGGGGTGAGGGCAGTGACCTGGGGGTCAGTGCAGGGGTGAAAGGGTGAGGGCAGTGATCCCGGGGGTCAGTGCATGAGTGAGGGGTGAGGGCAGTGCCCCTGGGGATCAGTGCAGGGGTGAGGGGTGAGGGCAGTGACCTGGGGGTCAGTGCATGAGTGAGGGGTGAGGGCAGTGCTCCTGGGGGTCAGTGCAGGGGTGAGGGGGTGAGGGCAGTGACCCCGGGGGTCAGTGCATGAGTGAGGGGTGAGGGCAGTGCTCCTGGGGGTCAGTGCATGAGTGAGGGGTGAGGGCAGTGCCCCTGGGGATCAGTGCAGGGGTGAAAGGGTGAGGGCAGTGACCCCGAGGGTCAGTGCAGGGGTGAGGGGGTGAGGACAGTGTCCCTGGGGGTCAGTGCAGGGGTGAGGGATGAGGGCAGTGACCCCGGGGGTCAGTGCATGAGTGAGGGGTGAGGGCAGTGACCCCGGGGGTCAGTGCATGAGTGAGGGGTGAGGGCAGTGCCCCTGGGGATCAGTGCAGGGGTGAAAGGGTGAGGGCAGTGACCCCGAGGGTCAGCGCAGGGGTGAGGGGGTGAGGGCCGTGCCCCCGGGGGAGAGAGAAGGGCAGGAGGGTGGGGATTTGGGTGTTGGGATGCTAGAGGGGATGAGTAGTGGTGCTTGAAATTGCTGCGGGCATGGAGGCCGAGGCAGGCCAGATGTGCAGGGGGAGCGGAGGTGAATATCTACGAGGCCAGGGGATGCGAGCTAACTGGGCAGGAAGTGACAGTGAATCCAGGGGTGAAATTCTTCCCGGAGCGAGGGGTGACCTGGGGTCTGTAGATGACCAGAGCACGGAAAGCAGAGTCCGATGGCCCAAGTGCAGAGCCAGGGCAGAACATTCTGGAAGAGGAATGAAGATCAAGAAGGACACCCACCCTCACCTCCAGGCCTTCTGGCGGGGGTGGTGGTGGTGGTGAGGGAAGACAGTGCTGCAGGGGGTAGGGGGGGAGCCACGGGGAGAGCCTCAGGCCGGCAGGTGGGGGAAGGGATGCACCCAGGAGAGGTGGAGGGGCCGGTGGGCACTGCTGAAGCCCACGCCCCCTTGCCCACCTCTGCACCTGCCCCTCTGGGCCTCTGCCTGGGGTTCCCCGGCTCAGCGTGTGTACGGGACCCCCTGAGTCCCCCCCTCTCCGCACCCCTGGGACAACTGTCGGCCTGCCAGGGAAATGGTCAGAGATGAAGCCCCCGTCCCCAGCCTGCTCGGCCTTTGGGGACAGGCCTGAGGGGCGTTCTGCACAGCTGAATGGGAGCCCCAGGTGCCTACCACGGTCACCCGCTCACGAAAGCACATGCTGTGACTTCTCTCCTTCCTGGGATCACCTCCCCAATAACGAACCTGCCGCCAAACCCTGATCTCAGGCTCGACTTTGGGAGCAAGGCTGGGGAGAAGTTGGATGCGGGCTGAGCATCTGGGACCTGAGGGATGCCTTTGGGCTTCTCACGGGGACAGGGACTAGGTGACAGGGAAGAGGCCTTGGTGGGGCTGGTCCTGAGCATCCGGGCAGTGGAACAGCAGGGGCGCACGCTGGAAGGAGCTGCGGTCTCTCCGGAAGCACCGCGAGCCCTCCTCGCTCCCGGAGGTGGTGCGGGCCCTCGGGGAGCACACAGAGCTCTCGTGTTCAAACTGTGAAGGACACAGTTTAATCTTATCCCAACGGGACAAAGGGTAAGTCCTTTTTTCCTGTTTTAAAATGTCATCATTCATTTTTTAGACTTAAAAAAAAAACAACAAAGCACTTTCTTACAAAGCTAAACATAGGCTTACCATATGATCCAGCAATCGCACTCTTTGGTATTTACCCAAAGGAGTTGAAAACTTATGTCCACACAAAAACCTGCACACGGATGTTTATAGCAGCTTTATTCATAATTGCCAAAACTCGGAAGTGGCCAAGATGTCCTTCAGTAGGTGGATGGACAAATAAACTGTGGTCCGTCCAGACAATGGAATATTGTTCAGTGCCAAAAACAATGAGCTCTCCAGCCACGAAAAGACACGGGAGAGCCTTAAGTGTATATTATTGAGTGAGGGAGCCAATCCGAAAGCCACATAGTGTGTGACCCCAAGTGCAGTAAAACCTTGGATGGTGCGTAACTTGCTCTGCGAGAGTTCCGCGAGACCAGCAAACATTCCTAGTACATTTTAACTCAATAGACGAGCTCTGTCTTGCAATACGAGTCGTACGTGACGCCGAACATCACATGATCGCAGCTGAGCCAATGGTTCTTCTCTCTCTCTCTCTCTCTCTCTCTCTGCGGGATTGTGGGTGATCCTCTCCGATGTTTGGATGCTCAGTCTCAGGGCCCGGTGTTTGGCCAAAATCAGCAATTTTTGAGGACATTGGAAGGCGTCCACGACACTTATGTATTTTTTGTCACGTCAAAGCACCAATGGACAGTCATTTGCTTTTCCAGACGAGAGTGAGCTTGGGAATGTTTTGCTTCCTTCTAGGGCAGGCTGCCTGCTGACAGAGACCCTTTCCTCTGCTGCCTTATTGCCAGTTACATTAAAGACAGTATGACAAGAGTTTGTTAATGCTGTAGTCAACATCCGTGCAAGTCTACGCAATGGCCCCCACGCAGAAGAAAATTCCACTGAGCCAAAAGATAGCAGTGATTTCGTTAGTGATAGTGAAAGTCGTCCTACGCAATAACCCTCCTCTCTCTGGTCTCCCTCACACCAGCCATGAAGGTTGGGGATTGATGTGTTTGTCTTTATTATTTTGTATTACATTACAGTATTGTAATCCTTTGCATATGAATATTTTCGGGTTGTGGAACGAATCATCTGAGCTTCCCTTCTTTCTTACGGGGAAATTCGCTTTGATACACGAGTGCTTTGGATCACAAGCATGTTTCCGGGACGAATTATGTTCGCAAACATATAGGACATTCTGGAAAAGGCAAAACCACAGAGACAGGTGAATGATCAGTGGTTGCCAGGGGTTGGGGCACAGGGAGGGATGAACAGGCAGAGCCTGGAGGATTTGGGGGGGCAGTAAAACAACTCTGTATGACACTATCATGGGGGACACGTGACGTCATGCATCTGTCCAAACCCGTAGAATATACAACACCAGGAGTGAGCCCTAAGGTAAATGATGGACTTTTTAGTTATAATAGATCAGTGTTGGTTGATTAATTGTCGATGCAAAATGTTGATAATAGGGACACTGTGTTGGGGGCAGCAGGTGATATATGGGAACTCTTTGAACTTTCTGCTCTGTTTTGCTCTAAACCTAAAAACAGCAACTAATACCTGATCCCTCATGACCCACACTGTTGGCAGTGGCTGCAGCGGGTGTTGGCTTCCGGGGGGACCACAGACCCCTCTGGTTGGTTGGAATCCTGCGGCTCCAAGATGGGACCAGGAGCTAGGACAGCAGGGAGGGCTGGCATCAGCTCGCTGCAGTCCCCATGCATGTCCACCCGAGGTCGAGGCATTGTGGTGGCTGCTCGCCCAAGGGCTCTGTCTGTCCAGGCATCAGAGACCAAAGGTGGCAGAGTCGGGTGGGTGGGTCTGCCAAGGCTCTGGGGCTGCACCCACCTCCATCCTCTGTCTCTGGGCCACACCCGGGCACTTGGATTGTTGAGTCCCTGCACCTGTACCCCCCACCCGGCTGTGACCCAGAAGACCTTTTTGCACTTCCAGGTCCCTCGGAGCATAGACAGAGCTCCCTTCGAGAGACTGCATCACATTCCCGGGGAACCCATATCCTGGCTCCCTTCCAAACGCAAGTTGTCGGTGACCTGACCCAAGGGACAGGCTACTCTCTTGTCAGCCACCAGCCTGGTATTGCAAAGGCCAATCAGAGCTGTTTGGGTTACTGTGGGGAGTGCCAGGCAGCTACCAGCTCTGTTCTCCGCCTTGCCCTGCCCACCCTGCCTCTCCTGGGTGCCACTGGGTACCCCAGCTCAGTCCTTAATCCTGGGGTTCTGGGAAGATGCCCCAGAGACTGTGGTGGGGGTGAGTGCGAAGGGCTTCAGGCCCCCTTTCCCTTCACAACTATTATATCGGGAGACGTCATAGGGCTTCTTTGGAAAATGGCTCCTGAGGACTTTATGCTCAGTGAAATGGGCCAGACACAAAGACACACAGTCTATGACTCCACTTACCCGATGTTCCAGAGTCGTCAAACTCACAGAGACAGAAAGTAGAAAGGGTAGGCACCAGGGGCTGGAGGGAAGGGGACATGGGCTTTTAAAATAAAAATCATATACTTTGTTTTTAATGTTTATTTTTGAGAGAGAGACAGAGCACGAGCAGAGGATGGGCAGAGAGAGAGAGACAGAGAGACAGAGAGACAGAGAGACAGAGAGACAGAGGGAATCAGAAGCAGGCTCCAGCCTCTGAGCTGTCATCACAGAGCCTGATGCGGGGTTCCAACTCATGATCTGCGAGATCATGACCTGAGCCAAAGTCGTACGCTTAACCAACTGAGCCACCCAAGTGCCCCCCAAATCGTATACTTTTAGGATGATCCACACAACGATGTGGTAAACATACAGAGAGATGATCAGCGAAGCTAATGGCCATGTTGTCTCCCCACGTGACTACCTTGCATGTGCGGTGACTACACCTGAAATCTACTCTGTGAGCACATTTCCCACATTTAGTCCAGCACTGACTATGGCCACCATGCTGAACATCAGATCTTCAGACCTACTCGTCCTACACGCTGCAACTTGCATTCTCTTGTCAACATCTCCCCTTCCCCCACCGTCCCCCACCGTCCCCAGCTGCTGGCAACCACCATTCTACCTTCTGCATCTAGCTGTTCTATTCCTGTGTAAGTGCAATCATGCAGTTTGGACAAAGGACCTGGATAGATGCTTTTCCAAAGAAGATTGGATCCAGACGGCCAACAGACGTAAGAAAAGATGTTCAACATCACTCATCATCAGGCAAATGCAAATCAAAACCACCGCTTCACATCTGTTAGAATGGTTATTATAGATAGATAGATAGATAGATAGATAGTTGGATGAATGGATGGATGATAGATAGATAGATGATATATAGATAGATAATAGATGATAGATAGATACATAGATAGATACATAGACACATAGATAGATGGTTGGATGCATGGATGGATGGATGGATGGATGGTTGGATGATAGATAGATAGATAGATAGATAGATAGATGGCTAGATAGATAGATGATAAATAGGTAGATAATAGATGATAGATAGATAGATGGTTGGATGAATGGATGGATGATAGATAGATAGATAGATAGATAGATAGATAGATAGACAGATGATATATAGATAGATAATAGATGATAGATAGATAGATAGATAGATAGATAGATACATAGATACATAGATACATAGATAGATGGTTGGATGAATGGATGGATGGATGGATGGTTGGATGATAGATAGATAGATAGATAGATAGATGATAAATAGGTAGATACATAGATACATAGATAGATGGTTGGATGAATGGATGGATGATAGATAGATGATAAATAGATAGCTAATAGATGATAGATAGATACATAGATACATAGATGGTTGGATGGATGGATGGATGATAGATAGATAGACAGATACATAGATACATAGATAGATGATAGATAGATAATAGATGATAGATAGATAGATAGATAATAGCTAGATAGATAGATAAAAGGGTGGATGGATAAATGGATGGATGGATGATTGGATAGATGATGGACAGATAGAAGATAGATAGATAGATAGATACACAGATGATAGATAGATAATAGATGATAGATGCTTGGATGGATAGATGGATGATAGATAGATAGACAGATAGATGAATAAATAAAAGATAACAAGTATTGGTGAGGGTGAGGATGAGGAAAAAAAGAAACCCGTGTGGGAGTGTAAATTGGTGCAGCCATGATGGAAAACAGTATGGAGGTTCGGTCCTCAAAAAATTAAAAGCAGAACCACTGAATGACCCAACAACCCGTCTTCTGCGTACGCATCTGAAGGAGATGAAACCAGCATCCCCCTGAGACACCTGCACCCCACAGTCACCGCAGCACTGTTCACAATAGCCAACACACAGAAACAGCCTAAGTGCCCGTCGGCAGGTGAATGGATAAAGAAATTGTGGTGTAAAAATGCAATGAAATATTATTCAACCACCAAATAGGAGATCTTGCCATTTGCAACCACGGGGGTGAATGTGGGGGACCCTCAGCTACGTGAAATAAGCCAGACACGGGGAGTTAGGGGTTCACAGGGACAGAGTTTCAGTTCAGGAAAATGGAAGGTTCTGGAGAGGAATGATGCTGATGTTGAACAACCGTGTCAAGGTACCTAATGCCACAGAACTGTGCACCCAAACACAGTTATGATGATAAATCCTATGTGTATTTTACTACAACAAAAAATAATGAAATGCCACCTGCCTGAAACTCTAGAACAGGAAATAGTCTTTGTTCCTTTGAAATGCGGATAGAAGAAGGGCGGTCCGGAGTCACACGGGACCATCGTCTCCAAAGCTCTGCATAAAAATTAAATAAAGCACCCGAAAAGTAAAAAATTACACGTAAAAAAATGACTCTGCTGATAAAAAGGAGTGAACATCTCACAGTGACCTTCCCAGAGTGTGATGAACCTGATCATGACGTCCCACAGTCCCCCCCGCCCCCACCCATAAGACAAGGCTGACATCCTTCTGGCATCCGGGGCTCCTGGACCTGGTCCTGGCTACTCTGCAGTGTCCTTTAGTGTCCCCTGCCTCGTCCCTAGGCTTCCAGTCACCCCAAGCCCCCTGCCTCCTGGCCCCGCCCAGTGACGCCCCCCTCGTCCAGCTCTAGGCTCATCCCACCGCCTGGGCACTGCCCCTTCCCCACATAGCACTTCCGTTCCATCCTGGGTATCTTCAGCCCTTCCTCCAGAACGCCCTCCACAGCCACTGGCCGGCGAGAGAGCTACACAGCCTGTGCACAGCGAGTGGGATCGTGGTAGGAGCTAAATCAGATCGGGTCCGGCCCTGCTTCCGACTCTTCTGTTACAGACTGAACGTCCGTGTCCCCCGTGATCCGTATGTTGAAGCCCTAACCCCCTCCCTTCAAGAGGGTATCTGGAAATGGGTCTTTGGGGGGGTAGTTAGGTACAATGAGACATCAGGGTCAGGCCCTACTATGGGATTAGTGCCCTTATCAGAACAGGAAACACCAGAGAGTGTGGGCTCTCTCTCTTTCCCTGCCAAGTGGAGACACAGCGAGAAAACCAGGTTGGCCCCGACCTTGATCTTGGACCTCCAGCCGGCAAGCATAAATGCCTGCCATTCCATCTTTTCCAGCTGGTCAGTGCCGTTGTGCCCTGGCAGCCCGAGGGGGCCAACAAACCTTCAAAGGTCAGGTGCACTTATAACGACATCTACCGCTCTCGCTCGCCCTGGCAGGATCCGGTCCCAGCCTCCCTCGCTGACCTCTCCCTGGACCCCACGCCCCAGCCACACTGACCTCCACTTTCCCTCGAATGGCACGCCGCCACCTCACTCTGCTGGAACCCCTCCACAGCTTGGGTCGTGGCGGGCACCCCTCCCGGTCTGGGCTCCCCTCTGGGGTGCCTCTGTCCGCTCCCACTGGCCCTCACTGAGGCCCAGACTGGCAGGAGGGAGGCTGCCGAGCCTAGGGCCCCATGCAGTGCCCAGTATACAGCTAGTGCTCAGAGGGTCAGCGCACGAACGGGTGACTTCTTCCTGACTCCACGTCTGCCACGTGTCCTCCCTCCGCTGGGGCATCTCCCGGAGCACGGAGTCAGCAGGCCTCAGCTCATGCTGTATTCATTCATTCAACGTGAGCCATGAAACGTCACAGGCCACCATTTGTTACGGTCAAATATGTGGAAGCATTGTGATAAATAACAATAACCAGTGCAAGTGACAATTGATCTACTTATATAAAGATAAGACACGCGCACGACTATATAATCGTAAATACATATATGTAAATGCATACATATATGTATAGACATATATGTAAATACAGAAAAACTACCCAATGGGCATGATGCTCTCGGGCCACGCTTCCAGAATGTAGCTGGCAGCTTGGGGGGCGGTGGGGTATGCGACAGAATCACATCAGGTCGCCAGCCTGGGACCCAAAGGCGGTCCCCAACTCATTCCATCTTCTCAATGCTACACTCGGAGTCCCCAGAGCCATGGAGGCACCTTTGGGAGGGGGACCGAGGGCCCCAGGCGACCCCTATGGTCCCAGGGCCTCGGTAACCAGAAAGTCACACTTTTTTCTGCTGGAATGTTCCAAATCAACAAAAGGAAATCAAGATCGTCTGAAGGTGCTTTCTGAAAACTCTGTGCGATGCTGTCCACATCAACATGTCTATTCAGATTGGGATGGTTTGAACTGATGGACAATCTAGGGGTGCTAAGGCTCCCCTGACATCTACAGCTTGAGACCCCTAGCCTGACACCCAGCCGGTGTTTGGTGAGTGATGACAGAATGTTCTGGAAGGAGCTTCAGTGAGCCCCACCGCAGGGAGCGCTTTGCTCCATCCCACCTGGTTTCCTGGCATGCAGATCTCTGTCCCTCCTGCCCTGCTCCTCTGGAGAAGACTTTCTGTGTCCCCAAACCCCCCGCCTTCCTCTCTGAGGCCATCAAAAGCAATTTCCTCTGTCCTTGGTCTGGAGGGTCCCAATGCCAGCAGAGCGGGGTGTCGGCTCTGTAAGCACATCACCTGCAGATGTGCTGCTTCCTGTGTCCTCCCCAGGATAAGTGACATGTCACAGGCATGGCTGCCTTTCTCTCAGCACTCCCAGTCCAGTGTCTGCTCCCAGGAGCCAGTGGATGGATGGATGGATGGATGGATGGATGGATGGACGGATGGATTGATGGATGGATGGATGGGATGGACAGATGGATGGATGGATGGATGGATGGATGGATGGATGGACGGATGGATAGATGGATGGATGGACGGATGGATGGACGGACAGACAGACGGATGGATGGATTGATGGACGGATGGATAGATGGATGGATGGATGGACAGATGGATGGATAGATAGATGGATGGACGGACAGACAGACAGATGGATGGATTAATGGACGGATGGATGGATGGATGGATGGATGGATGGATGGATGGACGGACAGACAGATGGATGGACAGACAGACAGACAGATGGATGGATTGATGGACGGACGGACAGATGGATGGATGGATGGATGGACGGATGGACGGACAGACGGATGGATGGATGGATGGGCGGACGGACGGACGGATGGATGAGTGAATGTCTTGTTTCTTAAAGGTATCCAAGTTTTAGAAAGAATCCTAGACTTTTTCTATGGAGGGGAAAGTCTTCAAGGTCTGATGGGGTTTATAGACCTTGGGTTGACTTCAAGGTGCGGTCTGAGGAGGTGCAAGATATTTCATGTCTGAGTCAAAGGCTGATATCTGATTCCTGCCCACTTGTCTCCTGTAAAGGACAGTCCTAATGTTCTATTCCCTTAAAGGTAAACAGAAGCCAAGTCCACATGCTAGAACTCTGGATGTGACTGGTCAATACAGGCGGTGGGCCAGGCCTGAGCAGTGGGCCTCTCAGACAGCTCCTCCGGGGTGCTCAGCACAGCTAGTCCAGGAGGGATCTCCAAGGCACCCAGTGTGGCTCCGTCACTGTACAGGGGCTCCTCGCGGGGTCTCAGAGTCCCCTGGGAGTGGCTGTCCTGGTTATGAGTACCACACGCGGAAGGGGACTAGCTGGCCCAGACCGTGGAGGGGGCTACCCCTTGCCCATGCGGGTCGCAGCCAACAGGATGGCTGGAGGGCATCTGGGAAGACCTCACAGAACATGCCCGTCCCTTGTCGTCAGGATAAGAACAATCTTGCAATAGAACTTGGTGAGAGATGGGGAGATTGTTAGGGCACAGGATCAATCAGGAAATTCTCACACATCAAAATTCCTGCCCGTGGGCTAGGCTGGTGACCAAGCCCCACCCACCCCCCACGCCTGCCATGGACCTTTGCTTCACCCAGCATCCTGGAATGGCAGCAGGGACGGTTGACCATGATCCCAGGCAGCCCGCTGAGAGCACAGCAAGGGGGCTGGAGCCCCAGAGTGGCCGTGTCCAGGGCTGGGGAGGGGAGGGCTCAGACCAGCCTTGAGGGGAGGACTGGGAGCCTGACTTCATCCGGCCAGAGCACCCGCTGCCCAGTAACGTCACCTCCCCACACCCAGTCCACCACCAGAACCAGCCCGCAGGCCATGCCTGTCTTGGAGACCCCCAAGGCCCCCCCTGGAGGCAGTGTGGCATGAACAAAGCGAGGTGGCCCCGCCACCCGGCGTAAAAAGAAGAGGGACAGAGAAGGCCTTTGCTGGTGTGTGCACACGGCCTGGGGGAGGGAGAGACAAGCAGGGTGGGTGGGGACAGGCAGCAGGTGGAGGCCATAGCTTGGCTTCGCGCCTACTTTTAGGTCTTGTAACCACGTGAACACATCAGCCCTTCAAAAAAATGAAACTCCCAGGTCTGCAAAGTCGGTACAAACGGATGATTGAACAAATAAATAGAAGTGCCTGCAGTGGTTCCTGATTCCTGCCGGGCCAGTGCTGAGTCGTGTGGGAGGGTCCAGACGCGCAGAAAAGCTACAGAACCCGGGGCCCTGCCTGGGAGGACATGGGGGGCTGACACAGGAGGGCCCCAAGGCAGGACGCTGCCACTGAGCACACAGGCTCTGTGCCCCCATCGCGTCTCCGAGCGTCTGCAGGGAATGCACCCCTGAGTGTGCCAGGCCCCCAAGACTGGAGACCCTGCCCCCCACAGACGTGACTTCCCCGTCTCAGAGGGGAAGAAGGCTCTGCCCAAGAACCACCTGACCGGAATCTCATAGAAGGAATTGAAAACCAGCATAAACCCGCTGCTCAGCCTCTACCAACAACTTAAAAAATTGATGGGGGAAAATAAAAACACAACAGTGCTGGCAGCCAGCTTCCCACCCCTTTCCAAGGATCTGATGCCCTTTAGGGACACAGCAGCTGGGCCTGAAAGGGACAAAGGCCCTGAGAGAGTGGAGAGGACAGTCACCCTGCCCCGGGCGGGCAGAGTCGAGCCAGAGCTGAGCCGGCGGCTGCCTGGCAGGAAGGCCGGGGCCCGGGCAGCGCGGCGGGAATCTCTGGGGACAGAGGCCACCTCCGGACGTGGCCGCTGGGTGCGGGGCAGGCCTTCTCCCTTCCCACGGACCGTCCCCCCAGGATAACCCGGCCAGGCAAACCCATCTGGCCTCCAAGCAGGAAAAACACCACCGCTGTGATGCAGCCCTTCGCGGACTTTGGAGAACATCCCGGGGGCCCAACCCCCCTCCTCCCCACTTGCCCTCCTGCCCCCGGCTGCCCCCCTCCCTCCACTCCCTCCCTGACCCCGCACCGCCGTACCCACACACAGTCTGCCGTGCCGGTTTCTCTGAGCCCGATCGCCGGTGCCCCGGTGCCCACGGGACAGCCTTCTGCAGCCCGCGAGGCTGGCGGACCGCGGGAGTCGGCTCTCCTCTGCTGCCATCCCCATGGTGCCAAGCCCCGCACTGGGGACAAGTGCTGGCAGTGACCACAGCACCCCTGCAACTGGTGGGAGGAGACTCTGAACACCCAGCAACGCCCCACCCCTGCCCCCAACCGAAATCACGGGGAAAACCTGTGTCGTGTTTTTCCCGTCTGCTGTCCTGCAGCCTGGGGACTGACAGGCTGGGGGTCTGTTTCGAGGACCGCCCGCCTCCTGGAAACATTTCTCGGGACCTCGGGTTCTTGACAAATGAGTCACAAAGCCACACCATCAGCGATAGGAAAGGCAGTTTTGCCAGGACCTCAACTTGGACTAGAACATTCCACTTTAAGATTCATGGAATAATCGCATCGGACGGGACCTCAGCCACCTGCGAACAGTTTTACGGGTGAGGAAACTGAGGCCTAGAGAGGCAAAGCATGTCCCCTTGCGGGGTTGAGGGACTTGGGGCAAGGGGGCAGGGAACCTGGGTGTCCGGCCGCCTGGCCGGCTGGCCTCCACGCCACATTGGAAACCGCCAGGGCTGCCAGGAGAGGGCTTCCTGGAGGAGGTGGGACCTGCACTGGGGTCTGGCGGCTGAGTGGGTTCATGCATCACCTGGAGGGAGAAGCAGGAGGCTCCAGGACCCATCCCCCGCTCCCCGGTCCCATGTGAAGAGTGAGGCCGGGGCAGACCCTGGGGGCTTTCTCAGTGCCTCTGAGCAGAAAAGGGTGGCTCTTCTCACATCTCAGGACCCTCCACACGCACCTCAAGGCCACACGCACCTCCCCTTACGTCTGGCACCACCTGCCGAGGCACCAACACGAGCGCCACTCGGGCCCATCAGCTGCTGAATCCAGACGGCACGCGATCTGCTAACGTTCTGGATGCTTCCTCGCCGTTGTCTCTCTACAGTTCACGCTGCTCATCGCAGCCTGAGAACCCTCTCGAAATTCCGGGGTTCTGAATCCCAGGCTCAGCTCCGTCCTCCTGGTGTTCAAGTTCATTCAATGTTGGCAAAGTTCAGCTTCCTGTCTACAAGGGGGCGAGCGGAGAGCGGGGGTGTGGAGAGCCTCCTAAGAGATTCCGAAGGCGTCCCGGACACCCGCGAGGGCTTTATGAAGCGCGCCGATGAATTAAGGAGAGATGAATCACAAACACAAGGATTAAATTCCCCTTGGAAGACGCTCAGGCTTAATAATTAAATGAAAAATAACTTGGCAAATAGATGTGGGGTTTTGCTGTACCCAAAACATTTGGAAGGATGCTTGACTAATCCCAGCCCTGGGTGTGGCCCAGCCTTTCAGAAGGGGCAGGGGTCGGGGCTGAACAGCTGGAGGCCACGTGCCTGAAACCCACAGGCCGGTTGGCTTTGAGTGTTCTCCTCCCTTAAACATCTAGGAATCAAGCTGAGCTTGGAGGGAGGGGGGGGTTTCCAAAGACCCCAACTTGTGGCATCCGCTGGGATGGGTTCCTTGGTCCTCTAGTTCTAAAACCTCCGCAGTATCTACTCGGGTGCTACTTCCAAAGGGGCCTTTAAAGAAATACTTCAGATGATTCAGTTGCTTTCAAGGCTAGAAAACTTTTGATTTTGATTAACAGGCCAACAAAAAAGCACCCCCCACGTACACACACGAAACCAAGGCTTCACCAGCGACAGTGCTACCATTGTGTCACTGAGCCTGCTCCTCACTGTCGGAGGGTTCCAGAAGACCTCGAGGGCACAGACCGAAATATCACAATGGTTTCCAGGAAATTCCCTGCCAGTATCTGCAGCTGGGAGAGAAGGAGCCGCCTTGGCCCATTTCTGGGGCAGAGGCAACACCACTTTGTTGGCCGTGAGCCGGATGCTGTGTCTGCCACTTTGCTCCTCCCTGGAGGCTCATCTCTTCCTGCTGCCTGCAGACAGCCAGGGGTGGCCCAAACAGCTTCCCATGCGCCTTTCCCACTGCGCCCTGGGGCTCAAGGTGCAACTCCTGCCACGTTGTGTAAGGTAGGTCCCTATGAGCCTCCTGGTCACTGGCACTGCTCACCCAAGTTCCTACAGGCATCCACCCAGCAGGTATGTTACAGCCACGGGCAAAAAAGGCACAGCCCATGTCCTTGAGCAACTCACAGAAGGGGGAAACAACCCAACCAATCATTACAGACCACGGTGAGAAGGGGTATGTATTTACTTGTTCATCCATCCACCTGACTACCCACCCATCCTCCCACCCACCTGTCTATCTACCCACCCATCCACCCACCCATCCACCCATCCACCATCTATCCATTCATCCATCTATCCATCCATCCAGTCATCCACCCACCTATCCACCAACCCACTCACCCATCCACCCACCCATCTACCCACCCAACCATCCATCCATCCATTCATCCACCCGTCTATCTACCAACACACTCAACCACCCATCCACCCACCCACCCAACCATCCGCCCATCCACCCATCCATCCATTCATCCACCCACCCAACCACCCACCCACCCATCCATCCATCCATCCATCCACCATCCATCCATCCACCATCCATCCATTCACCCAATCCATCTATCAATCCATCCATCCAGTCATCCATCCATTCATCCACCCATTTCTCCACCAACCCACTCACCCATCCACCCATTCAACCACCCACCAATCCACCCATCCACCCACCCACCCAACCATCCACCCATCCACTCATCCACCCACCCATCCACCCACCCACCCAACCATCCACCCATCCATCCACCATCTATCCATTCATCCATCCATCCATCTATCCATCCATACAGTCATCCACCCATCTATCCACCAATGCACTCACCCATCCACACATTCATCCACCCACCAATCCACCCATCCACCCATCCACCCATCCATCCATCCATCCATCCATCCACCCGTCTATCTACCAACACACTCATCCAGCCAGCCAGCCAGCCACTCACCCATCCACACATCCATCTTTCCATCTATCCATCCAACAAATACTTATTGAGAAGTGTATTAGTTTCTCTAGCTGCTGTAACAAAGTGCCACAAACACAACAGAAGTGTATTCTCGCATAGGCCTGGAAACCAGAAGTCCAAAATCAAGGTGTTGACAGGCTTTGCTCTCTCTGAAGGCTCTAGGGGAGGATCCTTCTTTGTTTCTCTCAGCTTCCAGTGATCACCAGCAATCCTCAATGTTCCTTGACACGTGGCAACATCTTTCCAGTTTCTGTGTCCGTAATCACATGGCTTTCTCCCTGTGTCTCTGTGACCAAGTGTCCCTTTCCTTGTAAGGACATAAGTCATGGGGATTTGGGGTCCATCTTACTCCATTTTGACCTCATCTTCGCTTATTACATCTGCAGCAACCCATATCCAAATGGGGTCACCTTCTGAGGTTCTGGGAGGTGCATGCATGTGGTGGGGACACTATTCAACCCAGCACAAGATTGTTCTAAGACCAAGGATGCTGAAGCCTCTATCTGCACGGAGTTCACAATTCTGGGGCGGGCAACAGACTAAAATAAACAGGCAAACATCTAATAGAATGTCCAGTCAAGATAAGCACTCTGAAGAGAAATAAGCTAAGGAGGTCCAGTGCACTGGGTTTGCCATGGTCCAGGGAACAGCTCCAAAAGTCCTCTTTGAGGAGGTAGCAACTGCATAGGGGAGCCATGTGACCACTGCTCTGGGCAGAGGGGAGCCGGTGCACCCAGCTTGAAGGACACACGTGCCAGAAGGGGGCTAAGGGGCTGACACAGAGGGCAAGGGGCGGGAAGCAGTCCCTGCCAAGGCCGGGAGCACATGCACTTTTCCTCACAATGCTTGGGACATGTGGGTTTGAGGGAGATTTATGTCCATTGTCTTGTTCAGTTCTCACAATGATTCTGTAAACATAGGTAACAGTCCAGCCCAGAAATGCAGGTATTTGCAGGTGAGCTCCAATACATCGCTCAGATGTGGAGCACTTGCCAAGAATGCTGCTCTCCGGTAACTTCTGGCCTGCTCTCTACCAGCACGTGGTGGGTTGCCCTTCCCCATTCCACTTGACGTTAGGTGTGGGCATATGACTTGCTTCCACTAAAAGAATGAAAGGTAAGTGACAAGTGTCACCATCCCCTAGAGAGAGCACCTTACACTGTCTAGGACGGTTGGCTCTTGGCCTGGGTCCTACCTCAGTATCACCTGGGAGGTTGTTAAAAATGCCCCACCCAGACCCCTGAACCAGAATCTTGAGGACAAGATCCCTAAGAGCTGAGAAGCTCGGTTTTAGAGAGGGGAGTCTGAAGGAAGACTTCAAACCTGATCCTTTGTGAGGGAATGTACAAGTCTAGGGTGGTGGTGGGGGAAGAAAGGGAGTGTGAAGTGAGGCCAGATGCCCAGGAAAAGAGAATGTTGTGCAGAAACACCCAGGTGCCTGGGCAGGAACTGCATCTCAGAGTGGCCTCCTATCTCATTTCCCACTCCTAAAAGTTAACCAGATGGGGACCAAGTACTCAGTGGCTATGGTTTTCCTTTTAGTGTGATGAAAATGTTTTGGAACTAGACAGAGGTAGTGGTTACACAACATCGCATATGCATGCAGGAAAGACCATTGAGTTGTTCACCTTAAAATGGTTGGTTTTATGTTTTATGAATGTCTCATTTACAAAAATATTTTAATGTTTTATTACTTATTTTTTGAGAGAGAGAGACAGACAGAGCATGAGCAGGGGAGGGGCAGAGAGAGAGAGGGAGACACAGAATCGAATGGTACTGGAACTTCCATGTGCTAAATATGTCAGCAAAGAGCCCAACGTGGGGCTCAAACCCATGAACCATGAGATCTTGACCTGAGCCAAAGTCGGACGTGCAACCGGCTCAGGCACCCAGGCATCCCTATGAATGTCTCAATTAAAAAAATAGTTTAACCCATGAAATATCAACCTCTTTTGCATCATACTTTATGGTAAATGACTTTTCCCCAAAGTTTAAGAAAAGGTGAGGAGGTCCATTCTCACTACTCCTATTCCACATCATAGTAGAAATCTCAGCCAATATGATAAGACAAGAAAAAGAAATGAGAGGAATATAGATTGGAAAGAAAGAAATAAAACTATCCATATTCCCAGTTAATATGATCATATACATGGAAAATCCCGAGAAATCTACAGCAATAAGAACCAAAAAACCTGCCTAGGACTACTAAGTGGGTTTAGCAAGGTCATAAGACACAAGGTCACTACACAAATATCGATTGTATATTTATATGTCAGCAATGCGTAACTGGAAAATAAAAAGTTTTAAACGAAATTATTTATAATAAGTCCTTAAAAAGTAAAATAGTTAGGTATAAATCTAACAAAACATGTACAATATCTATATGCTGAAAATAGCTAAGTGAAAATGAAGGAATTCAAGGAAAACCTAAATAGAGAGAAATACCATGTTCGTAAATTGGAACTCAACCCAGTACAGGTGCCAATTCTTCCAAGTTCATCCATAGATTTAGTGCAATTCCAAACAACATCTTAGTGTGATTTTTTTGTAGATATATGCAAACTGAGGCTTCTGGGTGGCTCAGTCGGCTAAGCCTCCGACTTTGGCTCAGGTCATGATCTCACAGTCTGTGAGTTCGAGCTCCGCATCGGGCTGTGTGCTGACAGCTCAGAGCCTGGAGCCTGCTTCAGATTCTGTGTCTCCTTCTCTCTCTGCCCCTCCCCAACTTGTGCTCCATCTCTCTATGTCTCTCAAAAAATAAATAAATGTAAAAAATAAAAAAAAATTAGATATATGCAAACTGGTTCTAACATTTATATGGAAAAGCAAATGAATGAAAATAGTTAAAAAGAATTCGAAAACATTGAAGTTGAAGGGGCTATACTATTCAGTTTTAAGATATACCATAAGGCTGCAGTAATCAAGACACTGTGACATTGGCTAAGGATTGGTGATACAGACCAATGGAACAGAATAGAAACCCCAGAAACACACCCACATAAAATCTGACAGAGTGATCTTTAACAAAGGTGCAAAACCACCCAATGAAGAATGATCTTTTCAACCAATGGTGCTGGAACATCCATGTGCAAAATAAATTAATAAGTAAACTTCATGCAAAACTTCACATCTTCTACAAAAATTATCTCAGAGTAGATTACAGATACAAATATAATACATAAAACTATAACACTTTTACCAAAAGGTAGGCGAGAACATCTCTGTGGCTTGGAGCTAGGCAAAGAGGTCCGAACACAACACTAAAGGCATGAAACAGAACACCTGTAAATCAAACTTTGCTACAAGTAAAAGCATTTGCTCTGAGAATGACATCATTCAAGGAATAGAGACAGAAAATACGGACTGAGAAAAAGATATTTGCAAACCATATATCCCACAAAGGGCTTATATCCAGAATATCCCACAAAGGGCGTATATCCAGAATATATAAAGAGTTTTCAAAAGTCAATAGTAAGAAAATTTTATACTTTACCAAACCACTGAATTGAAATGTGTGGGGGAGACTTGAACAGTCACTTCACCAAAGGGGGTGTACAGATAGTGATAAGCTTATAAACCTTCCCTCATTAGCCATTAAGGAAATACAAGCTAAAACCATGATGAAGTACCACTCCTCAACTGTTAGAAGAACTAAAATTAAAAATACTTACAATACTAAGTGCTGACAAGGCTGGAGAGTGACAGAAACTTTTGCGTATTGTTGGTGGGAGTGCAAACTGATACAGTCACTCTGAAAAACAGTGTGTCCATTTCTTAAAAAGTCAAACACACACTGACCATATGACCCAGCAATCCCAATCTTAGATATTTACCCTAAAGAAATGAAAATGTGTGTTCACACAAAAGTTACATGCAAATGTTTAGGGCAGCTCTACTCATAAGTGCCCAAATTGGAAACAACTAAAATGCCCTTTAGTAGGTGAATGGATGCACAGACTATGGTACATGCATACGATGAAATACTCCTCAGCTATAAAAAGGAAAAAGCTTGCATCAGTTTACATGATGTGAGAAAGTAACAAACAGCTCAATTGGAGATAAAAGAAGGATAATAGACGGAATGGAGAGACAGAACATTTGAAAAGATCATGGCTTCTAAAACACACAACAAAAAAATGTTAAGATAAGCTCACAACGGGTGCATCCAAGTGAAATGTCCACACTGCAAGTTTTAGAAGTATCCAAAAAGGAAAAGATCATTTACAAAAGAACACCAGTTGCGTCAACTGAGGTCTTCTCAACGACAACAGTGAAAGCCAGGAGTGAGTGAAATAACATAGGAGACTGAGTAATGGCCCCTGAAGATGTCAACTTCTGAATGCCCAGAACGCATGTACACCTGAACTTTCATGGTGAAAGGGACCTCTTAGACGGGGCAAAGGGAAAGATCTTGAGTTGGGGAGATCGTCTTGGGTCATCTCAGCGGGCCCAGTGTATCCAAAAGTGTCCTTATGAGAGTGAGGCAGAGGGACTATGGAGCAGAAGAAGGCAGAGTTTGGGTGATGCCACCAAAAGCCAAGGAACACCAGCCCCTAGAGGTTAGAGGGGCAAGAGCGGGTTCTCTCCTGGAGCCTCCAGCAGGAACAAAGCCCCAGTAACCCTAGGGTTTATCCCAGCGAGCCACGTTTCAGACATCTGACCTCTACAAGAGGGTAAGGGTGTGTTGTTTTGGACCACTAAGATAATCTGTTGCAGCACCAATGGGAAATGAATACAAATCTCCACTGCATTAAAAGAATATGACTGTCCAACCTAGAATTCTATACTCGGAGAAACCATTTTTCAGAGACATGAGACATTTTCAGACAATAAAAAAACTGAGTTTAAAATTGAGATACCCTTAACCAAGGGCAATTCTAAAGGACCGACTTTACACAGAAGAAAAATTATTCCGGAAGTGAGATTTGAGATCCAATAAGAAACACTGAGCATATATACTAAGAAATATGTGTGTGAATTTAAATACATGTTGCCTACATATAACTCCCATAATTTGGGGGGTATGGAACAGAACGAAACTAAACTACTGCATGAAACTAATACATAGGTTGGAAGACAGGATGGAAAAAAAAGTGAATTGAGGTCCTTGCCTTATGTGGGAGGAAAATAAAGATGTGGACTAATTTGAAATTGTGTATATATACACAAATATAATATATCTATGACATATATGCTATTTTATAGAGATCCTTCCAAATGTAAGAATGTAAGGATACTATAAAACAAAGAATAGAAAAACATATACCAGGCTATATAGACCCAAAAAAAGGATGGTGTAGTGATATTAATATCAAATATAATAGACTTTAAACCAAAAGGCACTACAAAGATCACTATATGAGGAAAAGGATCAATTTACAACAATGTATAATGATTCTAAAATTTTGCACACCCAGTGACTGAGCTTCAAAATATAAAACAAAAATTAACAGGATTTTAAAAAGAAATTGGTAGGGGTGCCCAGGTGGCTCAGTTGGCTAAACGTCTGACTCTTGGTTTTGGCTCAGTCATGATCTCATGGTTTCATGAGTTCAAGCCCTGCACTGGGCTCTGTGCTGGCAGCATGGAGCCTGCTTAGGATTCTCTGTCTCCCTTTCTCTCTGCCCCTTCCCTGTGCATGCTGTCTCAGTCTCTCTCAAAATAAAATAAACTTTAAAAAATAATAAATTGGCAAATTTAACAAAGGGAGAGATTTTAATATTTGTCTCCCAGTAACTAGTAAATCAAGAAGACAAAAATCAGTTGAATATCGAGAACAAATTAAAAGCTTTACCTAATGAATATTTATAAACTATTGTACTTAACAGTAGAAAAATGCATATTCTTTTTTAAATGTTTTATTTACTTATTTTTGAGAGACAGAGAGAAAGCATATGCAAGTGGAGGAGAGGCAGAAGGACAGGGACAGAGGATCTGAAGTGGGCTCCACACTGACAGAAGCAAGTCCGATGTGGGGCTCGAACTCATGAACCACGAGACCATGACCTGAGCTGAAGTTGGATCCTCAACCGACTGAGCCACACAGGTGCCCTGAAAAGTGCACATTCTTTATAAGCACATAGAATACATTTACAATACATTTACATTTACAATACATTTACAAAAATTAACTTCACACTAGACATGAAGCTAACCTCACCTGATCTGGGGTCTACAGATCACATTCTCTGATCTCAACACACTTAAATTAGAAGTCAGTAGCAGAGAGACACCTAGAGAAAACCCAAGTGTTTGCACTAGAAAACGTGCATCTAAAAATCAAAGGGATGCCTGGCTGGCTCAGTCAACAGAGCATACAACCCTATTGTATGAGGATCTCGGGGTTATGAGTTCAAGCCTCATGTAGAGATTACTCAAAAATAAAATCTTAAAAAAAATTTTTAAATAATAAAGCAAAGGTCAAGGGAAAACATCATAGTACAACTTTTTAAACACCTAGAACCAAGTGATTAAAAATACATATATTTCATATTACAAATGATCAGATGCAGCATATCATGGACTGAATGTTTCTGTCCCTTCCAAATTCATGGGTTGAAGCCCTAACCCCCGATGTGATGGTGTTTGGAGATGGGCCTTTGGAGGGGGGGTGGCACGGTGTTTAGGTTTAGAGGAGATCTTGAAGGTGGGTCCCCCATGATGGGATTAGCATCCTTATAAGAAAAGGAAGAGACCAAAGCTCTCTTTCTCCATTGTGTGAGAACACGGTGAGAAGCTGGCCACCAGCAAACCAGGATGAGAGCTCTCACCAGGAACTATATCAGCCGGCACTTTGATACTAGACTTCTAGCCTCTAGAACTGTGAGAAGTATTTTTCTGTTGTCCAAGCCACCTCATTGATGGCATTCTGTTAGAACAGCCTGAGTTAACTGAGACACAGTACATGCAATACTTGAAATTTAGAGTCCTAAAGAGTTGATAATAAGTCCTGTCCAAATTGGGTTTATCCCAGGAATACGGGATTGGTTTAGAAAGTCTGTTAATGTAATATACCACAATGACAGATTAACTGAGGAAAACCACATGATTGTTTTATTAAAGCAAAAAGTAAGCCTTCAATAAAATGCAATATCTAATCATGGTTTTAAAAATCTTAGCAAAAAAAAAAAAAACAAAACAGAAGGGAACTTCATTCATCTGATAAAGAGCATCTATCAAAAATACCCATACTAATCATTATAGTTGATGGAGAAATGCTAAATGAATTCTGTTTAAGATCAAGTATCAGATTCTTCTACATAACACAAATTCTTCACAAATTCTTCACATTTGTGGTCCTAACCTATGAAATAAGACATGAAAAGGAAATACAATAAGGAAGAGGAAAGGTAGGAAAAAATCTTACTACTTGCCTATGTTGACACAGAAAATCCAAAAGGTAACCTGTGGGAAATCGTTAACAAGAGAGCTAAATGAGGCAAGTGGCTACAAAACCCATAAACAAAACTCAACTTATTTCTATAAAGCAGCGACAGGCAGTTAGAAAGCACAAGTTTGGAAAAGATGCCCTTTGTAACAGTGACAAAACCAAATGATGTGCACACACCCATGAGTGACCTAGGAGTAAATCTAACAAAAATGTATCTATAATGCAACATGTTTGGGGATAAAAGACTCAATATCATAAAGGTGTTGGTTTTCCCGGAAATTGTACATAAATTTAATGCAGTTTCAGTACCTCCCCCCCCCAAATGTTTTAACTCTTCTTTAATGTGTTTTATTGAATTCTGCTTATTCTTCCCATAAAAGGATAATTACACCAGGCCCTAAAACCATGGATAAGGTCAGAGCTTCCTCACTCAAAAAACAAGAGAATGGGAAGAGGTGGTCTGTAAAGTCCCTTCTTGTGCCAAGATCCTGATCTCTGGGGCTCTCAGGGGGGCCGGTAAGAGGCATCTGACACTTCTCTGCCCCTCCTCCCCTGCCCTGCACACCAGGGGGAGTGGATGCCAAACCAGGGCAGGAAAGGGTCTAAGACTCCGCCCCAAAACCTCTTCTCCTACCAGGAAGGAAACGTAAAGCAAATCATGACACATCCAAAACCTTATGTAACCATTGTAAATGGCTTTTAAAGGATTATAGAAACATGGGAAATATTCATGGCCCGAAATGCCTTTCCATCTCTCTCTTCTGACAAACTCCTGACCATGTTTGAGGCCTAAGCCTAGGTGCCGTTTCTTCCAAGAGGTCTTGAACTCCCCGATGGGACCAACTCCCACGCAGCCTGGAGCCTGGGGGAGGCTGCATGACCCTGTGTGTCCCCCACCCAAGACCAAGCTGTCACCCTGGAATAGGAACCACATTTCTTTCTTTCTGGAAGCCCCAGCATCTGACTCCGAGGTGAGCACAGAGCTGAAAGGGACTAGAAAGGACATAACGGGTGAAAACCAAATTGTGTCAGACTGATGGTATCACTAGACCTTTAATGCTTTCTCCAAAGGAAAACCCAGGAGGTGGCATCCAAGCGGAGGCTGGGCTCCCTGCCCTGACTGGGAGGGAGCTCTAGGTGTGGCCACACTCTCCCCACAGAGTTCTTCCTTCCCCTCCGGGACAGGTCCCTTCCTGTGCCCCTTCCTGGTTTCTTGCTTATTTTCCATCTCCCCCCAGGAGGTAAGAGCTCAGGGCGGGGACCGAGGCCGTGTTGTTCAACACTGTGTCCTCAACGTCCAGAGTCACAAATGTTTGTCCAATGACTGATGGAATGTCTGTTGATCTGGAACTCTGGGAATGAGGAACAGGGTTTTGGTGGAAGGTCCTAGACCGAAGCTGAGGTCCTGACCCTGGAAAGCCCCAAGATGAGCCCTTCATGTCCGCAGCTGGGGTTACAGTGAAGTCAGTCGATGCTGGGCACAGGAGGCTGACGGGAAGAGGTCGTCAGGGTCCAGCCATGGGGACAGGGTCCTTATCTCAGGTAGCCCCGCCCCCCAGGCAGCCACGCCTCTGCTCAAGCCCCTCCCCCAGACTCAGCATGCCCCAGGTAAGGTTCTCCAAACCTCTCTAGAAATTTATTACCCGGCCCACTGACAGTCTGGCCCCGAGCCCGCATCCCCTCAGGCCACCAGCTCTCAGATGGGCCTAGGGTGGGCCAGGGTGGGGTGGGGCCTTGGGAACGTGAGGTGGACAGTCCAGGGTGCCCACGACCCCACTGGGGTGGGCTGGGAGCCCCGCGGACGCAAGCTGGAACGCACTCTCTGCCTGCTTCCAGGTTCTGTCCCCGTGAACAGGTGCAGGGCAGGAGGTGACAGAGGTTCAGTGGGCGCCAGACCCAGACCAGAGCCCGGCCGTCGATGCAGAGTGCGGCCGTGGTGCTGGCCCCGGAGAGCAGCCAGACAGCTGTTATATGTGCAGTCACCTGCTGGGCGGGTCCTCACCCAGTTTTCAGCGAGGAACGGCGGGGGTAGAGGGGCTGCACCGGACCCGGGGCTCCCCATCCCTGCCTGGCGCTCTCCCCAGAGCGCCTCTGCTGCCGGGTCTGAAGAAGCCAGAGGGGCCCCTCCCTCAGCACTGAGATGGTGACCAGTCTGATCTGGTGGCAGAAATCCACCTTGTCCCCTGTGTGTCCATCTCCTGGCCCTGATTCCTCCCCTTCTGGGGCCCCCACCTGGGAAAGCCAGCTTTGGTGGGTTCCTGATTACTCGGGCTGGCCAGGAACACTCCGGACATCACAAGAAAAAGCACGCTGGTCACTGAGGGTGACCTTCACGTGCCTGCTGAAGCCTGATGACAGTGGCGACCACAGAGAAAACTCTGGCATGTCTGCTGTGTGGGGATGGTCTCGGGACTGCGGATGCCAGGTGGCCTCGGATACTCGGATATCCAGTCTGCCAGGGGGCCGAGGATGAGGCCCAGAGGACGTAGTCCCTCGCGCTCTCCTCCGTAAACAGCTTAAGAGGACACCGTGTGCCCACTTCCTTTATGTTGGTGTCACTCTGCTCCCGGGAGCCCAGTCCACTTGTCCGGAAGCCTCCATTTGGGCACAGGATCTACTAGACACAGCCCTGGAGCTACGAGGTCAAGGGTGAAGGCCCGATCCCAGGAGGTGGCTGCAGTGTGGTTTCTCGCCTGAGCACAGATAGTGCCACTGACCTGGAGTGGGAGCCTGCGAGGGCACATCTGGGTCGACGTCATTGAGTCTGGTCCTGCCCCAGCACCTGTCCCATCCCGCACCGTGCCTTGCACATGGCACGTCCTCGGGAAGTAAGCAACAGGTGCCTTCGAGTGCACACCCGTGACCACAGGAGCATCTGGCCATAGCAGTGTGGATGGCTCTGAGTGCAAGCTTACTCTGCTCCAGAGAGAGAATTCACAATATATGGGGCAGAGATGCCCCCCAAACAGAGGCCTTCCCCCCAGAAGACTTGTTGGAGCCTCGCCATGCTGTAAAACACCCTTGGGCATCTCCAAGTCTGTCTGTTGGGCCGTCTGTCCGTACTAGTCTCCACCGTGCTTTCTCTAGAGTAGACCTGAGACCCCAAACCTCATCTCACATGATAGAGTTCTCATCCACCAGGCCTATGAGCAATTTATTTTAACCAACTTTATTGAGATATAAATTCGTATATCATACGGTTCACCATTTTTAAATTTTTTTAATGTCTATTTATTTTTGAGAGAGAGACAGAGTGCGAGCAGGGAAGGGGCAGAGTGAGAGGGAGACACAGAGTCCGAAGCGGGCTCCAGGCTCTGAGCTGTCAGCACAGAGCCCGACGCGGGGCTCGAACCCACGAACCGTGAGATCGCGAGCTGAGCCGAAGTCGGACGCTCAACCTACTGAGCCACTCAGGCGCCCCAACAGTTCACCATTTTTTAATGTTTATTTATTCATCTTGAGAGAGAGGGAGAGAGTGTGCTCATGTGAGTGGGGGAAGGGCAGAGAGAGGGAGAGAGAGAATTCCAAACAGCCTCCATGCTGTCAGCGCAGAGCCCGACGCGAGGCTCAAACCCATAAACCGTGAGATCATGACCTGAGCCCAAATCAAGAGTCGTACCAGTGTATGACTCAACGGTTTCTAGCGTATCCACCATCACGATGAATCTTAGAACATCTTCGTTATGCCACAAAGAAACAGCCACCTCTTAACCTCAGCACTCAGCCTCCCCGAGCGCCCCCCCTGCCCGGTCCCTGGCAGTCACTAACCCGTGCTCTGTGCCTATGGAGTCACCTGCTCCGGGCATTTCTGATAAATGAAATCATGCAGTATGCGGTCCTTCTGGGTCTGGCTTCTTCCGCTGAGCAGAATGTTTTCAGGGCACGTGCACGTCGTAGTGGAGTCAGGACTTCATTCCCTGGCTGAGTCTTCCTCCATTGTGTGATGGGACCACACTTTCTTATCCATTCTCCAGTCAATGGACCCTTGGGTTGTTTCCACCACTTTTTTGTAAAGGTCTTTTTATTTTTTATTTTTGAGAGAAAGAGAGAGCACACGTGGTCAGGGGAGAGGGGCAGGGAGAGAGAGAGGAGAGACAGATCTTAAGCAGGTTCCACACGCAGTGAGGCACCCAACGTGGCACTCGATCCCACGACCCTGGGATCGTGACCTGAGCCCACGTCAAGAGGCTGACGCTCAATCGACTGAGCCACCCACGTGCCCCAACCTCTTTTTCACTACCGTGACTCTCGCCGCAGTGGGCGTTCCTGCATTCGTGCACATGTGTCCTTCTGTAGGGACGTGGTTTCTTCATCGTGGGTGTGTACCTGGGATGAGGGTAGCCGGGTCAGATGAGAACCCTGCATTGGCTGTTGGAGCACCTGCCGGACCGTTTCCCAAAGCAGGTGCTACGTGTCACCCTCTCGCCAGCAGAGTGTGAGGGCTCCCATCTCTCCTTGCCTGCACTTCTTGGCGTCCGTCTACGATTCTAGCCACCCTGGTGGGGGACAAAGTGGCCTCTTGGGCTTCTGCTTTGCAGCGTGATGGCCAATGAGACCGCGGAATTTTAAAGCAATGCGCAGGGGCTCACTGGGTCCTGTCCCTTCCCCCCACCGTGTCTGCGTGAGCCGGGTTCGGGTTTGTTAAGGATGAGATGGGCACGTCGTGAAGGAATCTAACACCCCTGGCTCTGGCGAAGTCAGGAAAGTGCCAGGTGGCGCCCGGCGGCCCTGACTAGCAGCACTCAAGAACCTGAAGTCCCAACTCCACCTGCATGGCCACTGTGCCCCTCCCCCGCCCCCATTCTCCAGCCAGAGGCCCTTGGAGACAGACACCTGCACAGTTGTCCCATGTTTACCAGGTTCAGTGGACGAACCCCACTGGTGGGGTCCGCCAGGCCGGCTCTGGGGCATCAGGCTGACCAAACGACTGTCTGATTGTGCAAATTCCGCACTCGTTGGTCTCCACACCGCTTGGTCCTGGGAGCCTGGGGGGACCCGGAGTCCAGACGCAGAGACTTCGGGAAAGGGCGCCTTCTCCCTCTCCTCCTGTCTCCCCAGGGCGACCCTGGGGCAATCGTTCCACGCTCGCTCAAGGGAGCAAATGAATGATTTCCCCATTTCTGTTAAGGAATTTTCTGGAAAACTCAGTTAGGCGCTCGAATCCCGGCTTCCAGCCACTTCACCAGCTGCTCTGCCCGTCACCAGCAGAGCCTCCAGGTTTCAAATCTTCCCAGGAACATTCCGACACGCGTGACGCAGAAGCTCCTGTTTACTTGGAATAGTTTATACTCGTTCTGATTATGTGTTGTTAAAGCAGGTGCATTTCGAGGCCTAATGCCTATGTGTCAATTGTTTGAACGGTGAATAAGTTTGATGTTCTGAGCATTGAATGACTTTTCACGTAAATGTTGCAAATTTAATTGCTCTGGCCTCTCCGACTCAACACGCAGTTCTGACCTTTGTTTTGAGGAATTTTCCCCCAAACACAGTTAGTCTCATTTTAGTCTCTTGTTTTATGTTTTTATTTTTTATTTTTATTTGAGAGAGAGAGAGAGCATGAGCACGAGCCAGGGAGGGGGGAGAGGGAGAGAGAGAGGGAGAAAATCCCAAGCAGGCATCACCACTGCCAGCTTAGAGCCCAATGTGGGACTCAATCCCACGACCCTGGAATCATGACCTAAGACAAAATCAAGAGTCGGACGTTCAACTGACTGAGTCACCCAGGAACTCCTGTTTTATGTATTTTATGCTTCTTGCAACAGCTTCCAACTCACAGCAAATGCTCCCACGTCAGGGCTTCATCATGTAAACCATCACCCTTAGAAGTGTGTGCATTCAGCTGACCTGATCTGTAATGAACCAGAACCAGGTGCAGCTCTGTGCAAATTCTGGAAGAAACACCACAGACAAGAGAGCCACGCATTTCTTGACTGTAAATGCTGGGCACTGGGCTCTAGGACTTGAGGATGGCCGAGTTTGCCCTTGTCTCAAGAAGTTAGTAACCTGGTCGGGAGACTAGAAGGAATAAATAATCACTGTTGCTGTCCGAAGGGCCACCTCCCCCTAGCACACATGGTGCCCAGCATGGTGGTGGCATTCACTGAGGATGGACGGGCAGGGGAGAGGTCAGGAGAGGCTTTCCCAAAGAGGGGTCTTCCTGTGGGCTGAAGTTTCCTTGTTTCTTTTGTTTTGTCATGTTTACCACTGTGTTTCCAGGAACTAGAGCTAGAACCAGCATCTCTTAGCTAACATGTGGTTGGATGGATGGATAAATGGATGGATGGTTGGATGGATGGATGGTTGGATGGTTGGATGGTTGGATGGTTGGATGGTTGGATGGTTGGATGGTTGGATGGATGGATGGTTGGATGGATGGATGGATGGATGGATGGATGGATGGATGGTTGGATGGACGGTTGGATAAATGGATGGATGGTTGGATAAATGGATGGATGGTTGGATGGTTGGATAAATGGATGGATGGATGGAAGGATGGATGGATGGATGGATGGATGGATGGATGGATGGATGGTTGGATGGACGGTTGGATAAATGGATGGATGGTTGGATAAATGGATGGATGGTTGGATGGTTGGATAAATGGATGGATGGATGGATGGATGGATGGATGGATGGATGGTTGGATGGTTGGATGGACGGTTGGATAAATGGATGGATGGATGGATAAATGGATGGATGGTTGGATAAATGGATGGATGGATGGATGGATGGATGGATGGATGGATGGATAAATGGATGGATGGTTGGATGGATGGATGGATGGATGGATGGATGGATGGATAAATGGATGGATGGTTGGATGGTTGGATGGATGGATGGATGGATAAATGGATGGATGGATGGAAGGATGGATGGATGGATGGATGGATGGATGGATGGTTGGATGGTTGGATGGATGGATGGATGGATGCCCACTTGCCTCCAAGAGAAGAAAGGAGGAGGAGGACCAACTGGGGGAGCTTCAAGAGCAGCAGAGATAAAGCCCAGGCAAGATGGGCCTTGGGGGCCGGGCACAGGTTGGGGCATGGAGTATGAGAGGCGGGGCTGGGCACCAGGCAGCCTCCCCCACGAAGTCAGTTGTTTCTAGCCCTGTGTTCAGCTGAGACAGCCTTCAGTCAAAACCTTCCCAACCACCATGAGCAACAAAAGAACAAAATAGATAAATGAGACTTTGTCTGAAAACGTCTGTGCTTCAAGCACATGCAAAGACAGCCCACAGCGTGGGAGAAAATGTCTGCAAATCAATACACCTGATAAGGGACGCATATCTAGAATACAGTAGGAACTCTTACCACTCAACAGTAAAGGGACAACCTCAGCTCAAAATCTCCAAAAGATCTGCACGGAGAGCATTTCTCCCAAAGACAAACATGAAGGGCGGCGAGCCCGAGAAACCGAGCTTGATGGCACTCGGCGCATCTCTCAAACCCCTTGTTCAAATCCAGAGAAGCTCAGAGCCAGGTTGACGGCCTCGGCAGCCTTGGCCCTGGAGAGCGGCAGGGGACAGGCGTGTCTCAGCTCCAAGGCAGGCGAACATGCAGAAATAGGGTGCCACGAGGCCTCAGCGGGCACAGACCCGGCAGATGGGGGCGGGGTGGGGGCGGGGGCCGTGCTGCTTCCGCCTCAGGGCCGCCCTACGCTGGACGACTTGGAGGTTCCAGGGGGCACGTGGCCCTGAAGGTGGCCGAGGGATCTCCTGATGCTCCACAGCAAGCGGGACAGCCCCCCGGCGCGCCAGCCCCTAACAAAGGTGGGGTTGCTTCGGGTCTGCTGCTCTGCCGCGTCAGACACCAAGGAGCCCTGCAAGGTGGAGCAGAGGGCAATTCAGGCCACTTGCCCATCTCCGGAACCTTCTCCAGGGCTGCCGGGGCCTTTGTCCTTGATCTGTGCCTGGCGGGCCTGTTCTGAGCTTCCCTGCCTGACGTGACCGCTGCCGGGGAAGGTAAACTGAAGGCGGCACGTGGGAGGGAGTTGGGACCCGTGCTGGTCGCGCATTTTCCAGGGCATTCCCTGCACGTATTCTATCTGTTTAAGGGCTTGCGGGGCCTCATGTGTTTAGAAAGCACGAATACCCCACGACAGTTCTTTGTTGCAAGGCTGCACAGATGTCTGACCCCGCTGAGCTGCCCTCGGTTTCACAGACTCACTGTTGGGAGGCCCCGGGGCCTCAGTGCACCGTGAGGGGCTTGTGTGCGAGGAACACACACTGGGAAATCTTGGCCTAGCCGCCCCCCCTCCTTCACCCTGCAGTTTGGGAGGCTGAGGCTTGGGGGACTGTGCAGAGAGCCCCGGTCCCCAGGCACCCATCGCTCCGTCCCTTCCCCCCAAATCAGTTACGTCATTTGCGGGGCCCGGTGCAAAATCAAAACGTGGGCCCCTTGCTCAAACACTTCAGAATCTCAAGATGGCAACAGCGAACCTTCAAACCAACTGCAGACCCTTCTGGGCACAGGGTCCCGTGGGACCCAAGCGTCCCTTCCACATGAAGCCAGCCCTGCTGTCTGCAGCCCGGAAGGACCCGAGGGGACACATCCTTGAGGTTGCAGCCAGAAGACCCCAGGTCTGCCCCCTCACCAGCCCAGTGCCCTCGGACATGCCACGCAGCCTCTCTGAGCCTCAGTCTCCACTCCCTGAAAGTGGGTTCATCATGACACTTGTCTCAGTGCTACGGAGTCTTGACTGCATGAGATGGCAAACAGAAATCAGCTCCCGCCTGATTGCCCACAAGAAAGGGCTGACCCTGTGTTTGGAGGGGGCTGGGCCTGCAGGCTCCTTGAATTCTAGAACCATGAGATCCCACCTGCTGTCAGGCTGAGGGTGACTGCTCCCGGGAGGGTGCAGAGCAAAGCCGCAAAGTCACGATTTGGTTAGCACCGGCCCGAGGCCCCTCGCCGGTTCCCACGGGGCAGGCCACGAATGTGGGAGCTGAGACTGGTTCCAGGTGTACCTGCACCAAGGCCTCCGTTCCTTCCTCTGGGCGGGGGTTTAATGTGCCCCCAGACTCGGAACGATCAGCCGTCACACCCTGTCCCTCCTCCCCCCAGCCCCCGGCGGCCACGAATCCACTCTCTGTGTCTTTGGAGTTGAGTGTTCTGGACATTTCATGCAAATGGAGTCGCGCGAGGCGTGGCCTTCTGTGTCCGGCTTCTTTCATGGGCCGGTGTGTCTTCAAGGTCCACCCCCGCAGTAGCAGGTGTCGGGCCCCGTGCCTCTTTACGGCCGAGTCATATTCTGTCGTGTGGCGGCCGGAGCACATTGTGTTCAACCGTTCGTCCCATGATGGACATTTGGGTCGTTTCCACCTTTTGGCGATCGCGAATAATGCTGCTAGAGACAAGCGTCAGCACGTTTTGGGGGGAGCAACCTGTTTTCAGGTCCTTGGGGTGCATGCCCAGCTCACATGGAAGCTCCGGGCTTAGCTCTGTTTGCTTTCGATTTGTTTCTCTCCTTTGCCTCCAGTTTCCCAAAACCTCTAGATTTTTCTCCCTGATTAGGTCATCTTGACGGTGTGTTCCCTGGGGTCCGGCTGGGTCGTTTGGACCTCTTTGGAAGGCCCCCCCAAAGCCCAAGACACCGTGTCAATCAAGGAAGCCCAGGTCCCTCCCGCATGTGTGGCGGGGCCATGGGTGGTGGCACGTCCTCGCCGGTGCCATCCTCTCCCTATCCCCATTGCCTGTCATCGTCACAGGCTCCCGGGGTTAGATCAGGCCTGGGGGGGTCTCCCTCCTCGCAGGAACCCCTGCCAGACTTCCATCCACTCAGGGCCCCCTCTGAGCACGGAGGGGTCTGGTTCACTGCGAACGTCCCCAGCGGAAGCAAGACCGCCGGTGTGCGTCCCTTAGGAGAGCTGAATACTTGCTGACTTTGTCATCTGGGACGTGAAGAGCACCGTGGTCATCAAAACGCCTGGCGTGCGTGGGCCCGGCCACATTATTCCTCCCACGAATGGGACCTTCTCCGACAAACGAGCTCGGTTACGATGGGAAGGAACGCAGGGCCGGCCGCGGCCGAGAGGCCCTGAGCTGCGCGGCACTCAATAGCTCCCGGAGGGACAGAAAAGGAGAAGCCAGAGGAAGGTCACGCTTAGTGTCTACCTACGGATGCGTCACCGACGGCGTGAGATTTGAGATGAAAAGGGAGTTTGAAAGCAACGGGAAAGGGGGCTGGGCCTCTGGCGCGGCCTCCTGGCTGGACATCTGGGCAGTGACCCATGGGGCACTGGCGGGGGGTCGGAGAAGGGGGCAGCCGGGATCGGTGCTCGGAAACCAGTTGGGAAGGATAAGCTGAAGGATGCACCCCTTCATCGGGGGCAAGCAGTTACGGAAACCTTACTCTGTGTTGTGTCTTTATATTTCCCCAAGGGCCCCAGAGGCCCATGTGTTATTATCCCTATTGTACAGATGAAGAAACTGAGGCTCGAACGGGGTCAGCCCCTTGCCCAAAGCCACACTGCCAGCCCTTGGTCAAAATGGTCATCAGGACCCCGTGACATTCAACCTTTGGTGACCATTGTGGACAAACCCAGCTCCGTCATTGGAACAGCCGGTTGGGGTCACAGATCATTGTAAAGAGAATAAGGGTAAACTTCGCAGCATTTCGCAAAGTCATGCTTGAAGATCCCGGGGGTCTTAGGGGACGGAGCGGCTGAAAGCAGCTTGCTGAGCGCCCCCCACCCCCACCCCAGCCGGGGTAGTGTATGGTGAGGGTACGTGTGGGGGGAAGGGAGGAACGCGCCATTTGCCGAATACCCAGAACCTGCACTGTGGGGTCCAGCCTCACGTCTCTGGGAGGCAAAGTCTCCACTTCCCTCTCCATACAAACACCTCTAGTGCGTGGTGAACCGTGGCCTCCAAAAAGAGATGTCCGTCTCCTAATCCCCGGTCCCTGTGAAGACAGAGGCAGAGATGGGGCGGGCGGGGCGGGAGGGGGTGGGGAGTGGGGGGGGCGGTGCATCTACAAACCAAGAAATGCCAGCAATTGCGGGCAAACACCAGCAGCGGGGGCGGGGCCTGCACCAGCCTCCCTGGAGCCTCCAGAAGGAAAGAGTCAAGCTGACACCTTGTCTGGGGACTTGTAACCTCCAGACTGTTAGAGACTGAGTTTCTGTCGTGTCCACCAAGTTCGTGGTCATTCATTCCAACGGCCGAAGGAAACTCACGCCCCAGCCGAGGACTCAAACACACGCACCTCGGCCAACACGGACACTTCTAGGAGGCATTTTCACAATGATCTGTGGCCCCAACCGGCTGTTCAAATGACGGAGCCGGGTTTGTCCGCAGTGGTCACCAAGGGTTGAATGCCACGGGGTCCCGATGATCCTGGTGAGCCGGCGCTCGCGACGGCGAATCGGGCCAGTGGTTCTAGGAGGCAACCCGCCCGTCTCCCCAGAAGCTCCCACGTGTACATGTCTGACCTCTGACCTACAACTTCACTCGTGGGACTTCATCGTCGAGAAGTCAGCGGACGGTTGGGTGACAATGCACGTGGCAGGCGACCGCCAAAGGATGGCTTCCAATGATTTTTTTTAAAAAGTGGAGACTTTCAAACATGCCGGTTAGATATGTTGGGAGGTATCCGTTCAAGGAAAAGCTAGGGATCCTTTTAAACCGATCAGCTCGATGGCTGTTTTCCGACATGGAAAGATGCTCGCCGTATATCGTTAAGTGCACGCGTGAGTCCAAGCCCATGACGTTCAAGAAGAGGCAAAAGCACGGACGCAGGAGAATGATCAGTGGCTGCCCGGGGTTGGCGGACAGGGAAGGTGCGCAGGGGGAGCACTGAGGAATTTTAGGGCAGTTCAACCGCTCTGTGTGATGCTGTCGTGGCAGACACAGACACGCATCTGTCAAAACCCACGGGATGTGTGAACCCTCACGTCAACGGTGGACTTGGTTAGGAACAGTTGTCGGTGTCGGTCCATCACTTGTGACACAGGAACCACACTGATGCAAGAGGCACCCAGTAGGGAAAGTGGGGAGCTGGGAGGGAGGCATGTGGGAACTCCCTACCCTCTGCTCCACCTTTCTGTGAGTTGGAAAATGTTCTCAAGAAGCCTGTTAATTTAAAACACAAAGAAGGCAGCTCACAACGCAGTGCCTACAGACTTACGCCATCCTTAAAAAGGAGAAATGCGGGCCCCCACGCCACACCAACATGGCCCACCTCGGAGCGCCGGGGGTCCAGACCGCGGGCCACTCTGCTTAATTTCATTTTCGGGGTTTTTGAGAGAAATGGGCGACCGTTTAGGTTATCGATTTGGGTTTGATGGCTTTTGTAAAATATTTAAAGTTTTAGAACTTTCTCCAACTCGCACATGCGCGTAATTTGGCAACTCAGATTTTTCAACCGATGTCCGTGTTTTGAAAAACAAGAAATCCAGGGGCGCCTGGGGGGCTCAATCGGTTACGCGTCCGACTTCGGCTCAGGTCACGATCTCGCGGTCCGTGAGTTCGAGCCCCGCGTCGGGCTCTGTGCTGACCGCTCGGAGCCTGGAGCCTGCTTCCGATTCTGTGCCTCCCTCTCTCACTGCCCCTCCCCGGCTCACACTCTCTGTCTCAAAATAAATAGACACATACAAAAATTTTAAAAATAAATAAAAACAAGAAATTCAGAGGCCACACATGTGGCCCATCGGGGATCGCACTCACACCGTGGTGTGAGCAGACCCAGACCCAGCGCTGTGGCCTGGGAGAGTCACGTCCAGCTGTAGCGCCCCGTCCCCATCCGTCCCTGGCCCCAGGCTCCACAGGGCCAGCGCTGCCCTTGGCAAGGCCAAGAGTGTCCACCTGTCCCCGTCGGTCTGTGGGTCCCGCAGCCTGAGTTTCCTCCACCTTTTCCTTGAGGGCTTCTTAGTGCGTTTGGGTCGCAGCCCGCTGCCCCAGCAGCGGCCACGTGTCCTCGTGGGCGATCACATAACCACCTCCCCTCGGCCATCATGGAACCCAGCCGGTCACCATGTCACAAAGACACCCCAGAAAGAGAGGTCCAGTGGGTGAACAGCCGCATGCTGACACACTCAGCTCCCGACAGCGGGCTTGAGTCCCTCTGCGGAAACTTTCCCGCGGGCAGGGGGTGCCCGATGGCCGAGGGGTCCGCACATTGGCTAAGACGGAGTCAGAGGCTCCAATGAGAGAAAATAAACCGTGCTTCTGCCCAATGGATTAATACACGTGTGTGTGCATACACAATGCATTGCATAAGGAAGTGTGTGTGTGTGTGTGTGTGTGTGTGTGTGTGTGGAAAATCTTTCCCAGTGTCTTGTGTTGAATGGTATGGCTGTACCCACTTTGCTGTGTGGACAAGGGTCAAACAAGGAGGGGCAGATGGGAAAACTCTCAGCAAATTACTCTTTTAGCGATGTGAAATTTGGTGAGTTCCGTCTGACCTTCAGGGGCGATCTAGAACTACCCGGAGGCAATTTCACCGGAGTTGGAGGGGCGTTGCTTTGGCATCTAGTCGGTGGAGGCCAGGGCTGCACCTGCACAGCCCGTGTGCCCAGGTCGACCCGGCGACAAAGAATCATCGGGCCCAAGGGTCACCAGTGCCCCGGCTGCAACCCCTCCTTGGGAGAGCTCATAATCCTAATCCCCGCGGTGTTGGGGTCGTTAGAGTAGTTTTGTGCTTTTAATTGTCCGCTATGGCCCGGACCGCCCCACCCGGCTTCCTGCAGGCATTTCCTCCCGGTTTTCCTGCGTCCTTCCATGCGCTCATCCCAAAAGGCAGGCCCTGTGAGCCGGCTGCCTTTCCAAGACTGTTTCCCGGCCCCCTTTCCCGATTTCTCCCCAAGGGAGCCACTCCAAGTACATACCTTCCTGACTCCCTGTGCAGCCGCTTCTGACCAAAGCGGGCAGCCGTTAGCTGGGACTCCCAGGAAAGCTTTGGAAAAGGGGAGAACCTCCTGGCTGGCTTGCCCCTTGGCCTCGGTCTCTTCCCCCTTCTTGCCCGGAACAGGGACCTGAGAGGGAGAGACAGTCACCATCTTGAACCCCGAGGACGTGTTGACTCGGGAATTGCTTGGAACGGCACCCATAAGCCAAGGGCTCCCACTTTCCACCTGCATCCCGGCCCCCCCCTCCTTCCTGCCTGGCCAGTGTCCGCCCTTGCCCGTCCCATGGATGGACCTCTCCTACGTGAAGCATCTGAGAAGCTTCCAGCCCCCCCCCCCCGAGGTCCACTTTTCCCACGGTCCCCTCCAACTCAGGGTGGCGGCGTTTCCGCTCTTTCCGGCGGCTCAGGTCATGGATCCTGGAGTCACCTTGACTGCTCTCTGTCCCTCACAAGCAGTCTTGGCAGTCCTTAGCAAACCCCTTGCGTGCAGCACACAGTAGGAACTCGGCAAACACGTGTTGCGTGAGTGAGTGGGCGAATCCATGAGGAGGACACGCCTGGGTCCTGATGACGCCCGCCCGTCCTGGGTGGAGTCTGCACCGCGCCGGAGAAAAGAGTGGGTTCCCGGTGGCGGCCACCTGGCCAGTTGCCACACAGGTTAAGACGCGGCGTTCACAGGAACTCAGAGTCTAGGGAGGGAGACGGACGAGTAAACAGAGACTCTGAGGGCAGAGGGGAGCCTGCAATGAGAGACACACGGAGAGGGTCCTGGGTGCCCCTCCTGTCCGTGCTCCCCCAACAGTGAGTCCCCGCCGCCTCCCCATCCGGAACTTTCCGGGGATCCCCGTGCCCCGGCCATCTCCCCTGACGCGGTCCTTTGCCTCGGGCCCACCTGTCTGCCAGAGCTTCCCTCGGGACCCTGCCTCCGTGGAGCCTCCCCTGAGCGCACCAGCCTCCCGCGTCTCCGATGAACGTGGACGGTCTGTGTGGCTCTCAGCACACCAGCCGGTGCCGGGTGGCGTCCTGCCGGGTGTCTGTCTTGTCTTCGGGGGTGGCCACAGGCTACCCGAAGGTAGCGATGCCCCCCACCCCGACCGCTGACCCAGTGCTCGGCACAGGGCTGGCACCACCCCCCCGGGACACCCGTCACTCGGTGGGACCTTGCGATACCAACTCAGAGGCTCGGTCACCAGACTGCTAAAAGAGCAGCAGACGAACAATAGGTGCTGTTCGTTCATCACGAGTTCTGGAAACCGCGAGAGAGCCGAAGCTTCCCGACACCCGCCCCCGTCAGCTCCCGGGGCCACGGGGTCAAGCTTTCCAGTTTCGACCACGCTCCCGCCCGCGGGACTGGTGGCGGGAGGGGAGGGCCCACACCCAGAGCAGCCAGGAGGCCCGGCCTGGCTGTTGGTCGGGCGGCTGACGCACACGGACCCCCGCTTAGCCTCTTCTGCACCTCGGTTCCTCGGGTGCAACCCGCACACGATTCCACCAGACTGCCGCGGGTCCCGCCATGCTCCCCAAAACGTTGTGTCGAAATCCTGACCCCCGGGGGCCTGTGACTGTGACCTTACTTGCCAGAGTCCCGGCAGATGCAACGAAGTTAAGATGATGCTGTCAATCCAGTGGCTGGCGTCCCTGTAGGCAGAGGGAGGTTTGGGCACAGACACGCAGACTCACGCTGTGTGAGGACAGACGCGGAGAGCCGTTGGGGGGCAGGGGGCACGCAGCCCCGGGCCACGGCATGCCAGGACTGCCAGCAACCACGAGGAGCTGGCCGAACCTCGTCTACACGCTTCAGAGGGAGCGTGGCCCTGCTGACGGCTTGATCCAGGAGTTCTGGCCTCCAGAACTGGGAGAAAGGGCGCTTCGGCGGGTTTAAGCCCCCCGTTTTCTGGGCACAGTGGCCAGAGGATGACAGGCCAGCTACCTGCCAGCCTTGCAGAAACTCACACCTGTGACAGGCTCCCCATGCAATTTTCACACGTGTTGGGGGCCGGCCACACGCTGGCCGGAGCCTGGCTTCAAGGAACCTCACCGATGGCCTTTCATCCCCCTCGGCTATGGGATTGGCAGCAATCAAGTGTCCCTTGTTCTCTGCACCGGGGTTCATGTGTGCACAGCTGTCTTGCCTTCCCTCCCGGGTCAGCGGTCTCGGCAGGAAGGGACCGCCTTCGTGCTTCCCACGGGAGCACCCTTGGGTGACTGCCCGCTCCCGGGTCCTGCGGACCCAATCCCAGCCCTTCTTCTGGGCCGAAGGCCCTGGGCTTGTCCCCCACCTCCTGGATGGAGGCGAAAAGCCGGGTGCCGGGAAGCCACGCCTTTCACTCCCGCTGCAGGATAAGGGTGCTGCGGGGCAGGACCCGTCCAGACCTCCCCAGGGCCGCCGCCTGTCTCCAGCCATCAGAGAGGAAGCCTCTGGAAGGCAGCTGAGCGACAGCCCAGAGCCCCAGCTGTCCCCACTCCCCCAGTCTGGCCTTGCCAAACTCACAGGACAGTCACCTGGGACTGCGGGCTCAGTGGCCCCGGATAATGGCATCATCCCTCTGGCTCTTGGTTAAAAAGCTACCCTTCCGGGGCACCTGGGTGGCTCAGTCAGTTAAGCATCCGACTCTTGATTTCGGCTCAGGTCATGATCTCTTGGTTCGTGAGTTCAAGCCCCTCGATGGGCTCTGCGCTGACAGTGTGGAGCCTGCTTGGAATTCTCTCTCTCTCTCCCTCTCTCTCTGCCCCTCCCCTGCTCTCTCTCTCTCTCTTTCTCTCTCAAAATAAACAATTAAACTTTTTAAAAAGCTACCCTTTCACCTAAGGGTGTCTGCCCCTTTCCAGGGGGGAACAACCTCCCCTCCCCACCCTCACCCCCAAAATAACCTGTCAGCCTTCCATCCAGGAAGGAGACCTCGCCCGTTGCTTACTAATTCCCAGGATGACCCTGGGGGCCTGTGTGTTTTCCCTTCCCCCACAGACCAGAACCTCAGGCGGCCGGCAAGAGCCCGTGTGACACCGTCGGTGTCACTGGGCTTGTTTGCGCAGAATTGGTCCGACCCTACACGAGTGCTTGTTTTCAAGCCTACGGGCCAACTCGCTGGTGGACCAGTCGTTTTCGCCGTTAAACCAGCTGAGCAGCGATAGATGGTCCGAGAAGCAACCCTCCTGAGTTTCCTGGTCCACACGTTCACGGTTCCGCACCCCCCGGAATGTGGGAGCCCCGCCCCCTGTGAAGACACCCTCTGCTCCGATCGCCCAGCAAGGAACAGTTCTCCTCCAGGTTGTCTGCCTGGGTCTTCCAAAACAGCACCCGTCGGTCACTTCGAACGGTCTGGCCACTTACACGGGCAGGGGGCACGGAAAGCATTTCACACACGTGTGTTTCTTGGAGAACAAAGTCACTTTTTCAATGGAACTGGGTGAGTGGAGGGCCGTCCCTGCAGTCTGTCCCCAGCAGACGCAACCCGGCTGATCTTGCAAAGCCGGGCCCGAGATTCCCGTCCCTGAGATCAGCTCTCAGACATCACTGGAACTGAGGGTCCCCAGGGAGCTGTGAACATGCAGATTCCAGGGCCACCCCAGGGGTTCTAATTCATAGGGTCTGGACGGGGGGCCAGGAATCGGCATTTCCAGCAAACTTTCCATATGACTTAGAAGCACTGTTCCAGAGAAATGCAGTCTGGGAATTTCTTGCTGCGATCGTCTCTAAAGCAACCGTGTCCCCACAAGGATCCGAGCTCGCGGGGGATGGGAAGCGACTTTGTAGTTCCGTCCGGAATGTCGGCCACGGGCCTGAGCCAAAGAAGCCACAAGTAATAAGTATCTTGTGCTTCACCCGATGCGTCCCCAAAACCTCACGATGCTTTTGCAAACCCAAGAGTCCATCCACCTGACTCTTGCTGAAGAAAATAAAAATCCGGGAATGTGGGTGGTCTCGTCCAAAGCCTCACACCCAGAAAATCCAGCATCCGCTGGGGAGGCTGTAAACCATTCGCAGGGGTATATCTTACATATTACGTAACTCACCGATTTTAAGGAGACAGTTTGATGGTGTTCGAGTCAATATCTGTCATCGTCTCAGGCCCCAGCTACTGATCGCTCCCTTCGAACCCCACCCCCACCGCCTCCAGGCAGCCGGTAACCGACGTTCTGTTTCTATCGACTGATCTTTCTGGACATTTCCCATGAACAGAATCACACAGCCCACGGTCTTTCACTCAGTGCAGAGTTTCCGAGGCTTCTCCGTGCGGTCCCGTGGACCCACAGCTTGTGCTGAACGGCACTCCCTTATATGCATGTGTCCCGTCTTGTCCGCTCACCAGCTGATGGACAGGGAACTTGTTTCCAACTTGTGAAGCCATCTTTTTTTTTTTAATGTTTATTTATTTTTTGAGAGACAGAGACAGTGCATGAGCAGGGGAGGAGCAGAGAGAGAGGGAGACACAGAATTTGAAACAGGCTCCAGGCCCTGAGCTGTCAGCACAGAGCCCGACGTGGGGCTCGAACTCACAAACCGTGAGATCATGACCTGAGCCGCAGTCGGGCGCTTAACAGACAGAGCCGCCCAGGCGCCCTTATGAAGCCGTCTTTTTTAATGGCACAGCCTGGCTGCTTCCAGAACAGACTCCATACCTCGAGGGCCCGTCCAGAGGGGAGGTTGGCTGTGGGCTGGTTGAAGCCCCTTGGAGGTTTCTCTTATTCGGGCTCTCCTGTTAGCACAAGGCATGTGTGATCTGCACGAGGCCGGCTCTCTGGACGCAGAGCCTGAGGCAAGGATTCTGGTGCTGGCAGTTTATTGAGGGAGAAGCCTTCCAGGGAGGGAGCCAGTGAGGGCGTGGTCTGGCCTGGTGGGCAGAGACCCCCGGCACAAACACGCGGCAGAGTTGTCTCTTTCTGAGACCGGGGCGGCCTTCTGGACCCCCTACCAGTCAGGCATCGGTGTGGGCTGCCCCTTGGGGTCAGCCATGCGACTTTCTGAGCAAGGTGGCATCAGCTGAAGGGGCAGCCGTGAACCACTGGCAGCCAAGACTCAAGTAACCAGGGGCGGGTATCGCCACCGGTGCAAAGGATCTGCCATGGCCTCGCACACATCCCCACATCCCTCGAGTCGGCCCCGTTGACAGGGAGGAACACCAGTTTGCCCCATCTGAGCCCTGCCTGTGCTCCCACTTCCTCCTGGCGGGCAGGCCTAGCCGGAGAGGCCAAGCCCGGTGCCACCTCAGGGCCTTTGCACATGCTGTCCTCCCTGCCCCCAACATGTGGCCTGGTGGCCCCTCCTCCTGAAGGTACACTGGTGTGTGTGCACACCCATGTAGACGTGTGGCCTGGGGTGGGGGGACACGTGGTGGTGACCGTCATGCCAGAAACCTCCGAGGGGCTCCGATGTCATGAGCCGTCTCAAAAACCGCTCAGAATAGGTCAGCCATGCCCCAGCAGCCCGGCTCTCTGCTCCACTGCGATCCGGTCACATGAGCGAGGCCGAGGAACGAAACAACCACGGGACAGGGTGGGAAGTCCTGCTGGGGAGACGCCGGGATGCGAGGTCACCACCGAGGGCGGCCTGGATGGTGCCTGGGGTAGATCAGGGAGGGCTTCCTGGAGGAGGCGACAGTTGAGGGGATTCTCTGAACGTAGAACTCGGTCCAGGCATGAAGGGAAGCTACGGGATTCACGAGAGAAAACAGAGGCGAGGAAGCAAAGAGGTCTTGCTTATTTAGGGACCCAAACTGCGCTGGGGCCGGAGCTCAGGGGTAGAGGTGGGGACGCGGGGTGAGGCTTTGGAGTTTGTGAGAATCCAGGGGCCGAGGTGCGTGCGGCCATCATGGAGTCTGGTCTCCAGCCCAGCGGTGCTAACGGACTCGGGACGTCACCGCCCCCGCAGCTTTCACGGGGTGACCCGGGACGCGGGGGTGGGGGGCCTCGGTGGGCTCTGTCTTCTCGTTCTTCTGTCTTCCAGCCCCAAGGCAGGGCCCGCCCTGAGCCACTGGTGGGCTCTACCCTGTTGGGTACAAAGGCTGAGTGATTCTGAAGAACGCAGCCAGGAGGTGCGCAATTAGTCCCCTGGCGTCTCCAGCGGGAGGGACCTTTGAGGCCAACCTGGTGTTTTCTTTGCTTTCGGCCGTGGAGCCGGTCCCCGAGAAGGCTCCAGCCTCCGACATCAAACGGCGGTTGGAACTGTGTCTTCTCCCCTTTGGATACTCTGCCTCTGTCAGGACGCGAGCCAGCTCTTCGTGAGCGGGGCCAGACCGCAAAGTTCTGGGTCCTCACGGTGCTGGCGTCTGCACTTGGCGGAAGGGAAAAGACGGGCGTGTGATTCCCGACGGAGGGGCAAGAGCTCTGCCGTCAGCTCCGCTCTTTCCCTCCAACAGCCCCAGGCCTTTGCCGTTGTCCTCGGGGGGCATCACCACGCGGTGGGGGGCCAACGTCTGCGCGTCGCCCTGTGTGTCCTTACATGACCTCAGCCGGAAGGAAAGCCGGAGCTTGTGCGTGTCTCCACCCCCTGGGGGGCTGGATGTGGAGACACCGAAGACGCCACCTCGAACCCCACTGCCTGGGGGGGCGGGCGGTGGCCAGGGTCCGGTGCTTTCTCTCCTGAAGTCCCAAGACCCCACCGTCCCTTCAATCTCTATGTCTCTCTGTCCCTGGGTCTCTCTCTCTCTCTCCCTCTTGGCCTCTGTGTGTCTCTCTCCGTCTCCCTGTGTCTCTGTGTCTCTCGCTCCCTCTCCGGCCTGCCTCTGCTATTCCCCTCAATGCCAGAAGGTCTCTGACGTCTGTGGGAGGGACTTCGGCACCGCTGGAGGGTTCTCAGGCCAGAGGGAAGAGGAGGGAATTTATGAATTCGCCCAAGGCGCTAGCAGGCAGGAGACACTGACTCCCGAGGCGTCAGGATGTCAGGTGCTGGGCTTTAGGCGCTCAGGAGGCAGAAGAGGCCACTTGCCTTCGCCTCGGGGGACAGGCAGCCCCAGGTCGGTGTGGGAGGCACTGGGGGGCAGTGGTCAACCCCACAGGAGAAGCTGACCCGGCTGCCTCTCCTGGACGCGGGGGCCTGGGCGAGCCACCGGGGAGGGAACTCGGCAGCCAAGGAAGGCTTGGGCGGAGGGGCTCCGGGGACCCTTCCAGCCGCAGACGCCCTCCAGCTGGTCCCCGGCTGGCTGCAGGCAGGCTCGGAGCCCAGGGCAGGGCCCTCGTCTGCTGTGGGGCTTTGTGCGGGTGCCTTGGGCTCCCGCAGGCCTCCGGCCTAGGGTCTGGGGGCAGGGCGGTGGCTGGTCACACCGGCCCAGCTCTGTACCCGGCCAGGCCTGGGCTGCCCACCCGGCGGGGCCTCGCCGGCAAAGAGGCTGAGCCCGGAGCAGCCTGGATCCAACCTCCACCCGCAGAGCAGAGCCCGGCCCGCTCCTCCCGCCGGCTGGGACCGTTGCAGTCTCAGAAGACAGAAGCCCCCGGGGAACAAGGCTCAGGGCTGCAGGAACGACACTCCCCGGGGTCAAGTTCCCTGAAACTCCTCTGCGGAGAGATCCCTGCAGGGCCCTCTCGATGCCAAACTGGGATCTGAACAGCCTGAGCGCCTCTCTTTGAGAGCGGATGGGCCCGGCTAGACGCTCCCGGGTCCAGCTTTAACTAGACGACGTGTGATACCTTTATTATTACACCTTATTTTTGATCGAAGTGGTAACCGCCCCCCGGCCCTGCCCAACCCCGTGGGAGCTGGTCACCTCCTTCAGATCCGTCCTAGGAGCCGTCGTCAGCTGCGCGAGTCACGGCCGCTCTGCCCACCCGCTCACCGGCCCGGAATTGTCCTGGGGAGATAGACCACTTCACGTCGGAGCCCTTACGGAGCCCCGCACACCGTGCGCCATTCTCTCTCTCTCTCTCTCTCTCCCTCTCCCTCTCTCTCAGCGTTTTGCTTTGTAATTACCAGACTTGACGGTATCTTTGACACGGGCCCCTCTCACTCGGGAAGACGCATCGAAGTTTCTCCCACGTCTCCCTGCAGCTTGAGAGCTCGTTTCTTTTCAGCGCCCAGCGCCGTCCCGTTGTCTGGATGGACCCCGGCTCATTCATCCATCCATCCACCCGCTGAAGGACACCTTGGGGGCTTCCAAGCTTAGGGGGTTCCGAAGAAAGCTGCTGCAGGTGCGGAGGTTTCGTGTGAACTTGCGTTTTCAACGCCTTTGGGGAAACACCAAGGAACACAGTCGCTAGACGGTCCGGTGGAAGTAGGTTTCGTTCCGGAAGAACCCGCCAAACCGGCTTGGAGGAGGCCGCGGACAGCGCGAGCTCCCGGGCTTCCCGTCCCCGCCCGCAGGGGGCGCTGTCCCAGCTTGGGTTCAGGCCACGCCTGCAGGTGGGTCGTGGGGTCTCGCTGTTGTGGTAGCTTGCGGTGCCCTGATGACACAGGGCGTGGGGCATCTTTTCACACGGCTTACTTGCCATCTGTGAATCCTCCTTGGTGAGGTCCAACCGTTACCATTTTTAACTTAGGCCAAGAAGCTGAGACGAGAGAAGCAGCTTAGCAAAGCCTACCCGGGCTCTCTACCTTGCTGACTCCTTGCGAAGAATCACCAAGAGCCGGATGGGATCCCGGGGACACTCCTTAAAGGGAGCTGGCTCAGCCGGGAGGTGTGCTCTCTCCGCCCTTCCCCTCTCTGCTCCCCAGAGCTTGCATGGGATGGCAGGGCTCCAGCAGCCATTCTGGGCCCCAGGGCGTCTCTGAGGACGGAAACTCTGCACGGGGCTGGTACATCAGACAGAGGAAAGAAGGAACGGGGTTTCTGGTGAAGCCCCATACCAGCCACAGCCTGCTGACCTCCAGGCTTCTTTGGGGAGGAAGAGAAACAAACACATAGTTGGGACTTTTTACTACACGCAAGCTATTTCTTTCCCATCTGTTCGGATGCGCTCTCAAGGTAGCCCCGGTCCCCAGTGACTCTCCACACCCCTAAAAGCAGGCGTCAAGAGAAGGCCAGGGATTTGGCATTTATTAGAATTCCCCCTGGGACCGGCCACAGGCTCCAGCCCTACAAAAGGGGTGAGAAAGGGGCGCCTGGGGGGCTCAGTCGGTTAAGCGGCCAACTTTGGCTCAGATCATGATCTTGTGGTTCGTGAGCTCGAGCCCCGCGTCGGGCTCTGTGCTGACAGCTCAGAGCCTGGAGCCTGTTTCCGATTCTGTGTCTCCCTCTCTCTCTGCCCCTCCCCTATTCGCACTCTCTCTCTCTCTCAGAAATAAATAAACATTAAAAAAATTTTTTTTAATTTAAAAATCACATTATTTTATAGTTAGTAATATCTGATATAGTCTGATCATGTAGATTCTAATGATATGCTAATGCTATGCTTATGATGGTTCTAATATTTTCTGACCGCGTGGATGTCATGTTAAATTTGCCCAGGGTGTGAGATGCCCCACGGAAGCATCATCGGTTGCCCTTCTCAGTCCTGGATTCAACTTGACCCCTGTCCCCAGTGGGTCATTCACGGGTCTCTGATAGAATGGCCACCATCTGAAGGAGTTCTGACCCGAGCTCCAACACAGACCCAGCTCCCAGATGGCTTAAGCTGCACGTTTCCACAGGCCTGGTACTAATAACACGTGCCCTGGGCACTGACCAGGACCCCGGCACGACCTCCGGGCCTCTGGGGCAGGGGCGCTGGGCCACCCTTAACCACGGCAGACCTGGCCCCAGGCAGCCTCTCTGGGGTTCCTACTCCCGGAGAGTGAGGGAAGGAATGGACGCCATCACTCCTTGGGACCACTCTATCCTGGACCTCCGGCTCCCTGACTGTCCAATGGCCATCTTCATACAGTCATGACGTCTCAGGACTGCTGGAGACCCTACAAAACAATTCCTTTTGTCAAAGCCTCTCTGAAGGAAAGCTATAGCCTCAGTAACGACCGATGGCCCATCACGCAACAATAACCAAACTTCGTAGACGTGAAAACAGCAAGCAACTAAGCTGTTTGCTGCTTAGATGGGCTTGTGAGTTGAATAGTGCCCCACTAAAGGTCAAGTTCTAACCGCTGGTACCTGTGGACGGGACCTTATTCGGAAAGTTTCCTTGCAGATGTAACTAGTTACGATGAGCTCTTAACACTAGAGTCAGGTGGGTCCTGATCCAATGACTGGTGTCTTCATAAGAAGAAAAAAGGAAGACACACGAGGAAGAAGGCCGTGTGGGGGCCAAGGCAGTGCTGGAGGGACGTGGCCACAGTCCAAGGGCACCTGGAGCCCCAGAAGCTGGAGGAGGCAGGAAGGACCTTCCCCTAGAGCCTCCAGAGGGAACAGGGTCCTGCCCACACCTTGATTTCAGACTTCTCTCCCTAAGAGTGGGGGAGAGTCCTAGGACACTAAGACACAAAGGTAAGATGTTCTGAACAACTCGAAACGTGAATCTGGGAGACACCTGTGATACAAGGATACGGTCAGGCTTAAATCGAGGTGGGTTAGCCATTTTGGGTAGCCGTGTTTCAGATGGGCACCTACGACAGAATAACACCAAGCTTTGTTACAAAATGTCTTTGGTTCTCATTGCTTTTAAACGTTTTGGATGTGTAAGTAGAGAACTTGAGAAGCACTCCTAAAAATGGCAGGTTGTAAAAGTCGTTGGTCGTTGCACACGGGACCGGAGAATCCACTCTACGCAAGTTCATTTGGACTCTGGAAAGTGACACATGTCTTTGGAGGAGATCATGAACAGCAACTCCCTCCATCCATGGGAGACCCAGTCGGCTGTAGTCCCAGGTTTCCGGTAGTTGCAAAGCATAGGATTTACAGGCATGTGACCTGGTGAGGAGCCAGGAGGGAAAATCAGTTCCGCCTTCCTGAAACAGCTCTGTCCCCACCAGGACTGGGGCCCCGCACTCACCATGGCAGGACGAGGTCCCTGTCCCTGGGGCCAACGTGACAGACGGGATGCTGAGGTTCTTGAATCAGTGCTTTCTGGGCGGCATCTGACCACATGACAATGGTTAACGGTCAGCTGGGAAGATGCCATTCTCGGCGTGAGGACGAGACCTCGGCTGGGTTAAGCCGTGCTCGGTGACAAGAAAGGGGCCACGTGTGTCTAGGGTACTTAAGGCCCTGGATGTATGTTTTCTAGCAAACGGTGGCTCCGTTGTTTAGTGGCTTGTATTTCCAGATATGTTTTTAAAAAGCACTTTCTTGTTACAAAACCAATGTGTGTTGCCTCTAGAACAGTTAGAAAATAGAGAAAAGAATGTACCACTGTCCCCCACTCTCACATGAAGTTGCAGGCTTATTTCTGAGCTGCACAGACATGTTTTTAATTTTTTAAAAGGGGACTAAGAGTGCCTGGGTGGCTCAATCGGTTGAGGGTCCAACTCTTTTTTTAAAATTTTTTAATGTTTATTTATTTTTGAGAGAGAGAAAAGAGAGAGAGAGTGCTAGCAGGAGAGGGGCACAGAGAGAGGGAGACACAGAATCCGAAGTAGGCTCCAGGCTCCAAGCTGTCAGCACAGAGCCCAACGCGGGGCTCGAACTCACAAACCATGAGATCATGGCCTGAGCCGAAGTCGGTCGCTCAACCGACTGAGCCACCCAGGCACCCGTTTCCCTTTTTAATAACGAGAGCACTTAATCTGTCTCTGAAAGCAGCCTTGACCTCATCCCACGAACATCAACATGTCTGTATTTTCAGTTTTTACTTCTGCCTTGTCCTAATTTAGAAGACTGTTTTCATTTTTACTTTTTATTTATTTTTTTTATTTAGTTAAAGTCAGAAGAGTGTTTTTTTAAAACCATGTGGTTGGATTATAAGTTTCCGGTTGTATTGCTTTGTAATCATAGCATGTGACTTATGTAAATATGACATACGAGCCAGAAAATGTTCATTCTCTACTTGTGGGGTACAGAATTTATTTGTGGATATGTCTGTGTACTCACACATATAAAAAGTCTATTAATTTATTATATTGTCGCTCTATTTTTTGCCTACTACATAGATTTCCTTACCATGGGTCCACAGACTTATCCACTAGTAGACAATGATTCAGAATTCAGAATTTTTTAGTTTTCAGAAAGATAGCATATGGTTTTTACATAAAACTCCCACAGAAGGTGGCTCTTTTTTCAGTGAAATATACAAATATTAACACTAAGTTACATCGCGTTGGAACAACCTCGCATCGGTTCAGATCCACTCTGGCTACCTAATGGGCATCAGGCTGACGAAGTTTCACCCTTTGGAGTTTTGGGGTTCCAAGTGCGGAAAAAAGATGCTGGGCCTTGGCGGGTTTCTGCCCTTACGTTTCCAACAATTTTGCATTATATATTTTGGGACATAATTATCTATTACCAAAAGGCTTGAGTCAGTATGTGACTTGTACTATTCATCAAAATAAAATTGCCTTGGGGCACCTGGGTGGCTCAGTCAGCTGGGCGTCCGACTTTGGCTCAGGTCATGATCTCGCAGTTCATGGGTTCGAGCCCCGCGTCAGGCTCTGTGCTGACAGCTCGGAGCCTGGAGCTGCTTCAGATTCTCAGTCTCCCTCTCTCTCTGCCCCTCCCCCACTCACATGCTGTCTCTCTCTCTCTCAAAAATAAAGATTAAAAATATTTTTAAATAAAATTGCCTTTTTCAGTCTGCTTGTGCTTTTGCTGTTGAGTTTTACTTGGGCCCATATTATTATTGTGGCTCCTGATTTATTTTTATTTGCTTTTTCTTAGTGTGTATGGACCTATTCATTCATTACTTCTTACCTTTGGAAAACGCTTTCTTAGGTTCATTGTCCAGAAATGGCACATATGTGGATTGTGTTGTTCAATTTTAGAGTCTTCTTAACAAGAGAATCTATTTCATTTATATTTATTATTATAGGCAGGATATTCAGTCCTGTTTGCCTCCTTATTCTATTATTGTGTGCATGTACCTCCGGTCATTTATTTTGTTTCTGTCTTGGCATGTAGAATCCATACTAAGTTGAATCTTATGCAATTGCTTATAGTCAGTGGTTGGGGACTTAACGGATATGGAAATTTTACAGAGTTCAATCAGACAGTTGGCCACTTTCTTATTTCCTGCTTCTTTGTCAATGCTGATCAGTTTCCCGACATTTTCTCCCCCTGGATTCTGTAGTAGATCATTTTCAGGATACTTTGTCTTCTGGCTACTCTCCCATTTCTCTCATCTTGTTCCATATCGGTGAGTTTGGGGTTTTTTTTTGCTTATTTGTTGGTTTGCGTTTTAAATCCCAGAACAACGCAAGATTTGTTTAAGTGCCATGTTTTTACTTTTATTTTTATTTATTTTTAATTTTTTAACGTTTATTTATCTTTGAGACAGAGAGAGACAGAGCATGAACGGGGGAGGAGGGGCAGAGAGAGAGGGAGACACAGAATCGGAAGCAGGCTCCAGGCTCTGAGCTGTCAGCACAGAGCCCGACTCGGGGCTCGAACTCACGGACCGCGAGATCGTGACCTGAGCTGAAGTTGGACGCTTAACTGACTGAGCCACCCAGGTGCCCCAACTGTTTATTTTTTGAGAGAGAGAGAGACAGAGACAGGCATGAGTGGGGGAGGGGCAGAGAGAGAGGGAGACACAGAATCGGAAGCAGGCTCCAGGCTCTGAGCTATCAGCCCAGAGCCCGACTCGGGGCTCGAACTCACGGACCGCGAGATCGCGACCTGAGCTGAAGTCGGACGCTTAACCAACTGAGCCACCCAGGCGCCCCAAGCATCTTGTAATTTTAACGTAGACCCACAGACATAAACTATGGCAGCGAATGAGGTAAAAAGGAGCCGTGAACCAAAGCTTATGGCAGATGGCTTTGCCTAGACACTTATAACAGCATCTGTTCTCAGCCTCACGGACCAACCTTCCCTTGCAGCAATCGGAGTGATATACTAGCAACTACTCTGCGAACTGTGACATCAAGCTTTAGCCTCAAAACTCACGTTCGTATACAAACGTCCGGTGTCATTAGACAGAGGAGACCCTTGGTGGGGGGTCTGTTGACAGAGCTGGGCTACACAGCTGTCTGACAGCCGACAGCCAACCTGTATCATTTCTGTTCGTGGGGGACGCATATTGTAGCCAGTGTGACAATTCGGCATCTAAGCCTCATTCATTCAGCAAACGTGTACACCCTTGGGCTAGTCAGGGAGTCGCCTGGACCAGTAACTCCTCGCGGCCCAGACTTTCCGCGTGGGATCCTAGGTGGTGAGCTGTGTGGGGAACATTGAGGGCTCCCCCGCCTTTCCCTCCTGTCTGCTGTCATCGTGGGCTTTCTACATCACGAGTCTAATCAAAGCTGCAGTGTTTCCCATTGCTGAGATACCAAGGCCAAGCTCAGCGAGGTGGCCCCGAGAGACCTCCCTCCAGCCTCTGCCGACTCTCATTATACCCGCTGGCCCTCCTCACCAGCCCTGGATGCCCTTCGTTTCTTCTTTTCTTTTTTTTTTAATGTTTTATTTTTTTTTTTAACATTTATTCACTTGAGAGAGACAGAGCGTGAGCAGGGGAGGGGCAGAGAGAGAGGGAGACACGGAATTGGAAGCAGGCTCCAGGCTCCGAGCTGTCCGCACAGAGCCGGACGCAGGGCTCGAACCCACAATCCGCGAGATCATGACCTGAGCCAAAGGCGGATGCTCAACCGACTGAGCCACCCGGGTGCCCCAACCCTTTTTTTCTCAATGGTTCTGCCTCTTGCCTCAGACTACCCCATCCCCTGGAAGGCCCACCCTCTTCCTACCCCCTTTCTCTTCTTCCTGCCAACATCTGGCTCATTCTCCCAGACCCACAGTCTTCCCTGATGTCCTCTGGCTGGCTCAGTCAGTCCGAGCCTGATCACCTCCCTATCTGTTCCCCATCACGGCAGGCGCCCTAAGCCATTGATTCACGTTCTCCACAGCATCGCCACGCTCAGAGGTGCGTGCCCACGACTGGTTGTTTTGGGAGGTGGTGTGGCATAGAACATGGGTGTGGGTTCAGGCTTCCCAGGAAGGCAACCTTGAGAAGGTCACTCGGCCTCTCCATGCCTCCTTTCTTCATCTACAAATTGGGGTGTCCATAGCACCTGCTGACTTCTTCAGACCAAATGAGAGTATAACAGTGCCACACGCTTCCCCGGAGAGCCAGTACCGGAAAAGGAAGGCTCGCTTTTGTTGTCACTGTGATCGTATTCTTGTTACCCTTCACACCTGTGTCCCCCTGGGGCCACACACAGTGCCTGACACCAAGTCAATGCCCGAAGCATAAAGGATTGTTTGTCACAAGGGCGCAGGGCCGTGCTCTCCCCACAGGGTGTTACCTGACATTTTTCACCCGTCCCTTTGACTCATTGCTGTGTTCCTTCCTGCTGGGACATGTGGGGGCCCGGGGCTGAAGTTTGAGGCAAAAGATGTAGCTTCCGAAGAGATGTGGCTGGTTTGCTTCATTTTTAAAGCTGTTTGCAAACCACACCAAACTGTTTGCGTGGATCCCTGATCAGATGACTCTCCCTCCACCCCTGCCCTGTGAGGTTATCAGTCAAGAGCTGGAATCCATCAGGACTCCCAGCCACACCCCGGGGTGAGAGCCAACAGGAAAGGCCATGAAACTTCTCTTGCATCTCAACCCTGGGTTTCTTCGGAAATCTACAGCACATCGGTAAACACAACCTGATAGCAAACCTGGCTGAATTGGGACTTTTAAAACTTGCACTGTGGCTCCTTTCCCTTCTTAGAGCAACGACCCAATGGACTGATGCTTCCTCTAACCCTCCCCAGGAAATGCATTTCGGTGACCAGAATTACGTGTATCTGTGGTATGTTTCCGATCATTGGGAGCTGCTGGCATGTTTGTTTTGGGGAGTTTTTTTTTTTTCCCAGCATTGTAAGAGTTTGTTGGAACTGGACCCAGAAGAGTTGAGTCAAGTTCCTCAAGTTAGTTGTAGATGTTCAATCAACTAGTTCAAGTTCTCTGCATGACCCAAGGCTGACTCACCCGCACTTTGGCCACTGCCCAGTAGAGTAAATTTAGATAACACAGAGTCACTACATAATTTTTATAACAAAGTCCATTCAGCAGGAGGACTCAGGCTGATCTAGGATAACATATTCCAGGGGATGGTTAAGGATCCCTGATATATAAAGAGCTCTTAAAAATCAATGAGAAAAGAGGGAACACCTATTGGAAAATGTAGAAAAGACATGAACAGGCAATTCACAGGAAAAAATCTAATTACCAGTAAAAATACAAAAAGGCACCCAACCTTATTATTTGTTTTTGTTTTGTCTATCAAATTGGCAAAGACAAAAGAGGGTAGAGGTTGTTGGAAGCATCATGTCTTCCGGCCTTCATAGCACATGTGGGTTCTGTGTGCCCCTATAAATCAAACTTTAAGCTGGATCCTCTTTGATAGCAATTACACATCAAGGAATTAATCTAACCCAAAAACATATGTAAGTGTATAAAGACAAATATAAAAGGATTTTCACTAGAGCATTATTTTTAAAAGCAAATGATATAAACTCCCCCACCCAAAGAAAAAACACCAAACACCACTCCTCCTAAACCTTTCATCCCAATGCCGTTAAAAACTCTGTGGAGCCAACAAGAAAGAAAACTTTCAAACTATTTTCATAAAGCAAATATAATATTGATACCAAAACTTGCTGAAGGCTTAGATAAATATCTCTTGTAAATGTCATAGGGGAAATCCAAAATAAAATATAAACAGACAGAATCTAGAGGCACCTTAATGAACCAAGCCTGGTACAAAGTTAGGAGATGCGTTGATACAATTGATCATATTAGTTGATCTAGTGGGGGAAATCAGATGATTGTTTCCACAGTTGGAGAAGCACATGACAAAATTCCTGATAACGTAGTCGATAAAGTAAGAATAGTTGCCAGTGTCTCTAATATGACAAAATATATCTATCCTGGCCAGCCTCATGCTCAACCGGGAAACTCTAAAGCTCTCTGCTGCATTGTTCCAGAATTACTAGCAAATACGATTAGAAAAGATGTTAAAAGTATAGGGCGACTGGGTGGCTCAGTCGGTTAAGTGTCCGACTTCAGCTCAGGTCGCGATCTCACAGTTCGTAGGTTCAAGCCCTTCACTGGGTTCTGTGCTGACAGATCAGAGCCTGACCCTGCTTCGGATTCTCTCTCCCTCTCTCTCTGCCCCTCCCCTGCTCTCTCTCTCTCTCTCTCTCTCTCAAAATTAAATAAAACATTTTTTAAAATTTGATGTAATTAAAAATATAGAAATCAAAGAGGAGACAAAGTCTTATTCTTTGTAGATGATTTGCTTTTATTTTTGAAAATCCATTGAAAAGCCATTCTAAGCAATAAAAGAAATGAGCAAGGGAACAACTATATTTAAAAAAAAATAGCTTTCACGCACACACACACACACACACACACACACACACGCATCCCAGGGCTATTTTGGAAGAGAACACCTGAGTTTCAGCTTATTTATTTATTTATTTATTTTTAATTTTTTTTTTTAACGTTTATTTATTTTTGAGACACAGAGAGACAGAGCATGAACAGGGGAGGGTCAGAGAGAGGGAGACACAGAATCTGAAACAGGCTCCAGGCTCTGAGCTGTCAGCACAGAGCCCGACGCGGGGCTCAAACTCACAGACCGTGAGATCATGACCTGAGCCGAAGTCGGACGCTTAACCAACTGAGCCACCCAGGCGCCCCCAGCTTATTTTTTTAAAAAAGATAAAATATTAGGAATAAACATAACAAGCAAGTTTAGATCTACGTGGGAAAACCATAAAAAACTATTGAAGGTCAGGAGACAATTGGAGAGGCAGCCAGGTTCTTGAAGTCACTCCATCTACGTTGATGTATGAAGTTCTGACCCCAATGAAAACACAAACAGCTGTTTTCCTCTGACCAGACAAGGCAGTGCTAACCTTCCTGCAGAAAAATGTGTAAGAGAGAAACCCTGGAAAAGAAGGGGAGCAAAGAGGGGCATTATCTTGGCAGGTTGGACAGCCGATTACAAAGGACCGGTCACTAAAACGGTGTGGGGCCAGGAGCGAATGGACGGGCTGGCCCAAGACGTGGGGCAGGAGGCCCAGAGAGACTCAGAGCTCAGACGGGTCTCTAGGGAAGAAAAGGCATCTGGGGTCAGCATTGGGGGGGGGGGGGAACATGGCCAAACAGCGGTGTGGGGAGAGCTCGCTGCGGACACCGGCATAAAACCCAAGTGGACCAAAGGCTCAAATGAGAAAAGAAAAGAAACAAATCGTGGCTGGAGGGGGACTGGGAAGAACTCGTTCATAGCCACCCAAGGGGAAGGTTTGCATTATGACTAAAAACATAAAAAGGATAAAAAAAGAAAAAAGCTCCACTACATGAAGTAAATGACAGAATGAGCGGGGAGACACACGGTGCCCGCCGTCACGTCCTGACATCGCTTCTTGCTCTGGCGGAGGAGCGTGGGGTCCCTTCCAGTGTCCCCCACCCCTTCCGCACGCGGTGACCCCAGGATGTCGTTTCCTCTCCGAGACCCGATTGTCATCATCAGACTGTGGCAGGCTCTTGGGATTGTAGATCTGGAAGGAACACAGGTGACCCCCCGGGCTGGCCTCCGCAAATACCCCGATGAGAACTGTCACGAGCTGCCCCGTGTCTGCCCCCAGATTCATCTTCTGTGGTCGTGACCTCCAGGACTCCCAAAATGTAGCCGCGTCCAATATGCAGGTCTTGAAAGACGTGATCAGGGTAAAATGGGGTCACGCGGGGGGCCCTGATCCGCCAGAGAAGGAAGACCTTCCTCCAAGCCCCCGTGTCGTTGCCCTGGCCCTTGGGAAACACAAAGCTCTGCTTCTGGGCACCGTAACAAGCCACATCCTCCCTGAGAAATTCTCCAAAAGCGGTCATGTTCTCCACTCGTTCTTCCCCTTCTTACCATCTTTGATTCTCGAGGATCCTCAGAGAAATTTAATCCTTATGTTTCAGATTCATTTATACTGAAATCATCAAAATGCTTTTTTGTCTGTCTAAGAGGATTTGGGCGTTCTTTTTATAGAGCCATTGAAGTCGTTTTTGCTTTGAGTCACGTTCTGGCAGCTCTAAATGAATTCAGACGGTCCCCCGCCCGCGCCCCGCACCCCGCTCTCTTCCACCGTCGGAGCGCTCAGAATCCAGGCAAACGCCAAATCTGGCCGCACGATTCCCCCTCCCGTCACACACTGAGACCCTCGGTGCTGGGGGGCTGCGGGGGCCCTGCCCCCACCTGCTGGAGGGGCTCAACTGGCCTCCGCGGCCTGTTAACCAGCATGCGGACCCCTCGTCTAGATTAGAGTCTCTGGCAGGGACCTTGGCTAGGCGGCTCTCGTGTCTCCCAGGGGCAGGGGGACCCTCGCTTGGAGGGCACACCCCTGCCACATTCTGCACGCCCTGTCGGGGTCCTGGTTTAAGTAACTCTACCTGGTGCCTGGCCTGGTACTTCTCAAACGTGGCTCCTTCTCAGAATCACGTGGAAGCTTTAGACAAACCCAGAGGGGTGCAGCCAGAAAAGGGGTGAGGGGCCTGACTTCCTCCTTCGCCGCTGTCCCAGGGGGCCTGCCGTGCGGCCAGGTGAGGGCTGTCTGCACTCTAAGTGTGATGGAGACACGGATGGGGGGACCTTTCCCGGCGACCCCGGGAAAGGCAGCGGCCTCCAAAGCGGCTCCTTCCCCCGCTCCCCGCACCCCCACCCGGGGCTCCTACACAGGGGCGCCGCGGGGCTGGCAGGAGGGCAACGGGGAGCCTCCGGCTTTCCCTCCGGGGCCCACAGTCCTCCCGCAACGCGCAGGGAAGGCACCAGGCGCCCCCTTTATCCCCTGGTTTGACTTTTGAGCCTTTGACGACCGGGTCCCCAAGCCGTCAGCCCTCCTCAGGGCCATCCTGGGGCCGCACCAGGGGACAGCACAAGGCAGCGGTCACCAGGGCGGGCTTAGGACCCACGGCTCTGCTGGCTCCAGAGACTTGGGAGTCACAAAGTCAGAGAAAGGAGGGTGACATCAACGTCAGGGGGTCATGAGGGAGCGGAGGGGAGGGTGTGCCCAAAGCCCAGTGCGGGGCCTGGGAAACCCCAGCGGTCACCAGCGACTCCGGCCATCCAACCCGTGCTGACTGATTGTCCCACTACCGAGAACGTGTGTGGTCAATTTCGGCACAAGCCAAGGGCTTTCCCTTGGGTGGGTCTTTATCGACGGGACATCCCTGTCCCGGTTCCTCCGTCCTGCAGAAGCACCGGGCCCTGGAGGGAGCGTTGAGACGCGGTGGCCACAGACCCCATTTCTCGCCTTCACACCTTTGCTCCCGCTACGTCCTCTTCCTGCGGTGCCCCTCCCCCAGCCTCACCCAGACCCTGCCCCCTCTTCCTCCTGCGAGGCTCAGGGCTGTCACTTGTCCCCGGAAGCCTCTCTCATACACGCACACACATCCACGCACACACACACCATGCACACACGCACACACAGACCTGCCTCCTTCTGGGAGATGCCATGGCCCGGGCAGCAGCAACAGTATCAGCTAGGGTCTCCCCTTGGCCGTCCCCGCCACCATCTCTCTGTCCCTCACATGGAAACCAAAGCCACATAGTGAGCCTGCCGGGAAGGAGCCCGTGGGGGCCCCAGCCCCCACCCACCTCACAGCCCCGATCGCGGCGGGGTGGGGCGGGGGTGGCTCAGGAGCACGGACCTCAGGCCCCGGGGGGCAATCTCCTTCCAAAAGGCAGCACCAGCCTGCAGGGCCCCTGCCAGCCTCCACGACATGCCGAAGACCGATTCACAGGACGTATCAGTCCCACAGACAGGGGCTCACACCACAGACGTGTCCTGTCCCCCGGTCCCCCCGTCCTGGAGACGGGAGCCCGAGGTCCAGGCGGGGGCAGGGCCGGGTCCTCTGAGGCCTCTCTCCTTGCGTGGAGACGGCCATCCTCCCCCTGCCTCCTCACGGGGTCGTCCCTCTGTGCGTGGCTGTGTCCTGATGGGCTGGGGCCCACCCTAATGACCTCACCTTAACTCGATCATTTGCAAAGACCTTATTTCCAAACAAGGTCACAGTCACAGGCTGGAGGGGGTGTTAGGGCTCCAACACCTGGGGACCCAATTCAAGCCGTAGGACAGGCTGCCTGTCCTTCCCTGCAGCGTCCCCGGGGCACGGCCGTCTCACACCCTGGACTCCGCACGCCTGGGGGAGGGAATGACACGAGTCCCCACTCTCCCCTGGCTCCAAGCCGACCTAGGGGCAGTGTGCCAAGTCTGAGAAGCTACAACGTCATGCCAGCCTTTTAAAGTGATTGTCCCTGGGGCGCCTGGGTGGCGCAGTCAGTTGGGCGTCCGACTTCAGCCAGGTCACGATCTCGCGGTCCGTGAGTTCGAGCCCCGCGTCAGGCTCTGGGCTGATGGCTCAGAGCCTGGAGCCTGCTTCGGAGTCTGTGTCTCCCTCTCTCTCTGCCCCTCCCCTGCTCATGCTCTCTCTCTCTCTCTCTCTCTTTCTCTCTCTCTCTCTCAAACATTAGAAATTTTTTTTAATCAATAAAATGATTGTCCTTAAGGTTACTGTTATTACCGATGCAGCCATGGTTTTGTTTAGACCAAAAAAAAAAAAAAAAAAAAAATAGCCATGAGCGCCTATAACCGCCAAGGCCTCCTGTGAGTACACGTATCCCGCAGGTGTGAGCCCCTGACTCGATGCGCACGCGCTCTGCGTCCTTGTGCCCTCGGGAGGAGGGGGAGCCCCCAGGACTGTGACTAGGGAGACGGGTCCACTTCCTTCCATGCACACCCCGCGAGCCCCGCGGCCACGGAATTACCTTTCACTACTCGCCTGCTGGGGAGCTTCAGAAAGTCAGACTGTGTCCCCAGGAGCACGGTGCCCCCTGACCCTGCATTAGACTGGGGGTCGGGGCGGGGGAGCTCCAGCCAGGGGCCCCAACCTTGAGCCCAGGAGGCTCTGGAGGGGTCGGTCGTTCTTCCAGAGGCCACTGGCAGCCAGTGAGGTGTTCACAGGGGACGTTTGTCCCCCTGGTTCAGCCCTGCCTCATGGAGGGGAGAGAAGGTAGGAGAGGCCACCCGCGTGGGGCTTAAGGAAGACACCTGTGCCCACCTGGTTAAAACCTGCAGATGACCCATCCGTGCCAAGTACAGGAAGGCAAAATGGTCGAGCACTGCCCCCGTGCCCAGAGAGCTACGGCAGCGTCCCCGACTCCAGGCCCAGCAGGCAGAGTCCTTTGGGACCGGCCAGGCTCAATGTGCTCTCCCTAAGGAGGAAAAGGACCAAGGAGCTGGCCTCCTCTTGTCTGAGAAAAGAAGGTGGCCCTGGTGTGGCCGAGAGGCGGGGTGACGGCCAGCCTCCAAGCTGGCCCCGACGAATCTCCTCGTCACTTGGGATTCGCGTCCTCTGCGGGCTCCTCTCACGCTGACCGGGAGTGTGGCCAGGCTGGTGTGTGACTTGGGAGGGCCGGGTCTCCCAGATCAGCACGCTGGGGGAAGCTGGCCGCCATGGCGCGAGGACACGCAAGCAGGCCGTGGAGAGGCCCGCGTGGCGGGGAGCTGGGGCCGCGTGAGTGCGCCATCTTGAAGGTCCATCCTCCAGCCCCTGTGGAGTCTTCAGGCAGCCTCGCCCAACCCCTGGGCTGCAAGCTCACGGGAGAGCCCGAGCCAAGACCGCTCATCCTGACTTGCGCCCAAGTTCCTAGCCCAGTGTGGTAATAAGTGCTTATTCTCACTTGAAGGCGCTAAGTTTGCAGGGTAGTTTGTTAGTCGCGGTGGATAAGTAAATACGTGCTGCGAGTTTCCAAGCTGAGGGTCGAGGGGTGAGGCATGGAGGCAAGGAGGCCTGTGGCAAGTTCAGGTGCACAGCCCAGGGTCCCGGCCACGAGTGGGCAGCGAGGAGCCAGGGTCCCCAGCGTGAGTCACGGCTCGGGAACCAGGGCCTGACGAAGGGCAGAGTAGTTCTGGACCAGCATGGTTGGAGCAACACGGGGGGCAGTGGCTGGGCCGTCTGTGCTCCTCCTCTACTGCCTGCTGTGTAGACGAGGCCAGCCAACGGGAGAAGCCCTCCATGTGGGCAGCCGTGGAGGACGCGTGGGACCTGAGGGCTTGTCCCGGCAGGTGACGGGGCCCAGAAAGGACGACGGGGCCAGGAGCCGGCAGAGGGAGGCCACACGGGAAGGGACCGAGACAGCGCCCCTCACCCCTGCGTCTCTGCCGGCCGCTTCCCTTCTCACGAGGAGCCCTGACTGAGCACCCGCCCGGGGGCAGGTGGGAGGTGAACTTGGCCCCCTGGAGACGTCAGGTCATCACTCCTGGAGCCTGTTAATGTCACCTTATAAGGAAAAGGGGAGTCTGCAGATGCGACTATGTTGAGGATCCCCAGGTGGGAAAAGACCACCCGATTACGCAGACCCTAAATGTAAGCGCAGGGGTCCTCTCGGGGGGGGGGGGCAGGGGGAGGTCTGACGCAAGACGAGGAGGAGGGGGGCGGCCACAGAGGCAGGGAGAGGCAGGGAGGGGCTGCGTAGGGCACGCGGCCCTTCTGGCGGCCCGGTTTCGGCCCAGCGACGTTGATCTCGGCCTTGTGGCCTGCAGGGCTGTGGGGAGGACAGATCTGCTGTCTTGAGTCCCTTATTTTGTGGCGCTTTGCTCCGGCCCCCGCCCCCCCCGAAAAGCAATAGAATGGGAACGCGGGGTCGGAGCGGAAAAGGGTGGAAGAAGAGACAGAGTCCGCGAAGGGGGCCCCTGGCCTCCCCGCGTAGGTGGACACGAACAAACCAGAACTCGGGGGTGCTGGTCACTCCCTGCCCTCCTCACGCCGTCCACGCCTCGGGTTCACCCCCATGAGACAGGCCCGATGCAGGGGGGCGGCCCCCAACCTGGGGTGGGCCACTTGGAGCCCGGGGGATCTGCTCTCGCCCCCGGCCCGGTCTGCACGGTGGCCGCAGGGGTGCTCCTACCACACACGCGCCCGGGGACGGCTCCGGGTCCAGCACAGGCAGATCCCCAGGGCCGGGGGCTGCCAGTGTCACCCCCCCCCCCCCGTGTGAGCCCACCTGTGCGGCCCCCCCTGCCGATAGCGGAAGAGAGGTGACAGGAGGCACGAGGAGGAAGGGAAGGTTCTTTTTTAAAACAAATTGTGTTTAGTTTATTTCGAGAAAGCGAGAGCGCACGCACAGGTGCAGGGAAGAGGCAGAGAGAGAGAGAGAGAGAGAGAGAGAGAGAAGCCCGAGCAGGTGCCACTGATAGCACAGAGCCCCACACGGGGCTGGAACCCGCAAACCGTGAGATCATGACCTGAGCCGAAATCAGCCGATCAGGCTCTTACCTCCCAGAACACACAGCAACTCTGTGAGGCCTGGGCTGTGTCCGCCCCAAACTCATACGCTAAAGCCCTAACCCCGATGTGGCTGGATCTGGAGACAGGGCTTTTCGGAGGCGACTAAGGCCGGACGAGGTCATACGGGTGGAGTCCTGATCAGACAGGACGGTGACCCGATAAGGAGGGGGACAGGGACTTCTCCCCTCCCCTTTCCCCTCTCCTACGTGAGGACACGGTGAAAAGGCGTCATCTGCCAGCCAGAAAGCAGGTCCTTTCCAGAAACCAAAGCCCGCCGGCCTCCGGACCCTTAGCAGAGGGATTGTGGCATCCTGCCACGCAGCCCAAGCAGACGAAGGTGGGTGTCCTTGTTTCAAGGACGATCTGTGTCTGCACGGGCACAGGGGCTCGGGGGTTCGGGACCCTTTCCTACCCTTTCCTCTCGGCCCTTCCGCTCCCCCAAAGGCCGGGGCCATCGCACGGTGCGGACCAGCGGGCGAGGTGGGGCCAGGCCCAAGACCCAGTCACAGGCTCTGGATCAGCGCTCTTTCTGATTCACCAAAGTTGCATTTTACGGCTGCTTATCGCCGACACGCAGGCTCACTCAACGTTGCAGGAGAACGAATCCCATTTTCCAGAGTTGAACACAGAGCAGAGGCAGTGAAACAAAATGCCGAGAAGCCAGAGGCAGAAGGCAGGTCTGCGCTGGGGCAGGGGTGGGGGGTGGGGATGGGGGGGCCCTCCGGGTAGTCGTGGCCAACTCAGCTTTAGTGGTGGGCGGGGTGGGGGGTGGGCAGAACGGCCTGGGATCCCAGGCACATCGCTCCCTGGCTACACAGGGCCACGGCGGCCCCCACGTGACCTCAGTTTCCCCCAACACAGGCTCCGTGACGGAGAAGCCCGGTCAGCCCGAGCGAGGCACCACGTCGGCCGCGCCCACCCCGCAGCCCGGCTGCCCCGGTCCCTACAGAGGCAGCTGGCCGGCCGTCGTGATCCCGCAGGACGGCTAAGCCTTCGGATGCCTGCAATTCCTTGCCTAATGCTTGGCTTAATTAAGACATCGACTTTAATGGCACTCTCGCCGATTACTTTAAGAAATGGCAGGTCGGTAAGATGATATTTCCTGCCGTGCAGGGATATCGTGATGAAATCTCCAAGCCATCATTTCAACACAGGAAGTTATCGGCTACCTGGGGCAGCGCTGGGCCGGCCGCACAATCGGCCCGCTGTTCCGAGCGTTATTTAAGAGGCCGAGGCATCCGTGGTCCCCAGCAGTCGGTCGGGGGGGAGAAAAAGGATCAATGGAGTATTGAGTAGGTTAGCTCTGCATATAGGCCTTCTCCATGTTTGGTTTGCTTTGATGCAAACGAAAAGTAAGCTCCATACATTTGAACTTGACGCTTTATCTTTTCCAGACTTCTGTCGTGCCGTAAAGTCAGCTTTAAAAAAAAAAAAAAAGTCAGCTCGGGTTAAATTAGCATTTCTCCCTTTCCTTCTTCGTCTGTCTTTATGTCCTTCGGTTTTAAAAACATCATTGTTTTGTAAAATTAATAGACCAGAATGTTTGCCGTCTGGCTGTCCCCCCCCCCACCCCCACCCCGTGGGACGCGGCCACCGAGCGCCTGAACTCTCAGGTCGGACGTGCCCCTCCCTGCCAAATTCAGCCCCGGCGGAAGTTCACGGGTTCTCGGAAAAGTCAAGCGCGTTATCGTTCTCCGGTCGTCGGTCATGATGGTAATGAAGCCAGGAAGGTTTCGCTCAAACCAGTTATGCATGGAGCCGACCGCGCGGGTGTAGACGGCACCAGCTGGAGGACCGAAGAAGCGACGAACCTACCTGGTTTCATCACTGCTCTTCACTCTACGAACCGCCCGGGCTGTGCGTCCCACAACGTCCTGCCCTCCGTCCCTCTTAGGGAGAGCGGCCCTGTGCCGGCTTTTGGCTCAGGACTCACCCTCCCCCAGGGTCGTGCCTCCCCTCTTGCGCGGTCTCCGCTGGCAGCCGGAACCTCTGCAGAGAAGCACGGGTCCGCTTATGTATTCGATCCATTTTGATTTATTCGTCAGATTTAAATCGCCTCTTTTTTGAGAAGAGCCCAAAGAGGGGGGTGGGGTGGGCGGAAAACGGCTCTGTGGGCGTAGAGGCTGGTCCGTGGCTGGCCCACACGTGTTTTCTCTTCACCTGTCTCGCAGGGTCCCTTACGACGCGTCGGGCCGCGGGGCAAGGGTGGCGGGACAGAAAGGCCATGGGAGGCATGGCTGCTGCCTCCCCCGTTTCCCGGGCCGGCCTGGCCAGGGGAGGCCTCAAGTGGGGGCCTGCCGCTTCCTGTTCCTGCCTCAGCCGGGCGGGCAGATTCGTGTGTTTATGAAGAAGACACCAGACGCAGGATGGCTGACACACGTCAGACGGAAACTCCCCTCCTCCAGTTCAAGTCTGGACAGATCCACAGCTTTCCGGCCGTTCTTTGCCAGATGGGACTCTGCCACTTTAGGCGCCCGTGGTCAGCCCACCAGAGTAGCCACTTTCTCCCCCGCCAGCTCACGGTGCCTCTGGGAAGCCATGGGTGCTCGCCCAGCTCTCCCTATTGGCTTGGCCGCCATGAGCATCCCAAGCCTCTGATGCTGGCTGCTTAGGATTCACGGCCACCCTCTTGTCCAGAGAGTTCCCTCAACCGCATGGGATCCTCAACATGGCACAGTGGTCACCCCATGTGAGAAGACCCCCCATGTGAGAAGACCCCATGTGAGAAGTGGGAGAAGACCCCCATGGTGGCCCTCCAGGTGGGACCAAGTTTATGGTACAGCTGACAGTCCAGAGCCCCCTGAAAGATGGGCCAGTAGATTTGGAGCCCAGAACGTGGAAGGACGGAGTGCGGTAGGGTACCAAAGGCTGAGGTCAGTCTCGGGCTAGGACCACCAACTTTCTGACCTGCCCCCCTACCCCTTCCTTTCTCTTGAGAGCCCTCGCTCAATAAATCATGTGGATCCAAACCCTTGCCTCAGGCTCTGTGTCTAGGAAAGCTGACCCAAGACCCTTCCCTTTTGTATCTCTGACTTTGCTCCCTCTATGTCTTCAGTAGAAAGACCTCCTCCCTTGTTGCAGGCTAAACTGTGTCCTCCAAATATTCGTATGTTAGGGGCACCTGGGTGGCTCAGTCGGTTGAGCGTCCGACTTTGGCTCAGGTCATGATCTCGCAGTCCGTGGGTTCGAGCCCCGCGTCGGGCTCTGTGCTGACAGCTCGGAGCCTGGAGCCTGCTTCGGATTCTGCGTCTCCCTCTCTCTCTGCCCCTCCCCTGCTCATGCTCTGTCTCTTTCTGTCTCAAAAATAAACAAAAACATTTAATAAATATATAAATAAATAAATATTTGTACGTTAAGTTTCTAAGTCTCCGTACCTGAGCATGTGACCTTATTTGGAGTTGGGCCTTTCCTGAGGTAATTAAGGTAAAATGAGGTCATTAACGTGGGCCCTCTTCCCATATAACTTGGAAGGAGATCAGGACACAGACATACACATGGACGACCCTGTGAGGACACAGGGAGAGGCCAGCCGTCCACACTGTCTCCCGGGCCTGAGAGACAATGAATGTTTAAGACCCCGTGTGTGGCACTTTGTGACGACCCACCTGTCACTGACGTTGCCTTTTTCCTTCACAATCCAGCCACCTCATCATTCTGGCTTCTCCAAGACAGAATGAATCGTTGATCTGGAACATTCTTGTGCCTCAAACACCTCACTTGCCTTACATAACTCACATAAGTTCCTGTCCCTCCCCGCAGAGATTTTCCTTTTTTATATATATTTTTTTAATTCATTTTTGAGACAGAGAGAGAGAGGGGGGGAGCGTGAGTGAGGAAGAGGCAGAGAGAGAGGGAGACACCAAATCCGAAGCAGGTCCAAGCCCCGAGCTGTCAGCACAGAGCCTGATGCGGGGCTCGAATCCACGAACCGCGATATCATGACCTGAGCTGAAGTCTGACCCTTCACCAGCTGAGCCCCCCAGGGGTCCTGAGATTTTGTTTTTTTGAGTGTTTTCACCATTGCATTGCCCCCCCCCCGCCACACACACACACACAGGACCCAGTAAATTCTCAGCCTAAGTCCTTCAAGCTAAAACCCGGCCTGGACTGAATTCCTCGACTCCTCAGGCAAGCCACCTTCCTCCTCCCCAGCAGAGGGACAGATGGGATCACAAACTGGCAGGATCCCACGGAGGGACGGTGGCGGGCCTCAGACGCCGGCTCCGTATGGGTGGCCCTGGGGACAGAGACTGGGGACTTACACTTCTCCCCACGCAGCCGAAGCCTTCCTAAGAAGTCACTGACTGAACACAGGTCACCAAGAAGGTCACAGACAAGACCGAGCACCTGAATCCGTCTGGATTCCCCTGGGGGATGGGCTCCGAATCTATGGGCTGGCCTCCCCCGAGATCCCCCTTTGGGAACGAGGCTGCGTGTCTGCACATCTGCTCCCCCCCCCCGGGGTCAGTTGTTCGATACGGCCCGAGCCAAAGCTCTCTGTTTAACAGACAACGTATCTATGTGTCAGAATCAGCAACCATCATCTAAGATGCTGGGGGTTTTCTTCCTCGATGAAACGGGTCTTTTGAGAGCCAGTCAAGAAGAAAGAATGTGGAAGGACGGAGTGCGGTGGGGTACCTCGGTGAAAAAGGCCCTTGATCGTGGGGAGCATTAAAAACAGAGAATTCACTCTTTTACCGCATGCTTCCTTCAGTTACCTATAAATCTCCCCGTCCGAGGAACCACCCGTTTGTTTTCCCGAAGAAGCGGGGAGAAAAAACATCCAAGGCATGACGTAGTTACTGCAAATGTCCCCCGCTGTCAGGAGCGGAGTTTTTGAGGCAAACGTACGAGACTCCGTCCCTGCCCCCAGCCTCCATAGGGATACCAACGGTCACTTTGCATAAGCTGCCTGTTGGCTCGAACAGGAAGCAAGCACAGATATCACAGGATGGATTATGATCGCACAGCCCTTGCCTGACGGACAATAGATGCCTCACCAGACCCAACATTAGCCACAGCCAGGTTGCGTTTTTAAAAGGACTCTTGTGCATTGTTTCCCCTTTCTTAGTACGCAGGAGCCCCTTAGAAGGCATCAAAAGTGCTTAGTGGGGATATTCAGAATAAATGAAACCTTTTCTTCCCCCTGTGTGGTGGCCTTTGTAATAACAGTCTTCTTCTGTGTTGGATACGTATGTAACTTAAGATGAAAAGACATTTTATAGCCTCGCGGCAGCACGATGGGAAATTATCAGCATACCTGTGGCTCCCACAGCCCGGGAGGGAGCCTGTGTCGGGCCAGGAGAAAGGGGCCCTTTCGCGCTGCTCCTGGGGGCCAACCTCCCGCTGTCCAATACCCCCCTGCAACGACTTTTCATAGGGGCGTGTAAAAAATACCTCGGGTGACTGGTTGTGATGACCGAACTTGATCACGCAGCAGCCACAGACGCCCGCCAAGGGCTTGCCCGGGGAATTTGTTACGCAACTGGTTTCCGAGTACCTTTGTGGAAATGTTCGTTCACGGCCCTCTCTGGTCTGGAGACATGAACACAAAGCAGGCGAGGCGGCGCTGCAGACACAAACGTCGGAGCCCGAGGCCCTCAGCGGGTCAGCTCACCGTAATGGGCCTCAGATGACCCGGCTGAGAAATGGGTCTGATTCCACCCACTGCATCGAATCGTTGTGAAACTTAATTAATGCTTGAAAATGTTTTGAGATCCTCAGAGGAAAATAGACCACAAACGTAGAGTGTTATTATGGGATCCAATCGGATGCCTTCCTTTCTGCAATAAAATGCCGTGGGCGTTGTCTGAACTTTGTCCCTTCCGGCAATGGCGGTCCCTGCGACGTCCCTGTCTCCGCCACGCCGGCTTTTGAACCCTCACAAAGCCTCTTGATTTCCATGGGCCACTTACCGTGCCACGCGATAGCCGTGAGGTCTGAACGCACTCCTTCCCGACATAGTTTCCGGGAAGGGCACTGTACCTTGGCTGGCTCCCGCGGATTCCTGTTCACGTCCCCACCACCGACAGCATCATTTTGTGACGATTGTGGTACCCACCGCTCCTGGCTTAGGTGGCTCGGAAACACAACGGTCCACCTTAATGGACAGCCGAGGAGCGGTCTTGGGTTCTCCGTCTTCTACTCATCCTTCCGTACCATAATGAGGTGGAAAGACCTGACTCATCTTAACTAGACTGGTCTCTAATAAAGGGGTTTGGGACGCACATCATTTTGTTCAGCCTTTTGATCTGCCATCTTTGAAACGTGGTTTTCTTGCTCGGCTGGTGTCCACTTGGCAGGAAAAACAGATAGAGGCTCATGTGTGCTCTGAAGCTCCCAGCTCTCCCGTGCTCCGGGCCGCTGTGTAATGCTGCTAAGCCACTTTCTCAGGAGTATTAGGTGAAGTTGAAGACTTTTTAGTTCCATACACCCAACAGGCTGGAATGAAAGTGCCTGTCATCTGCCCGGTGAGGTCTCTGCTGTCCCCTCTGCACAGGACACTTCACCGCCGAGGGTCACTTGGCCTCGTCCTTTGCCCGACTCAGAGCTCCCCACAAATGCCCTCGGCCCCCACCAGCTTCTCCCCCACCATCACCTGCTGTCACCCCCAATCTCTTCCATGGCCCTATTTCCTTTGCTTTATTATCTCTTCCTGTACGTGTTGTCTGTCTCCCACTCTAGAACGCCCTGTCCACGGGGTGGGGGCAGAGGCCGTCTGTCTAACTCATCAGCGCACCCCTTGCTCTAAAACTCTACCTGGCACACGGTAAGGACCCAGGAAACACTGTCAGAGGGCTGGCCTTGGCCACCAGTGGCGTAGGGTTCTAGTTTCCAACTCTTTTAGCTCGGGGTCCCCAGAAGGCAGAGACTGGAGAAAAGGCTTCAGTGGGAGTCCCTTACGGGGGGAACGCGCCGTAGAGGACAGCAAGCAAGGCTGGGAAGAAGAGCGGTGGTGGTACATTCTGTAAGCCCTCCGACGCCAGCCACGCACGGAGCACAGAAGGCAAATCCGTATCTGGAGGTGTCGTAGCACTCTCCTCCAGATTGTAAGACGTCCGACGTAAGCCGCTTGCCATGAGGTAGTTAGTTACCTCGTGCCCTCCACGAACGGGCACTGGTTGCAGGCTCGACATTCGTCTGTGCTGCTGAAAGGGCGGACGTCCAGCCTGGGTATTGGAGTATTTAGAGAAAGACTGGCTGTCATCCGCTCACCTGGCCGTGGAGAGCCTGCTCTGGGGGACAGGCTTCCCCTGGGCACCGAAGATCCGCACAGCTTTGCCCACTCACACAGGTCTGTCTGCGGGCCCTTCCTCTAGACCCGCTTGTTCCTTCCAGGCTCCTGTCCAGTGAGCCGAGCCATTTCCCCGTGTCCAGAGCCCTGTGCGTATTCTTAGTTTAGGGCACTGCTCTCTCCGTGCAGATTCTTCCACTCCACTCTCTCCCAGGGCCACTCCTCGGTGCCGATGTATTATAAAAGAAGTCAGCGTACGTAAGTGAGGAATCTCTAATCCTACCCCTGAAACGAATAGTACGCTGCATGCTAACTAGAATCTAAATAGAAACTGGGAAAGGGAAAATAAAAGCAGTCAGTTTTCAGCGAGCATCAAGTTACTGTGCCGGCCCTTCTGTGAACCAGGTCTAAGCTCTTCTCTCTTCGACCAACTTGTCGTAGAGCACATCTTCATGAGATCACAGGGATGGGGCGGCTGGGGGGCGCATCCGACTTCGGCTCAGGTCGTGATCCCACGGTTGGTGGGTTCGAGCCCCAGCGTCGGGCTCTGTGCTGGAGGCTCGGAGCCTGGAGCCTGCTGCGGATTCTGTGTGTCCCTCCCTTTCTGCCCCTCCCCTGCTCACGTTCGGTCTCTCTCCCCAAAATAAAATAAATATTAAAAACAATTAAAGGTCATAGGTGCGAGTTAAGGGAGAGATATAGGCACACCGGAGGCGGGCAACATGGGAGTCCCCGTACCTGTCTGAGTCACTTATTCACGCCTCCCAGAGCTGCTGACATCCAGTCCCTGAGGCACTGTGTCTATCACCTCCAGCGGCAGTCGCTTAGGACCCCATGGCCAGGTGCGTGATCGCGACTGCAGCCCAATGACGTGCCATGAGCTGTTTTTCAAGGGCAAGTCATCTCTGTTGTAAAAAGCGCGTCTGGTCCAGAACTCGACAGGTGCATGTTGAGACTGTCTCAGAGAGGCTTTCTGCACGCCCTGCCTGTGGAGACAATCGGGACCCACTAGCTGATAAATCACATGTCCCTCGTGGCAGAGAAGCCTGTCCTGCAGCCTCCACCCGCCGAGGAGTCCATTGCCAGGTCCCACAGACCACCTTCTGAGCCACTCAACAAACTTCAGAATTCTGAAGTGTGATATATGTCACCCCCCCCCATCCAAAGACATTATATGTTACACTCCTTTCTTCGTAGTAGGAGATGCTAGATGGACAACAGATTGTCCTTTGCCTTAGAGGGGCTGTCCCAGAAGGCCCCAGACACTGGATCCCCACTCATTTCATTGATGTGCAGCCCTTCATGTTTTCATGAGTTTGTCTCCCACTTGCTGGGCATGCACGTATCTTACCGGGGCCTCTGGGGTGCTTGCCACTCCCTGTTCACCAGCTCCAGTTATCACATGCTATCAGTTTAACAGAGAGGCATTGTCTACAGAATATCGAGGTGGCTGTGGACCCCGTGAGGTATCTTGTTTGGAGAACAGGAGCGTTAATCTCCTGGATCTGGAGTAAGATAGTGAATGTGTACTGCTGTCCTTCCCACGTAATGACAAGTCGCTTTTTACGCTCCTCACTGATGGAGAGGGAGGAGAACACATCCACTGTATCAACAGAGGCATTTCATCCAACTTCTTCTGGCTCCAGGATGGAGAAGACACTACCAGAGTACACTTCCCGCTATAAACAACTACAAAGTTGTGGGGGGGATGGGGAGGGGAGAATATGAAACGACTATGTCTGGGCAACAGGCAGCAAAGACTGTGATCCCCAAGAGAAAGAATATCCGTGAGGTGATCCCATCACTTCCCTGGCCCTCTGCCTAGGGAAAATTTCCTGAATGTGGTGCAAGAGGCAGGAGCAGAGCGGAGTTTGGAGATCTCACTGAACTGAAGAGGCTGCCAAAATAACTCGAATCTGTGGTCAGGACACCAGAGGAGGGAGTTGTGCCAAGCGAGGGCACCTCAGACATTTCTGTGGTTATTGCAAATCCTTGGCCACGGGCGGGGCTGTGCGTGAGCAGAGAAAGACTACAGGAGAATTCTATGACAGCAGCTGCTATGGGTTTGCGAGGCCAAACAGTGTTGAGACATACTGGAGAAAGGCCAGCAAGAAAGGAGAGGTTTCATTTATGTCCCAGACTTAAGAGACATCAGAGAAGTCATGCCTTAGGAGTAAAAACCATAACGTAGAGTAAGGTTTGGTCTGAGTCTCTAACACAGCCTAAAACAAGTCTCAACAAGGGCCTTTCATGTGGCTGGGAAGCAGAATTTGAAGGACGAGTCAAGTTGACTTAGGGGGAAACACCAGATCCAAGTCTATGCAAGTTCACACTGTCAGCCAAGAATCCAACCACCTACTAGAATAAAAACCAGCACCACTCAGAGGCAAGTCTAAGAATCCCAAATATCTACCACGTGTCATAGACAAGGCCACATACAATATGCAGCTCCATATAATAGCAAAAAAATTCCAGACGTGCCAAACAACAATACTCAAGGGAAAAAGCAGTCAATTGAAAGCGACCCTGAGATGGCCCAGATGTTAGACTTAGCACATACAGACCTTGAAGCTATTATTATAAAGAAGTTCAAGGACTTAAAGGAAAATATGGTCCCAATGAGTGAGAGGATTGGAAATCTTGGAAATCTCTTTATTGTTTCAATAATAAATGAAAAAGTGAATGGATTTACTTAAAAGAAGATTAGAAATAAAAGAAGAGGTGATCTGAAGACAGATCAATAGAAACTATCCAATCAAAAAAAAAAGCCAAAAAAAAGACCCCCGGAACAAAACCAAACGGCTCAGCATCTGTATAATTGCACCCCAGAAAGAAAAAGCTGAACACGAGGCAGAGAAAAATGTTTGAAGAAATCAAATTAAAAAATTTCCCAAAGTTGATGATCTCCATATAAAAGGGAAGACAAAACCAACTTACAGATCCAAGAAACTCGCTTTTATCCCAAACAAGAGAATTACAAAACAAACCCCACAGACACACAAACTGCATCCATGTACATCGTAGTCAAACCACTGAAAAACAAAGAGAAGGAGAAAATCTAAAAAGCAGCCAGAGCAAAAAGCACATTGCACATAGGCAACAAATGGTGGCTGGCACCTCCTCAGAAACAACAGAGATCAGAGGACCCCGTGGAAAGCAGTAAGAGACATTTGAAATATCGAAAGAAAAGACTTGTCAATTCAGAATGCTACATCCAGTGACGATGTTTTGTCAAAAAAAAAAAAAAAAGAATTGAAATAAGATGTTTTCGGACCAATCGCACCTGAGAAAATGTATCACCGGGAGATCTTCACGACCAGGGTATTCTGCTCCTGCGAATCCCCACATCTGGCCCAGCAGCTGCAGTGGGGGGTAGGTTTACGAGAGCCTGGTGCACCGTGACCTACCTGGTGTTTTCAGGGGCCAGGGGATGGGAAATACAGATGTGATGAGGCAACACCCCGGCATCCTTAAGTTTTTGGCGATGAGCGAAATCTTCACGATTACTCCTGGTTGTGTCATTGCTTTGATTCGCCGTCTTCTCCAGGCGGGGGCAGTTCTACCTGGCTCTTCCCACCGAGTGGCTCTTTTTCCACAAGCTGGGGGCGGGGGCGGGGGAGGGACTTTTGCGTCAAAGTCGAGATCCTGCCAACGTGGAAGTCCAGCTAGTCCAAAAACACTATAAGGGGCTGGGGAAATGACCAGAGGGTGCATCCTCCCATCCACTGTGGGATAGGCTTGGGCAGGAACCCCACTTATCACCTGGCCTCCACAAGCCCCCCACTGTAAGTGATGGGGCTTCAGGTCTCCTGGTTTCAGACCCTCCATCCAACAATCCTTGCAAGTCTGGGTACCCCCTTTCCTCAGTGCACGGGCCCGTGTCACTTTGGGGAAGGGTCAGGGAAATGACTACTGCCATAAACTGGCAGTGACATTACAGGATCTTTCCTCCAGGGGACTCAACTCTCCTTTAATCAGTCAGTGAATTAATGAATGGGATCGGCATCTGTGACCCGAGCTGCCATGTATATTTCCCTGGTTCCCATTAGTATCTGTTGGCCAGCTCCTCCTCTCTCTCTCTCTCTCTCTCTCTCTCTCTCTCTCCCTCTCTCATTCTGCATAGGCTCTTTCCTCTCAAAGCAGGAAACGTATCTCTCCCCTCGGGTCTTGCTGAGACCCGAGTGGTCAGCCTGGTCAGCTTATCAGCCTCGATGTATGGAGGGGTGATGGCCAGGACAAGTCTCAAGCACCACGAGTGAGATGTTGTGGGATCTCTTGGCAAAGGGGCATCTCCCCTCTGTCGAGGGTTAGGGAGACCGTTTCTGCTGGAGTAGAGGGTTCAGGGGAGTCTGGGGGTGCAGTGTTCCCTGGCTCCTCCCATCCCCCCCGTCTCAAAGGACCGCTCCCACCCGGTCGGGACCTGACGGGGACCAAGCACACCTGTCGAGGTTGGACAGTCATCTCCTTTGAACTCTGCCCCTCCCAAAACCAGATCCTGGGTCTGATTTTCCAGGAGATCCAACCCACAGGAGACGGAAATCTCCTAATGTTGCCAGAGGCCCCCCGGGGCTTCCCCAGGGTGACTGGAATTGTCCGTCAGCCACTCTAAACCTGTCCTGTCCCAAGGCTCGTAGGAGCCATTATCAGGGGGCAGTCCACTCCACACTATTCGAGGGCCACCGCCTGCCCACACAGCCCAACGCCCCGCTTCCCTTGTGCACCTCCCCCCGACCCCGGGTAACACAGGTGACAGCCTTGGAGGTCGTGGTCCGGGATCATCACGCCCTGGTCCCGGCCCCCCTGCCAAGGAACGGGATCCTCATCGCCATGGGGAGTGATCGAACACCAAAATCCCATCAGGGGGGCTCTGCTCTCAGGGGTTACTCTGCACCAACCACCTTAACCAGGGGCGCTTGGTGATGCCTGATGCCCGGGTCTACCTGTAAGTCCTATGCTGGGAGCTGAGACGCAGTGAGCGGGGGCAGAGCCCCTTCAAGCCCCTTCAAACCAGGAAACATCTGGGGGCGAAATGGGCAAACGTTGGAGGTCACGTCTTAACCGCGACGCGGCCGACTGAGGCAACTGCCCGGGTTTTACACTCGGGGACCAGAGTCCAGGCAGAGAATGAGCCCAGAAGCGTCCGGGCTCAGGGTCGTTCTCCCCCTGGCCTCCGTGCCCTGACTCCAAGGGGCAGAGCAAGTCGGAGCCCGTGTGTACGTGCGACCGTCGCCTTCGTGATAGGGGGCCACGCCCTGCCGGCCCTCCCAGAAAGCGTGCGCCTGGGGTTTCCGGGTAGGCAACGGCGAGGAACCGGGACTGTCAGAGAAGACGCGGCCCACGCGGTCCACGAAAGCACCACAGATCTCAGGACCCACGGGAATCCGCTGCGAGTTGTGAAACGCACGCCGGGGGCCCCCTGACTCCAAAGGTTTTGCTCTGCCTGCTAGCCCACGCCTCAAAACTTGGTTCTGAGAATCTGGGACCGCAGCCCACACAGACCCCAACTGCCTGAAGAGCGATTCGGGTAGGGCGAGTGAGGGTGGGGGCGGTTCAAGGGAAGGTGCCCGTTAAGTCAGTGGATTCGTCCGCGTCCGAAGTCAGAAGCGCGCTCCGGCCACCGTGGCTGGGAAGGTTGCTTTCTGCAAGTGGTCGTTTTCTAGAGTGTAAACACAGCTCCTCCTGCTCCTCCCCTCCCCCCTTCCCTCCTCCTCTTCCTCCTCCTCCCCCTCCTCCTCCATTCTTTGGGAGTTTCCTCTCTGATGGTACAATTTGCTAAAAATGAACATTTTAACTAGAAACCCACATAGGGGAGCCTGGGCGGCTCAGTCAGTTAAGAGTCTGACTTTGGCTCAGGTCATGATCTCGCAGTTCGTGGGTTCGAGCCCCGCGTCGGGCTCTGTGCTGACAGCTCGGAGCCTGGAGCCCGCTTCGGATTCTGTGTCTCCCTCTCTCTCTGCCCTTCCCCCGCTTGTACTCTGTCTCTCAAAAATAAATAAATGTCCTACTTGGACACCCAGGGCGGCAAGGAAGCTGTGAGTTCTCTGCCTGCCACCCTAGAAGGGAACAGAAAGAGGGGACCTGGGAGCAGAACAGCTCTGGCTCCGACAGATCTCTCTACTGGTGTCCGCATCCCCGGCCTTTCCCAGAGGCAGGACCCCGGTGCTCACAGGGGAGACACGGATGCACCTGTCCTGAGCTCAGCCCTTGAGGCTCACACACTGCGGGCTCACCACCTTTGGCCACTTCCACGGGTGGAGAAGTGAGGCCCAGAGAGCTGGCAACGGTGCGGGAGGGACGGGGCTCAAGTTCAAAGCCAGCTCGTGGGGCCCCAGATCCCCTGCCGCGTTTCTGCTCCGCACCGGCCCAGAAAAAGTGCCGACCACCAGAGGACGTGGCTGAAGGCGGAGGGAAGCCCCGCTTGGCCGGAGAAGCCCCTGGCTGGGGGGCTCATGGATGGGAAGGGTCCCCCAGCCAGGCCGATCCTAACCACCTGCCCAGGCAGGGGGCCTGGGGGGGCCCTGAGGGTCTGGGGGGCATCTGGGAGCTGGGGTCCTCGAGGGGTCTGGGTGGGCCAGGAGAATCTGGGGGACCACAGAAGTCTGGGGGTTCTGGGGGAACCTCACAGGGTCTGGGGGGCCTCAGGGAGATCTGGGGGTTCCGGGGTATTCATAGTGGGACGCCCTGTGCTTGCTCATAGCCGCTAGACACTTCCCATGGTCACTGGACGTGACCGGCTCAGCGACGGTGAGTGAGGCCGAGGGGCCCGGCAACACTGGTGGAGAGGGAGGCGGAGCCCGCACAGCCTGGTAAGCAAGTGCCCAGAGACCCATTGTTTCCTGGCTTTCCCCACTCTCCCGGGACGATGGGCGGTCTCTTCCCGAACCTGTCGCCAGGGTATTCCTGCACCGCGCGCATCCGGCAGAAGGGTGGGCGCTGGGACTCTCTCCGAGCAGGATCCCTTCCCAAGGGTTCCCAAGGACAGCCGGTGGGGGTGGGGAGACCCGCCACCCTCCATGAGCCTCCGGCGGGACCAGCAGTGAGTGGGCAGGGCCCTGGGCATCCCTCCACCATGGGAGCTGGGCCTGGCCACGACTCCAGGCAGCCTTCCTGAAGGAGGCGAGGCCCAGCAGGGCTTTGAAGGATAGGAAACGTCTGGATAGGCGGATGAGGGTGAGGTGGCCCGATGGGCAAGGCCCAGGTGAACCTGTCCCCCGTCTGCCGTGAGCAGATGGCCTGGGGCATATTCTCAGGTGCGTGGGCTATTCGTGTCTCTCCATGACATTTTTAAAAGATGTTTATTTATTTTTGAGAGAGAGAGAGAGAGAGTGGGGTAGGGGCAGAGGAGGTGGGGAGAGAGAGAATCGGAAGCAGGCTCCAGGCTCCGAGCTGTCGGCACAGAGCCCGACGCGGGGCTCGAACTCACGGACCGCGAGATCGTGACCTGAGCCGAAATCGGACGCTGAACCGACAGAGCCCCCCAGGCGCCCCCCGCAACGTTTTTAAATGTTGTGTTCATTCTAGCGATCATGTCCTCCTCCGCACATCGCACCCACACAGAATCACCTGGAAGGCTTCTCACTCCAGGGCTCAGGTCTACAGGTCTCACTCCTTAGTAAGGAGCCAAGAGATAACCAGGGCAGGGGCTCCGAGCCTTTTTCTGCAGCGTGGACTCTTGGGCGGCGTTGAATTCTCTGGAAAGCTCAGAACATTGCTGGTAAATGCCGAACACAAAACGTGTGGGACGACAGACGAGGCGAACCGCACTGCACCCAACACAGCCAACCAAAGACTTTTCTCCCAATTAACGCGTGATCTAGAAACTGCTCTGCTTTGCGGACACCTCGAATAAAACCCAGCGGCAGGTCGAGAAACTTGTATGATTTCGAGGGGTGCCGAGCGAAAACGACATCTCAAGGCATCTGCAACCGCCGTGGTGTGAAGCCGTCCGCGGTTTCTATTGGCCGCAAAGACACTCACTCTGCCGCTTCACCGCCGCCCGCCTTCAAAATACCCACGAGCGGCCGGGGGTTCGCAGAAACGAAGATCCCCTCCAAGTCCACAGACCCCAGGTGAGGGACCCCTGACCCCCAAGGGCTGTGCCACCGCCATTGTGTTAGTGGGTGGTCGTGTCAAGGAGGCCACGGCCTCACGCCTTGGTGCTCAGGGGGCACTTGGCCAGCTGGAAAGACACCTGGCACAGAAAGGTGCCTGCACGGGACAGGGCTCTGCTTTACTTTAGCATCGTGACAGTGGCACGATGCGTTGGCACGTGGGGTCCCCGGAACCGACGGCGGCTAACAGAGGCCAGCTGGATACGCAGAGACAGTCCCTCCTGGGGAAGGACACGGAGCCAATGAGACGCTTCTCTCCTTTCTTTTAAATTTTTTAAGGTTTGTTTATTGTCGGGAGAGAGGGCGGGGGAGGGGCAGAGAGACGGGGAGACCCAGAATCCCAAGCAGGCTCCAGGCTCCCAGCCGTCGGCACAGAGCCCGACGTGGGGCTCGAACCCACGAACCGTGAGATCGTGACCTGAGCCGAGGTCAGACGCTTAACCGACTGAGCCACCCAGGTGCCCCGACCCTCCTCTCCTCAAGAAGGTTCTCGTTTTACTGTTTGAGGAGAGGGATCTTCCCATGAGGATTCAGAGAGGGGGCCAAACGGGCCCAGGAGCCGGGCCTTCTATTGCGGAGTCAGAATCCCTCCCCGCCCTTCCCGACAGGACTTCCTGTCTCAGCCCCGTTCACCCCGTAAGAAGTTCGCCCCAGAACGCTGGGCGTCCCCTCAGCATCCCTGAAAGAATATTTGTATTGAGAGCAAATATAAGAGTGTGTGTGTGGGGGGGGGGGGGGGGGGGGAGGGGGCGGCAATAATTAAGTTAATAAAGTTTTTATTGAACTTAGGAACAACGCGAGTATTTTAAAGCAATGACTTCCGCTGAGGTGTTTAAAACAGATTTTTACGAGCTCGCTTTTTGTTTCTTGCTCTTTTTTCTTGTTTTAAGTCCTGCTCCGTGCAAAGCCTTCTACGTTACTGCTAACCACCTTATTTTCAGTTCCTGAACCGTGATTTTTGCCCTGCGCCTGGGGAGGCCCCGCCTCGCCACTTACGGGGGGACAGACGGACAGGCTGGCTTCCCAGATTCGAAGATGCCTCGATGCTGGTCTGCAGAAGCCACGAGATGATAACCAAATTCCCGAGGGGCCAGGAGGCATTGGGGGGCACCTAACACTGCCAGCCCTCAACTGCTGGGTGGTCTGTCTCCGCATGTCTCCCATTCGTAGCCCAGAACGGAGCCCCTGGGGTGAGGAGGGGACCTCCCAGTACCACCGAGCCACGTGAGCCCAAGTGGACTGCTGTGGACTGAGTGTCTGTGTCCCCCTGAAATCCCTGCGTTGAAGCGCATCCCCCCCCCATGTGTGGTGCTTGGAGCTGGGTCTGTGGGCGGCGGTTAAGGTCAGATGAGATCACGAAGGTGGGGGGACCCCGAGACAGGATTCGCACCCTCGTAAGAGGGAGACGAGAGCTCCCTCGCGCTCTCTCTCCGCCGTGTGAGCACGCGGCGAGAAGGCGGCCGTCCAGCGGACTCTCGAGCTTTAAAATGTCCCCCGTCCTGAGGACCAGCAGGCTCGTGACAGCCCAGCCCGGGGCTCTGCGTGGGCCCCGCGTGGCCTTCCCTCATCTCCTGGCTCACAAGCCTTGGCAGTCTCCAGCTGCCCCCCAGCATTCCTTTCTGGGCCACGAGTTCCCTCCACATCAAACGCGGGTCTCACTTCGAACCCACGGGGGCAAGAAATCCAGTCTCAGGAATGATATTCGAGGCGGGGCTACCTCTTGAAGACACACGTGAAATGTATCACTTAGTAAAATCCCTGATGTACTCAGTACTCAGCACTCAGTACTCAGCGCATTCGTCCCTCCAGCAGGCAGGCAGAGAACGACTCCCCGGAGCCAGTCACGGCCCTGGGATACAGGAGGGGACCAGGTGGCCCTGGACGGACCCGGGCCCCGCCCCGTGGAGGTCACGTCCAAGTGCACACACAAATAAGCGACTTGCAGGGCATGTCAAAAAGCAATGCATCCCAGAGAAAAGAAGTGGGGAGGGGGCGGCACACGCTGGGCAGAGGGGTGCTCTGGGCAGGGAAGGCTGCACTGAGAAGGTCACATCTGGAGAGTTCAAGTCCATGAGAGAGCCAGCTGTGCTGAGAGCTGGGGGAGAGGCCAGTGCAAAGGTCCTGAGGCAGGGGCCTGTCTGATGTGCTGGGAGACCTGCCAGGAGGCTGGGCCACAGGAAATCACAGTGGGGAAGGACAGGGAGAGCAGGAAGGGTGAAGAAGGACGGGACCTGGGGGCATTGGAGGACTCTGGCTTTCCTCTGAGCGACATGGGGAACTGCTTGCAGAGGCCGCAGGGGGATCGGAGCCAGCCACGAATGCTCCAGCCCTGTCTCCCTCCAGGCACAGGACAGGACTGCACCTGGAGACCAGTGAAGTGTCTGCAAAAGCAGTGCCCCTCCCGAACGGGCACTTTCAAAGCCAGAGCGCGCTTGGTCAGCTACGTGCCCCCTCTGGCTCCGTGACCCGCCACCTCGTCTGAGACAGTCGTGCCTGGGCCCCTGGGACGGCCCGGAGCTGAGCCCCTCGCTGACCCACTCGACAAACGAGCAAGAGGGCTTTGTTGTCTCCGACAGCGAGGGTGGTGATTTTGTTCCCACAGCGGGACGCAGCCTGACTCGGCGACCGAGAAGCCATGGGGGGGGGGGGGGGGACATCACCATGATCCGGCCCAGAGGCCGTGGCGTCTCGGGGAGAAAAACAGCAGGGGAGGGGTGAGGGGTGGCCAGGGTCTAGACCGACTTGGGCAGTGAGGCGGAAAGGCCTCGCCGCTGGCCTAGACGCGGGTGTGAGTGTAAACGTGGGTCAAGGTTGACCGCCAACTTTTTGCTGGAGCTGGAGGGATGGAAGGAGGACCCGCCCCAATGGGGAGGCTGCCGGTGGGGAGGTGGGGGGCGGTGTCAGGAGCCTGGACACGCAGGTGGCCGGGGCACATGTAAAATGGCGGCACCACACAGGAATGTGGGGGTCCCGGGCCAAGTCCTGGCTGAACAGGCCAAGCCGGGGTGATCTGCTTACACAATCCTGGGATGGGACAGAAGCTCCTGACCTTTGGGCCATCTGGGTCACCCGCAAGCTGGCCTCGCTGGCCATTTGACGGGGGGCTCTATCCTGCCACGCCCAGTATGGACACGGGGATCCGATGACCTGAGTCCCACCCCAGACCCCCTTCTCCAACCCCGAGCCTGGCCTTCAGAACCAACCTGTCGGGCGCCTGCCACTTTCCTGGGTGCCGTAGGGGGACAGGGCAAGGGTCTTTCCGCTCTCAGAATGCCCCCCTCTCAACAAAGCCCCCGTCTCGCCTACCAGGTCCAGCCGCCCGTGGTTCTGGCTGCCGTTCCCACCCCGATGCAGACCTGAGCCTCACCTGCCCTTCCTTGAGCCGTTTCAACCCTTTCCTAAAACCAGAGCCTCGTAAACCAATTCGGGAAGATGACGGCACGTAAAAAAAAACGTGTATCAACCGTGCCTTACGGGCATATCACGCAACTGGAATGTGCATGTAACCTAAAAGAGAGTTCGAGAGCAATTAAAAATCAAATAACTGCGTATCTGTTTACGCGGGGAACGCAAAACGCTTATTCAACGGCCATAAGAGCCTAAGAAGAGGGAAACAGGAAGCAGAGAGCAGAAGAAACAGTAACGGTGATGAGCCCGTCCCTGCCGACAGGTGAGAGCTGATGGCTAAGAAACTCCAGGAAATTCACAAGCCCTCGTGAAGGTCATTCAGAGCTTGAACTCGGCAGGGTTTGGGGTTGGGGGTCAGTTTACAGCACAGAGATCAATCAGCCAAAACCACGAGTCGGGGCTTCTCTTCCCAACGAGCCCGTTTCCCTGCACACCATCCGATTTACTAAAGCCCGGAGCTTTTTCACCGGTACTTTAAGGAATACGATCCATTCGTGGTGAGATCTACGATTGCCCTTGAAATTCCAAAATTCCCCTTGAAGCAGCGGGAGGGAGAAGGGTGTGTGCACGCACAGGTGTGTGCTCGTGCACGTGTAAACATGTGTGTACATGCACGTACATGGGTGTGCTCACTGGAAGAAATTAAAGTTTGAAAGATTTCTATACTCGTATATAAGCCCTGAGAAAAGTCTGAGAAGAGCTACAAAAAACTATGGCCAATGGATCTGGGCGGTGATATGACCAGTGCTCTCTCTCTCTCTCTCTTTTTTTTTCTTATTTTTTTTTCCATTATGAACATGTATTACTTGTATGTTGGGAATATTTTATTTTCTCAGATTTATTCTAACAAGCTTAAAGGAACACAGAATAGCGTTTTTCCCATCCATGTAAAAGAAGCAAATTCTGAGAAAAGAAATGAAGTATTTCATTGGAGACAAGACGGAAGGGCTTGAATATGTTTTTTAAAAATGAACTTCTCCGACTTCAAGCCGTATCACAAAGCTGTCATCATCAAGACAGTATGGGCCTGGCACAAAAACAGACACTCAGATCCATGGAACAGAATAGAGACCCCAGAAGTGGACCCACAAACGTATGGCCAACTAATCTTTGACAAAGCAGGAAAGAATATCCGATGGAATAAAGGCAGTCTCTTCAGCAAGGGGTGCTGGGAAAACTGGACAGCGACACGCAGAAGAATGAACCCAGACCACTTTCTTACACCAGACACAAAAATAAACTCAAAATGGATGGAAGACCTAAACATAAGACAGGAAGCCATCAAAATCCTCGAGGAGAAAGCAGGCAAAAACCTCTTTGATCTTGGACACAGCAACTTCTTACTCCACACGTCTCCAGAGGCAAGGGAAACAAAAGCAAAAATGAACTATGGGGACCTTATCAAAACAAAAACCTTCTGCACAGCGAAGGAAACAATCAGCAAAACTAAAAGGCAACCGACGGAATGGGAGAAGATAAGTGCAAATGACAGATAAAGGGTTAGTATCCAAAATCTATAAAGAAGTTATCACCCAAAAAATAATCCAGAAAAGAAATGGGCAAAAGACATGAATAGACACTTCTCCAAAGAAGACCTCCAGATGGCCGACCGACACATGAAAAAATGCTCAGCATCACTCATCATCGGGAAAATACACATCAAAACCACAATGAGATACCACCTCACACCGGTCAGAATGGCTCACATGAGCAACTCAGGCAACGACAGATGTTGGCAAGGATGCGGAGAGAGAGGGTCTCTTTTGCACTGTTGGTGGGAGTGCAAGCTGATGCAGCCATTCTGGAAAACAGTACGGAGTGTCCTCAAAAAATTAAAAATAGAACTACCCTACGACCCAGCAATTACACTACGAGGCATTTATCCACGGGATACAGGTGTGCTGTTTCGAAGGGACACACGCACCCCCATGGTTACAGCAGCCCTATCGACAACAGCCAAAGGATGGAAAGAGCCCAAATGGCCATCGATGGATGAATGGATAAAGATGTGGTATATAGATACAATGGAGTCTTACTCGGCCATCAGAAAGAATGAAATCTTGCCATTTGCAACTACATGGATGGAACTGGAGGGTATTATGCTAAGTGAAATTAGTCAGAGAAAGACAAATATATGACTTCACTCATATGAGGACTTTAAGACACAGAACAGATGAACATAAGGGAAGGGAAACAAAAATAATATAAAAACAGGGAGGGGACAAAGCATAAGAGACTCATAAATATGGAGAACAGAGGGTTACTGGAGGGGGGGGGAGGGGCTAAATGGGGGAGGGGCACTAAGGAATCTACTCCTGAAATCATTGTTGCACTAGATGCTAACTAACTTGGATGTAAATTAAATTTAAAAAATGAGCTCCTTCTATAACCGTATTTTTGAGTGATAAAATGCAAAAAACGAGTTACAGCAAGGGTGTGGAACGTGAGGAATAAACATAGATAAATATGGTGAACCCTCCAGGTCTATGAAGGAACCGTCACTATAAAATATACGAGATCGATACCCAGTCTCAACTCAATAAGCGGTCAAAGAAGAAGGAAATACAAATTCTACGCCAGAAGATTCAGATAACAAACAGGCATGTGGAAAAATGCAAGGCTTCTTCACCGGCAATTAAAGAACGCTGAACAATATGGAAGTGTCACGATCGGGGCTGTGAATCCAGCCAAAAAGAAACAAAGTGGTGGGGCCCTGGGGTGAGGGAGCCGCGGGAAATCAGCGCCCCCCCCCCACACACCGACTGTGTCCACCACACTCTGCTTCTGTCCGGCGAGTACTCTGACCGCCCTTTTCGTCCCACCGAGGAGAAAAGACAAGCTATTTGTACTCTTTTATGTGACTCTTGAAAATATGCTCCGAGGTAGTGTTTCCCAAGCAAGACTTTTGGAAGCCTGACGAAGGATGTCAGCAGACGTGACACAAAAAGTGTCCTGGTCACAAGCAAGCATGCCTCTGTGCTGCAGGACTTCTCAGTGCCTTTTCGCACAACGTGCACTGAGAATCTCCGAGAGCAGGTGGGATTTACCCAATGAATTTGATCTCAGAATCTTTTTTTTTTTAATTTTTTTTAATGTTTATTTATTTTTGAGAGAGAGAGAGACACCAAGCCCAAGTAGGAGAGGTGCAGAGAGAGAGAGAGAGAGAGAGAGAGAGGGAGACACAGAAGCAGAAGCAGGCTCCGGGCTCTGAGCTGTCAGCACAAAGCCCCACTCGAGGCTCAAACCCACAAGCCGTGAGAGCACGACCTGGGCCGAAGTCGGATGCTTAACCGACCGACTGAGTCACCCAGGCGCCCCTGATCTCCCAATCTTTTTACGGTAACTTTATGAACATCTCACAGGGCAGTCTCACGAGCCTGCTGGAAATCAGACTGAGCAGAAGAGACGTGTTTTGTACAAGGATGTTATTTCTAAGAGTGCAAACTTTGAAGCCACCTGAATTTACCCCAGCGTAGGAAAGCTTACCCAGTTCAGCTGTAGTTAGTAAAAGGGTAAGCCCCCTCCGGTTGGCCAGGTAGATAAGCAGGCTCTTTCTACTTCTTCTTGAAGTCACTGTGCAGAGTCGGGCAGGAGAGCGTGGTGGTCCGTCACTGGAGCCCCGCTCCCCCGGTTGCCATCGCTCAGGGTCCCCGCTTAACTGGGAAAACCAACTTGGACTCCATTATCATCCGGTCCAGAGATGTTATCAAAAATCACATGCCCTGCTGAAGTCACACCGGAAGGTATACTTAGCCCTAGATGTTTGCGTATCTTTGTTAACCTTTAGGAAGGGGAAGAAACGGAGCCTGCTTCCCCATCGATAGTGTCAGCTCAGCTAACCGACCGGCCCCTGATTAGATCTGACTTTGAGTCGGGACCAGAAAGTTGCACCGTAGAAACTCATTCGCGTCTCTTGGAGTCTCCTGGGCTGCTGGTTTGTCTGCCTTCTGTGTCCTGGTAAGGGTGCCTGCTAGAAAATTCCTGCCCTTCCCCCGGCCAGATGGAGGGGAGCAGGGAATTGACCCCACTTTGGTCACATGGGAGGCAGGGGGAGCTGAACCAAAGATATACAGGTATAAAACCAGACCATCGGAGACCATACAGGTACCAGCGTAGAACATATGTATGTTCTCGAGGGCGACGGTGGGGAATGCAGGTCCGGGGAGCCTGAAGGGACAGCGAGGGGCTCCCACAGGTGGCTACTGACTCCTCCACCCCACCCCCACCCCCCTCCCTCTCCCCACTCCCATCCCTCTCTCCGTCAGCCTCCCCAACCATCGCTGCCCTCCTCCCAATTTACCCACAACATTTAACACACGCGCACACAGATGCTTAGCGTCTGTCTGTCTTCTCCGTGGCCCAACATCGGTGATTTAGGAAGCAGGAGAAATGTACTGATGTGGTCACTAGCCACAAAGAGCCCTTGTGTTCCTGGTGACATTCAGATGACCCTGACCATCAGGAAGATCTCTTGGGGCCAACACCCGACCTGGACGGGCCGTAGCCATCGCTCTTCAAGCCAAACACACATCTTCTAACCCTTCCTTCCTTCCTTCCTTCCTTCTCTGGTCCAGCATAGCTGTGCGAAGCCCGATAGCGTGCCAGGCCCCCAGGTGGGCTAAGGATGGCTCCCGTCTGCCTCAAAAAGTGTATAGTTGAGGACGCGGATAATCTCGAACACCCACATCTAACAGAAGCGAAAGCCGACAGCGGCGTGCATTTCCATCTCGGCGGTGAACAAGACCCATGGCTTGTCTTTCCGGATTTTCAAAGCCAGCCATGAGAGGGCCCAGCCTCCCCGGCCGGCCGCGGCCCCAGGAGCAGAGCCTTTGGACTGCCAGCTTTGATGGCCCCCTGTGCGGGCGGCGTCTGGTCCCAGGCAGAGGTTTGCAAGTTTATGACATTAACTGTGCCCAATCCCTCGAATCCAAATTACAGGCCGAAGCCACAAAATTGTCTCCCAATCAGAGGCCTCTTGCTGAACGCCCCCACAAACACCAGTTCCCCTTAATCAGGGGCGAGGGGACGGCCCAACGCGCTCTGCTACGGGGAACACACTCACTTGCCCAATTTTGCAAAGTTCCCGGGCAGCCTCCCTGTACTTTCCTCCCCGCGCTCTTGTGACGAGGGTTTGTGCCTCGCAAGCCGGGGTCCCACGACAAACGCCCACGCGGAGGGCCCCGGACGGGTGCCAGCAACGCCTCCCCCGCCCCGCCAAGGTCGGCCTTGGGCCGTCCTGGGGCCCTGGTGCTCCGGTGCGGGGCACGTCGTCGAGGGGACCCCGAAGGCCAGGAGCCCCTGGGCTCTTGTGATTTCCGAGAGCCTCCTTGGCAGACAGATCCCCAGCCCTCAGCCCGCCTCTGTGTCAAAGCCCAGAGCTCGCTTTTCCAGACTCCAAAGCCTCCCAGGAGAGGTCTTTCCTGGAGGCCAGGCTCGTGGGGGGCTCTCCCTTCCGTGGGCTCCTGGGAGGGCCGGGCTGGTGATTGTAGAACATCTTCTGGGCGGGGGAGGGGGTTGGGCAGCCGCCGAGGGCACCCGCCGGGGAGTGACATCATGAGGCAGAGTGCTCAAGGGCGGCAGGCAGGGCGGGTGGGGGAAGGGAGCAGGTACACAGACCCGGGGACGATGGCCACAACCGGGGCTCTACTCTACGAGCCGGCTTTATGGTCAGTCTTGAAGTTGAGGAACACGGGCCTTCCGGCGGGTCCTGCTTCAGCACTGAGCTGGCTGTCCTGCGTCTTTCGCGTCACCAAGGACGTTGTAGCATCAGTGTGCCAACGTCTGCAGAATAACGCGCCGGGAGCTGGATCGTAACTGCTTCGAACCTGCACACCAAGCTGGGAAGAGCCGATAGCTTGACCGGTGGTCTTCCCGGGCGTGGACGTGAATCTCTCCTCACCTGGTCAGATCTTTGATTTCGCTCATCAGAGCTCCGTGCGTTTCGCCGGGTACATCTCGTACGTGTCCTGTTGGACTTAATACGGGGAGGGAGGCAGAGAGAGAGAGAGAGAGACAGAATCCCAAGTCCTATTGGACTTAATACGGGGAGGGAGGCAGAGAGAGAGAGAGAGAGAGAGACAGAATCCCAAGCAGGCTCTGCACTGTCAGCACAGAGCCTGATGCAGGGCTTTGAACTCACGAACCGTGAGGTCGTGACCTGAGCTGAAACCAAGAGTGAGACGTTCAACCGACGGAGCCCCCCAGGAGCCCCACTTTTTTTTAAGTTTACTCAGGAAAGATGGCCGCTCTTTCGGCCCCAGCCGAGGTGGCCAGAGAGGAGAGAGCACGGCACATTTTAGGCTGCATCTGGTGGTTCCCGTTTGCACCCCTCCTGCTTTCAGCCCACGCCCGGCATCCTAGGAGGCAGAGTCCAGGCCTCCCCTGCTCCTAAGTGGTCACCACCCGGTGCTGGGAAGGCCTGGCCTCGCATTTACAAAGTGTCTACCCGGGGGCCGACTAAACTCTACCTAACACACCAGCCTCCCGCTCCTTCGTCCGCTGGAAGAATTTGTCCTGAGAATTTAGGATTCTCCCGAGCTGATGACTGGGGCCGGGGCCGCTCATCTGAGATGGAAAGGATCCCCATGTGGTTACTGCCTGATGAACTACAGGGTCTGGTTCAGGGGTTCCAAGGACAACCACTGGGGGGACGGGTGGGAGGGTTTGCTGGAAAACGCCCAAGTATCTTTGGAGTTGTTTCTGGTTGGATTCCTTTTTCTCGTTTCTAAAATAATATTTGTTCATAAGAGAATACAGTGGATGGAAAACACATAGAATATAAAAATAAGGGCACCTGCGGGGCTCAGGTCATGATCTCACGGTTCGTGAGTTCGAGTCCCACGTCGGGAGAGCTCGAGCCCCGCTTCGAGTAAAACACAAGCCCTGCTTTGGGTGAGCTCCACTCCTCTCTCTCTCTCTCCCCCTTGTGGGATTCTCTCTCTCTCTCTCTGCCCCTCCCTCACTTGCGTCCTCTCTCTTTCAAATAAATAAACAAACAAAAGTCATGCGCTATCTGAACAGAAAAACAAAAAAGGACACAAAACTAAAATATAGACGGAAGGGGAAAACATCGTTCCCATCCCCCCTCCCCCCCCAAGTCTCAGCTCCTCCCGTCTCGTCCTGCGTCCTTCGAGCCAGCTGTGTCTGTCCTAGAGTTGAGCTAGTGATGCCTGGATATGTTTGTGTCTTGCTTTTTCCCCTTAATGTTCTCTCATCCTCCGAATACACCAGAAGTTCTGTCCCCCACCCCCGGTTATCGGACACGAGCTCGCCTCAAGGGTGACTCTCACAGGCACATACGTGGCAGGGGTGCCCTGGGTCCCGCCGGACGCAGCTTGCGAGCGCTCTCAGCGCTGGTGCCCGGCTCGTCGGGTTGTGTGGCAATCAACAAACACCAGCACTGATGGATTTAGGTAGAAAAGGAAACCCAGAGGCAGAAAACAGGCAGGCACGGGGGGAAGTAAGACACGCCCCACGTCCTGCCCCGCGAGGACTCTGTACCGTCCCCACCACGACTCTGTGGATGACTGCCCCGGCCCGGGCCCTGTCACCAGACCCCGTGACCTCAGGGACAGAACAGACACAGCCCCGCACTTGCATGTGCACCTGACAAGGACAAAGTTGCGGGATTCATGCGGGAAACAATCAGCTTAAGCCGCACCTAGACCAGGCACAACTCAACGTCTCCCACCACGCCCACGGCTCTGTCCCCACCTGTGCCCCTATGCGCGCACTTCCTCAACCTGGAAACCCCACCCAGTTCCACGAGCCTCCGGAATGGCCTCCTGCATCATTCATGTCCCTGTGCAGCGCCCCGCCCCCCCCCCACAGTGCTCCAGGACCGGTCTATGTGACCAACAGCATGTGGCAGAGCAATAGCATTCCACCTTTCTGATGAGGCCGTGAAAGGCTGCAGCCTCTGTTTTGGGCTGTCTCCATTTCCAAGCCGTGTGTGAGGACCAGGAGGTGAGGCAGCCCCGCGGACACCTCACTGCAGCCTCACGAGGCACCTGGAGCCAGGCCGCTTGACCAGGCATCTCCCGGCTTCCTGACCTTCAGCCACTGCTCGAGAAAATGCCGGCTGTTGTACGTTGCTGGGTGCCGGGCTGATTTGTTACACAGCAGTAGGAAACTCATACACACCCGCAATCACCCTCGGGCGAGTTCGCGGGAGGTTCCCTGGTTTCTTCCTTCCTGCTCCCCCGCCATTGGCCACTGCCCTGTTATGGGACTCACGCGGCCCCTGTGGGTAGGTCCACTTATCCACGCTCCTTGACAGTGGGGACGGTGCCTGCTCTGAACAGAGGCCCTAAGATTATTTTCTCTTTTTCAGGTTGACCCCCTGGGTTACGTCTGGGACGCTAAAGGTGCGGGTTGAGTCAGTGAGAATCAGAGCCGAGGCACCGTAGATACCTGTGCCAGGGTTCCTGGCAATGTCTACCCTCCCCTCTAGCTTCACAGGGCATGGATGGACGCACGGCTACTTAGGACGCATGGCTACTTAGGACGCACGGCCACTTAGGACGCACGGCTACTTAGGACGCACGGCTACATAGGACGCACGGCTACTTAGGACGCACGGCTACATAAGACTCACGGCTACTCAGGACGCACGGCTACACAGGACGCATGGCTACACAGGACGCATGGCTACATAGGACGCACGGCTACATAGGACGCACGGCTACACAGGACTCACGGCTACTTAGGACGCACGGCTACATAGGACGCACGGCCACTTAGGATGCACGGCTACTTAGGACGCACGGCTACATAGGACGCATGGCTACTTAGGACGCATGGCTACACAGGACGCACAGCTACACGGGACGCACGGCTACACAGGACGCACGGCTACTTAGGACACACGGCTACTTAGGACGCACGGCTACACAGGACGCACAGCTACACAGGACACACGGCTACTTAGGACGCACGGCTACACAGGACCCACGGCTACTTAGGACGCACGGCTACATAGGACGCATGGCCACTTAGGATGCACGGCTACTTAGGACGCATGGCTACTTAGGACGCACGGCTACTTAAGACGCATGGCTACACAGGACGCATGGCTACACAGGACGCACGGCTACACAGGACACACGGCTACTTAGGACGCACGGCTACTTAGGACGCACGGCTACATAGGACGCACGGCTACACAGGACGCACGGCTACTTAGGACGCACGGCTACATAGGATGCACGGCTACTTAGGACGCACAGCTACTTAGGAGCTGATCCTACAGAGGTTCTTAAGTCACAGCCAAAAACATTCCTTATAAATGCCTGTGGTTCCAGACGCTCTGAGCTCCCTGTGGAAGGAAAAGGAGGAAATATGGAAGCAGGGACAAGGGTGAGGCAGGAGGCACCAAATGGTTGAGAGATCCTCTCTCAAAGTGTCCACGTCTGTCTCGGTTCTCCTGGGTCCCAGAGAGCTAACGCCCGAGAACCGACCCCCAACCGGAGGTGCGCTCAGGATGAGCCCTGCTACAAAAAGAGACACAAGAAACCACACGAACCCTTGCTCATGGGCACTCAGGAGGGCATGATTCTGACGGGGGCTGGGGGGGGTGTGGAGGAAAAACCCAAGGACCACCACGTGAACACAAGGCTTCTTTGGGGGGTGACGAAAATGTCCTATGATGAGATCTTGGTGATGGCTGCACAACTCTGGGGATAGACTGAAAACCACTGGCTTGTACACTTTAAATGAGTGACCTTTACACTATGTAAATTATATCTCAATAAAGCTGTTTTTTAAAAAAAGTGAACCTCGCAATTCTAGGTGCTTTGTGATGTGCCTCTTCCTCCTGGATTTTAGAGTCAGACAGAGCCAGGAGGCATCCCAGCTCCGCCATGGCCACATGAGCCTGCTGGCCTCGATTTCCTCATCTGTAAAATGGGGGTAAAGGGGGTAATTTTTTTTTAATGTTTATTTTTGAGACAGAGAGAGAGACAGAGCACAAGCAGGGGAGAGGCAGAGAGGGAGACACAGAATCCGAAGCAGGCTCCAGGCTCTGACCTCTCAGCACAGAGCCTGAGTTGGGGCTCAAACCCACAGACTGCGAGATCGTGACCTGAGCCAAAGTCGGACGCTCAACCAGTCGAGCCACCCAGGCCCCCGAGACTCTTTGCTTTTGAGGGAAGAGAATACCCTGCACTTTTCTCCCTTAGGGTTTTCTCTGTGCTGTTCAAACATCTAGAACATTCTCTCCTGTCTCCTTGCCTGTTCATCCTGTGCCCTTCCTCATTCTTGGGTGAAGCCTTTCTCTTCGCCCCCGTCCGAATGCTAATGGCAATCAGAATGCTCGGTACTTCTATGTCCGGAGAGGACAGTGGTGGCCTGCAGAAGGCACCTGCCAATTTGGCCATGAACTCTCACTCAGAAGCAATTTCCAGGCACTATATGTCAGGTGTCCATGGAAAGCCCCTGGAGGACAGAGACTGTGACTCAGTCATGTTTGATGTCTGTCTCCCTGCCCCCAAACAGTTAATAAGGCCTGACTCAAACCAAGTCCTTGGCAAACACAAGGATGTGACTGTCTATTCTAAGCGGCCACCAAGCACACCCCCTGTTTCTCCCTCTCCCCAGCCCTAGCGGGTTAAACGGTGCCCCCCAAAAAGACATGTCTACCTCCCCACCACCAGAGCCTGCGAATCTGACCTTATTTGGAAAAAAAAAAAAAAAAAGGTCTTTGCAGATGTAACCAAGCGAAGGATCTTGAGATGATATCATCTCGGGTTACCCGGTGGGTCCTAAATCCAAGGAAGTGTCCTTATAAGAGAGGAAGAGAGAACACAGAAGAGTGGCCACAGGAAGACAGAGGCAGAGGCTGGAGGGGTTCAGCCACCAGCCCAGGGACACCTGAAGCCCCCAGAAGCTGAAAGAGGCAGGAAGGAGCCTCCCCCGGAGCCTCTGGGGGGAGCGTGGCCCTGCTTCTCGATTTGGGACACTGGCCTCCAGGCCGCGACAGAACAAATGTCCGTCATTTTAAGGCCCCCGGTGTGTGGCCCTTTGTAACAGCGGTCTCTCCAAGGCCAAGGGAGGGTTGAGGCTGAAGGTAGAGGCTGAGGACTCAGCTGGCCCACCCTACCCCACCCCTTCTCTCTGGTATTGGTAAATATTCTGTGGATGGTCGGCTAAGGAAACACCATGGGGCTGGATGTAATACCGAGGTCTTTCCCCATACCACCCTCCCCAGCTGCCCAGGAGTCGGTCCCCCGCCCCCAGCGTGAGGACTAAAGGTCAGCGCATCCCTCTGGGTCAAGGACAGACACCTCCCGGGCAAGGTGCTCCTTGCTGAGGGCGTCCTACATGCTCAGTACTGAAGCAGGAGAGGGAAGGGAGCCAGGAAGGCCCTGGGAGCTGGCGGGATGTCAGCTGTCGGCTGCATCTAACGTTGCATTTTGCCTGAAAGTTCTCCAGCTGGTACTTCCAGCCTTGTCTCTGGGTCAGAAGGAAACCAGGCAGCTCAGTCCAAAGGCGCAAAGGGCAATAGATACCCAGGGTCCTGGGGGCACAGGAAGCACCCCCCCCCCCCCGCCAGGCGGGCAGGCCCAGGGGCCCTCTCTCCTCCTGAGGCTCCAACTACAGTTAAATGTTTACGCCAGGCTCCTTGACCCTCTCCATCCTCCCCGTGGGCAGGCGGTGCCCCGGTCGTGGGCTGACACGGTCAGCCTCCCGGCTTCTTCCACTTGTGCCTCTCGGCTTCTAGCCACGTCACTTTGACCCACGCCTTTGGCCAATGTCACTTGTGATTGCCTCCCCGCTTCCCCTTGAGTAGAGAGTGGCTCTTTTTACGCAAAGGGATGTCAGGCACAAGCCCTGTTCATCCAGAGACCTGAGCAGTGCCTTGCGGGACCGGCCCTCTTGGACCCAGCAGAACCACCCCCCCACCCCCCCACTTTATATCCTTCGTTCTTGTATGGCCGCCTGTGCCCCTGATGGACACGCTTCCTTTTTAAGTAAGCTCGTCTACTCCTTTTCCAGGGTGAGAAGGAAGGAGGGAAGATTAATACGGCTCGACTTCTCTTTAATTTAAAAATGCATTCTAGGATTTGGGTCTCCTGTCCACGGCCAGCTCAGGAGAACTCAGCAAGTAAGAGCAAGCTTACAGACTAGAGAGTCATTTTTAAATCCCCTTTCTGAATGTAAACGGAGATGTTTAATCAATTCCACATACACCACGCATCACATGGCCTTCCTTCTGCACAAGAACAAATACATGAATGAATACATTTAACAGGCCTTGACATACACCAAGCCAGGCCGGGCTGCTCACTGCTTCACACATATTACCTTAATTGCCCTGCTCCGTGGCCTTGGGAAGAGTGAGGCCATACCCCGTTTTACACATGAAGACAGGGGTTTCCCCAAGACTGCACGGCTCCTGGCAGATGCACGTGGGTGACGGGCTTGGCCGCTTCGCAAACGTGGCTGCAAACTTCGTGATATCTTGAAAAAAGGGCTCGGCTTTGCGTGAATTCTTGAAAAAGTAGATTATTATCCTTATCGGCTTCAAAGGCCCCTGAAATTGTTCTGACGGTGCCCACGACACCGAGGGAGGTGCAGGTTAAGGGCACAGACACGCTGCCCGGCCGCATGAGGCTGGATAAGGTGCCTCAGTTTCCCCACCCACCAAGTGTGTTTCTGAGGTTTGGAAGGTTAAATGCATAATAGCAATGAGCTTGGGGGTGGGGTACCTTGCAGGAGAAGCGAGGAATGAGGACAGGTACCTGAGTGAAGGATGGCTCTCCAAACTTTGCAGTAGGTCCTGGGCAAAAATGGGCATGCCTCACATTTTTGGGGGGGGGGGGGAGGGGGACAGCCTTTCCCTCCCACCCCCACCCCCCCTTTGGTGATTGTGGGGAGAGCCATCTGTCCACTGGGGATTGGGAGGGGTGGCCTATCTGGAGCCCTCTCACCCCTCCCAGCAGGGGGGAGGGACCTCAGCCTAGCCCCAGTCCTATGGGTTCCAGTGGGACCCAGGAGGCAGAGGCAGGCATCCTGTCCCTCAAGGTCTGCTGCTCAGGATCCAGGGATACGCTGGACTCTTTATCTGGAACCGATCCTCAGAAAAAGACCCTTAAGGACTTCACACACACAAAAAAATAGTTACAGCCAGCTTATTGGGCTTTTCCCTATGGGCTAAGCTCCTCCCAGCTTCCCAATCGACTGAGCCACCCACTGAGTTTGAAGAAGGAAAAGGAGGAGAAAACGATCCGAAGCCGCAGCTCCTCTGACGAGCTTTGTCACCGCTGGGAAGGCACTCACTCGTCTGGTTCGGTCGTGCTCCTCAGATGGACAGTCACCCAATTACAAATAGCAGTGGGGCCTGAGACTCTTCCGGCCCGCCTTTACAAATGAGTATGTCATCACTCCAGCAGTACAACTCTCGTTACGTTTAACAACACAAAAAACAACAAACAACAAGAAAAGCGATCTCTGGAGAGGAGAGAGAGAGGCGAGGGCTGCTGGGTAGGGCGGCTGGAACTGGCCTCCGCGCCCCGCACCCTGGGAGGTCTGCACGCGCTCCGGGGCCGCGGATGCGCGCCTTCTCCAAGCCCTACGGTAAGCGCGGCGCGCAGAGCAACCACGTGGCGGCGGAACCGAGGCCGGGCGGGAATGTGCGGAATGCGCGGCGCGGCCCTGAGCTGCTCCGGAGCCAAGGCCCAGGTTCCCGGGCGCGCGCTCTCGCCTCCCATCTCTCCCCAATCGGACCGCACCCCGGCCCCCCGCCGCATCGCCCAGGACTCGCGGGAGTAGGTCGAACCCCGCGCAAGCACCCCGGCGGGGTTTGGTGATAGACCGCGGCCCTGTGGGCCCCTCGGACTCCGCATGCCCAGAACTCCCCAGAGGGTCCAGACCCGCGATCCGCCCCCAGCCCTGACGGCGCGAGGCCAAGGGACCCAAGAGCAGGGGTGCTGGGCGTTGGGCGTGCAACCCCAATTTGCGCACCTGGAAAAAAAAATCGTCCTTCCCTTTCCCCTCCTGGCAAGTGTCTGGAGCCCCAGGACTCGGAGGTTCCCCATAATAAAGACCCCGGCCATCCCTCCACCCACCCCCAAGGCCAAAGCGAAGGCTGGGAACGCTTTGGGGCATTCCAAGGGCACAGAGAGCAGGCACGAGGGTGTGGGGTCCTCCCCCCACACGGTCTCCGGGAAAGCGCGGGGTTGGGGAGCGAGTGACAAGTCCTCCAAGGCCAATGAGGGGGCGTCGAGCCCTTCCCGGGCGGGGCGGGAGCACGCGGGAGTCCACAAGGGTATCAGTGCGGGTCCTCGTCCGGGAAGGTCCGGCGCCGATGACCCACCCCGCTTGCTTCCGCGGCGCCCCCGCGAGTCTCCGCCGCGGCGCTCCGCGCCCTGGTCAGGGGCGGGGTCTGCTCCACCTCGGGTAGGCCTTGGCCCTGCCTGGCCCCGGGACACGCGGACACATCTTGGCCTCCTAGGTCATTACCCCCGCCCCCCCAACCGATTTCTTTACCTCGGTTGGAGGTGGTTATCTGCTCGGGCTGGGCTCCCACTCCGCGACACTTGGCTAGAGACCGGCCAGGGGCCTGAGCCAAGAGTCCAGGGAATTCCTAGCGAACTTTGGGGTTTCATACAATAGCTCAGGACACCAGGCGATGCGTTTTGAGGGACGAAGTTCAAGGCGTCGGATTCTTCTTTCACCCCTAAGACTGCACCTTCTTCCTAGGGAAAGCGGGGGCGTTGTGAGCCACCACCCCCACACCTGTTGGGGTTTGCTCTTTAACTCCGGGCACATCGTGCCCACAGCCCTCAGAGCTGGGAGCGGAGTGCCCCGTCCCCGCATCCCGCCAGGCGGACGACCGGGACTCGGGTAGGGGGTTAGTCCGTGTGCGGCTGGAATTAACTCTCGGGGGCGGAAACGCACATGGGCGGCTTGGGACGGTGGGAGGTGCGGCTGCCCCCGTTCCCAACGTGGGACGGTTCCCAGGTGGGCGCCGGAGCCGGAGTTCGTCCCGGCACGCCCCGCAGCTTTGGAGCGCCCGGGTGGGCACCGCAGAGCCCAGGCGGAGCTACTGAGGCAGGCACGTGGAGCTCCGGGCGCGCCCGAGGCGAGCAGGGTGGGGGAAGGGGAGCCCCCGCGCCGGGGGACCCCGTGGCCAGCATTCGGAAGCGTTTTCCAGAGCGACTTAAGGGCTTAACAATGGAAAACTCGCGGAGCTGGAGCCAGGTCCTTTCAAGTTGCCGCCAGGTATGCGGCTGCAGGTGACCCCACCTGGGTGCGCCAGCTCGGGTCCCGTGTGGGGTGGGCGGCTGCGGGAGGTCGAGGCCGGGGGAAGAGCTCCACTGGGCCTCGCACCCCCCTCCCCAAAGCCCCACCGCGGGCCGGCGCGCAGCCGCAGTGCGTCCAGGGGTCGGCGCCGCGGCGGGCCGGTTCCTGAATGAACGCGCTCCCTTCCCCCGCCTGAATGAAGGTTCCCACAGCCAGGGACGGTGGCAAACGCGCCGGCCGCGGAATTCGCCCTCTCGGGGCCGAAGATCCACCGCGGCCGCCGTCTCCTCTGGGGGTGGTGAGCGAGGGGGCCAGGAAAGCGGGAAGGTGATTTCGGTCACTTTGGGATTTTCTTTCCAACCAACGTAGTGCCTTCCCGATTGGGCCGCTGGCCCTTTGTCTCCAAATAGTCACCGAGAAATAAGCGCAGAGCACTTTAAATGAGCCCAGGACTCGCAGTTCCTGCTTCGTGGTGGGGTTTTTTAAAGGCAGTGCAAAATTAAACTGCAACAGAAAAGTTTTGTGTTTTTTTTTTTTTAAGTTGCTTTTCTCTTTGGGACACACACACACACACACACACACACACACACACACATTAAAATAAAAACGCGCCCTCGGCTCTCCTAGAAGCGGCCGCCCTTAAGGGCCCGGAGCTGTCGGCCCCCTCTGCAGCCCCAGGGACGCGTTTCTGGGCTCCCCGGGGTGGGGGCTGGGCCGCTGGCGTTCCCCGCCAGGCCCCAAATTCCTGCGCCTCCCCCGCGGGTTCCTGGACGGCTCTTCACGCTCGCCGGCCGGGCTTGCACTTTTGCGCCCGTCCCTGAGCGGGGAAATCAACGAAGTTCCTAGTCGAGATCTGCCCGGTCCGCCTAGTAACAGCGCCGCGCCCCCATTGGCTCATGCTAATTCCAGTTTCCTCTGTCTTTCTCCCGGGTTAGGGGGAAGCTCCCTCCCGGACCCGGAGCCCGTTTAGCCGTAGTGGGCGAGCCTCTTTATGACCCGCTGCCCCTCGCCGTCGCCCGCCGCCCCGGGCCGGACCGGACCGAGGCGCTCGCGGGGCTCGGTCCCCTCGCCCCCCGGGGCAGCAGCGGCCCGGTGAGAGCGCGCAGCCCCATAAATCATCGGGGCAGCCGCCCGGTCGGGATTTTATGAATGAAAAAGCAGTCGGGCCGCCCTCGTGCGCGGGCTGCTGCTGCGAGGCACCGGCGTGCCCGGGGCCAAGGCGAGCGTGGGTGCCCGGGGAGGGGGACACGGCGGTGGGCGCTCCCCGCTCGGGCCACCCACCGCTTACGAGGCGTGAGCCGGGGGTAATTACCCTCCTGGACCCGGAATATTCGTAACCCTAATACCCGGCGGGGGAGGGGGAGCGGGAAGAATCAGCCCTGGAAGTGGGGGGGGGGGTGTCCTGTCTTGCTGCGTGTGCCCTTGGTGAAGGGGAGGGGGCTTTTTCATCCGTATTTTTTGAGCCTTTACTGCTAAGAGGATACGACGGTTTGATGACGCTCCACTATGTCCAGAGGGAAGTAAATGGACAGTTTTCTTAAGTGGGGGCAGGTAGTGTAAAAACTTTTTTTAAAAGTTAAGACAGGGCAAAATGTCCTTTTATTAAAAAAAAAAAAAAAGCAACCGAAGAAGACTAAATCTTAAAAACTTTTTCAAGACCACTTTTCTGTGTTCTTTTGTATATCTCTTAGTTTAGCGATAACATTGGGTTCCCTCTGGTATAACCACAAATACGTATAGATTTTGTTTAAAACCAGATCAGTACACCCATTTCTTTAACTTGGAATTGTTCTAATTTTTGCCAGCCCCTGCCATCCCCCTACAGGCTCACGAATGCAGCCCGGGGCTGATTGTAAAAGGTGCAGAGGTGTCCACACCCCCCAGCAAAACCGATTAGGAAGCTTCCGGTGGTCTTGTCACAGAGACGCGACTAATATTTCCAGCGATTTATTTATTTTTAATTAAAAAATGAGGCAGGACAGAGACAACTTGTTTTCGCAGCCTTCCATCCGGGGTGTTTTTCTAGCTGTTAAATTGCCGGGACGGGGGTGGGGGGCTGGGGAGATTGGGGATCCCTAAAAGGATGTACTGGTCAAGGTAGGGAGCCAACTCGCAGATCCCCCAGGCGAGGAGGACAGGATGAAGGAAATGCTGGCCACCATCTTGGGCTGCTGCTGGAATTTTCGGGCATTTATTTTATTTATTTTATTTTTTGAGCGAGCTCATGCTAGGCTGAAATCCCTTTAGGGTTTAGGGATACCCCTTCGGGCATTTGCAACGACCCCCCCTGGCGCGGGAATGAAGCCTCCACCAGGGTCGCGGACTCTGCTCCGCGTCCCTGAATGCTAAATGGTTCCTGAAATTTACACGTGTTAATGAAAATGAAAGAAGATGTAGACGCTGAGATTCCTTGGCCGCCTGTCCGCCCGTGGGTGCCCTCGTGGCGTTTTCGGAAATGCGCCCATTCTCCCGGCTCGTGTATAGGGTGTCGCCGGGCCCCAGAGTCCGCGCCCCCCCCCCCCCCCCATGCGCTCTCCCCTGGCTGCGTGTGGCCCGCCCCCCCCCCGTTGTCCCCCCTGCAAAGCCACCTCCACCCACTCCCCAAATCCCAGGGGACCCACACGGGGAGGGCAGACACCCTTGCACCCCTCTTCCCCGGCGGGGAGAAAGGCAGCCTCGGGCGATTTGCATTTCTATGAAAACCAGGCTTCGGGGGCAACTCTGCCGCGGGGCAGGCGCGGCGCCTCCGGGATGGCTTTTGGGCTCTGCCCCTCTCCGCTCCCCGGCGCTCGGAGCCCGCGCCCCCTCCCCCTGCGCCCGCCCCCCCTCCCCCCCGCCCGCTCCCATTCTCTGCCCGGCTTTGATCTCTGCTTAACAACAGTAACGTCACACGGACTACAGGGGAGTTTTGTTGGAAGTTGCAAAGTCCTGGAGCCTCCAGAGGGCTGTCGGCGCAGTAGCAGCGAGCAGCAGCGTCCGCGCGCTCCGGCGAGGGGCAGACGAGCTCGAGGGAGCGCGGGACAGCGGGAGCTAAAGCCGAGCGCGGACCGACCCGGGACCCACCGCCGTCCCCAGGCCGCCCAGCAGAGCCCCAGCCATGGCACACCAACTCTTATGCTGCGAGGTGGAGACCATCCGCCGGGCGTACCCCGATGCCAACCTCCTCAACGACCGGGTGCTGCGGGCCATGCTCAAGGCGGAGGAGACCTGCGCGCCCTCGGTGTCCTACTTCAAGTGTGTGCAGAAGGAGATCCTGCCGTCCATGCGGAAGATCGTGGCCACCTGGATGCTGGAGGTGCGGGGCTTCGGGCCGCTTTCTTAGGACCTTTCCTGCAACTTGTTGCCCAAACCCACATTTCTTTGCCGCTCGTCTCCCTCCCTTCTCTCCCACCTCAACTTTGAAGTTTGCCGGGGTGTTGCTAGGAACCGCATTTTCACAATATATAGATATTGTGGGTATTTTTTGAACGGGGAGGAGGTGGGGGTGGGGTCGATTGAGATTCCCTATCCTGGCGGGGGGTGGGGGTGGAGCGGTCGGGGAGGGGTCCCCTTCGGGGAAAGCCAATACCAGGGGCACCCCCGTTGGCTCGAGGGTGCGGGCCGGCGGCCTGGGCGCCCTTTATGGCCCCTGCCTGCGCCCGAGCCCCCTCGCCTCCTCTCTGCCTGCAGGGCCGCGAGCCGCCTGCTCCAGGGGGAGGGGGCATAGATTTGATTTTTAAATTAATATCCACGGACACGTATGCAAGGGCCGCTCGTGCCAGTATTATGCGCCATCTTTGTTCTTTTATTGCAAAGCAAAAGTGTTTATTAATAATTGGGGGCAGGGTGGGGGCGGGGAGCGGCCGGCGAGGCGCTGGGGCCGCCGCGAGGGGCCGCGCGGCCGCCGGGAACCGGAGGGAGGGGCGCGGGGACGGAGCGCGGGCAGCTTGGGGGGGACCCCGCTCGGGAAGAGGGGCCCCTTTGTTCAAGCTGCGAGTCCCGGGGCGCCCCGCACGGCCAGCCTGGGCCGGAGAGCACGCCGAGCTGCAAGGTCGCGTGGCCCCCAAGACGCTGGGGATTGACCCCGGTCTGCAGGGGTCTCGGCTTGGGGGACCTGCCTGGAGCAAGCCGGCGGCCCGGGGCACATTTCCAGGTCTCCGGTGGGCGCCCAGAGGACCCGCAGATATTTTAAAATAATTTTTGAAAGTGCGGCGTGGTGCCCTTGCGAGAGGGAAACGGCGCCCGCGCCCAGGGGGAAGGGGGGGCCACCGAGTTTGAATTCCTGGGGCTCTCCCCGGAGTCTGCAACGAGCTCTAGACCCCCGGCCTGGGTAAAGGGCCGTCCGAGGGTCATTTTCAGGGGTTTTTTATGTACCCAGTTATTTTTTTAATATTTTTAAATATTTTTTGAAAAGATGACGTCTGGGGAAATGCGGCGCGGCGGCCTGGGACGCCACCTTTGTGTCTCGCAGGCGCTGTGAGCGCGGCGCCCGGCCCCGCGGCCCGCCCCGCGGCCCCGCACCCCATTTGGAGCGAGCCCCGGCCCGGCGGTCCCCGGAGCACCCACGCGGGCCGGGGTCCCCGGGGCCGGCCGCCCGCGCGCGGCGCACGCCGCCAGCCGTGCCCACACCCGCCCCCACCGTGCCAGCCTCGCTGGGACTTTCCCTTTCAGTTTCGGGGAGGGTGGGCACTGGGGACACGCCGGGGAGGGGGGCGCGGCAGCCGCCGCTTCTGCCGCCCCCTGCCCCGACCCGCCGCGCGCTCGGGACGACCCGTAGCCCCAGCGCGAGCCCGGTGGGGGTGGGGGTGGGGGGGACCGCGGGGTCTCCGCGGAGGGGGCCCGGCGGCGGCGGCGGTCACGGCCCCCGTGCCCCGGCAGGTCTGTGAGGAGCAGAAGTGCGAGGAAGAGGTCTTCCCGCTGGCCATGAACTACCTGGACCGCTTCCTGTCGCTGGAGCCCGTGAAAAAGAGCCGCCTGCAGCTGCTGGGGGCCACCTGCATGTTCGTGGCCTCCAAGATGAAGGAGACCATTCCGCTGACGGCCGAGAAGCTGTGCATCTACACTGACAACTCCATCCGGCCCGACGAGCTGCTGGTAACCTGGGACCCCCCACCGCCCACCGACGCCCCAGGACCCCCAGGACCCCGGGGGTGGGGGAGGTGCAGAGGGCAGGAGGCCCCGCGGGCCGCCGACACGCGCTATGCCCCGTGGGCGGGCGGCCGCTCGGTGGGGCCCCCCTCGAGGAGCGGGCGGGACCCCCGCCGCCCCCCAGCTGCGGCGCCCCACCGCTCGCGGTCGCTCAGACTCCCACTCGTCTGCGCCCCTAGCGCGGCCGAAAAGTGGGCGGCGCGCGCCCTCTAGCGGCGACGACGCTGGCGGCCCGCGCTGGCTACCAGGTCTTGCGTCCCAGGTGGGGGTCATTTTTTGGCCCGACCTGGGAACGGTGGGCCTTTTTTTCCACGTCACTTTGTCTTTTGGGACCTCTTTGGGGATGGCCTGCTCTCCCCCACCTCCTGGGCCCCCAGCATCCCTTGTCCCTTCTCTCCTGGGCCGTGCCCCACGGAGGGGAGGGGCAGGGGCTGCCCCTGCACCTCTCTTTACCCTGGGTCACCCCACGTTCACAGCAAATGGAGCTGCTCCTGGTGAACAAGCTCAAGTGGAACTTGGCCGCGATGACCCCGCACGATTTCATCGAGCACTTCCTCTCCAAAATGCCCGTGGCCGAGGAGAACAAACAGATCATCCGGAAGCACGCGCAGACCTTCGTGGCCCTCTGTGCCACAGGTAGGGCAGCTGGGTCCTGCTGGCCCCGGTCTCCCGGGGGGCCTCTCACAGGGGCTCCTCTTCCTTCCTTGGGCTGTGCGCTGGGGCTAGATGGGCTGGGGGGGGGGTGCCCTCCTGGGGTCGGGCAGCGGAGGCTGGCCACGGCCACCACGCAGCGCCTCGGGGATGGGTGTGGGTGGGTGGCCAGGCCGCGGCCACTCCATGCTGAGAGAGGTTGACCTCGGCTGCCCAGCCTGCCTCCCCACTCCCGTCCTCCCGCCCCCCCCAACACACACACACACACACACACCAGTCCTTCCCCATGTCCTCAAGGGGCCCCCTTCTGGCCTCTCCCGGGCTGGGCCACCTGCCAGGGGCGCCTACAGGGGTGGGGAGTGCCGGCCCGCGGTGCCTGCACCACGTGCTCTGGGCGGCCAGCAGCAGCCCTCGTGCGGGGGCGGCCAGCAGCACAGCTTGGCCGCCAGAGGCCCCGCCAGGGGTGCCTCGGGCCGGCTGGGCTCAGCTGAGCCCTGGGAGGGGCTTCAGATCGGCCCGGGCTTGGGCCGCCATGGTTGGCAGCAGGGGGCCAGTCTTCTCCCCCGCTGGCAGGGCTCTGGATGGTCCCTGGAGGCCCCTGCCTGACACTGCCCTGGCCCGGGCCCTGGGACAGCCAGCCGTTCAGAAGTCAGGGCAGGCAGACGCGCGCAGACTCGCGCCTGGTGTTGCCTTGTCTCCCCCGGGCCCTGACCCTGACGCAGACCCCTTTCTTTCTCCCTCTGATCACGTGGACTGGGCCCAGCAGACCTGGAGAACCCTGCCTGGGGACCCACGTCCTCACCCCAGCCAGCTCCACACGGGGCCACCTCTGCCCCGGGTCAGGCCTCAGCTGCCACGTCGTGTGGGGCTCCCCCAGTCTGTGGGCCACGCGACATCAAAGGGGGGGAGGTTGGCCTCTTTCACTCCCTGCCCGGGAGCGGTAGAGCCCCTGTTCCGACATCTCCCGGCACCCTCCCGCTGTCCGGGTGCTCTGGTGGCTGGGATTTCCGGGTCAGGCGAGAGTCTGCCGGCTTCTCCACCCTGCTCGTCCTCCTGCACGAGGCACGAACCCCTCCTCTGAGCCCTTCCAAGCAAGGGGAGTGGGGGGGCACACCGTGGGCCCCGACGGATCTGCGGGGTGGTGGCTCCAGCCCTCTGGCAGGGGTAGGGAGCCTCCCGCGGGCCGTCCCCTCGGCCTCCGGGGGCCAGCCCCTCAAGCAGGCAGGGAGGCGTTCTCTGGCTGGGGCGCCTCAGAAGAGAGAGGCCTCCGGAGACTTCCAGGCAGCCTTTTAAGGAGCTGAAAGTGGTTCAGAGAAATGGCAAAGTTTCCTGGAGATCATGCGAGGAACGGTTCTTGTACACCCTCCCCCCCCAGGATGGCTGGGGCAGCCTGGAGTTTCCCCTCTCCCAGAACCCCGCGGAAGTGGGGTGTGGAGCCCTCGTGGGGCGCGGGCAGTGAGGCGAGCGAGCCTGGTGCGGAGGCCGTAAACGCGCTTTGGTGCTGGCTGTCCAGCTGCCGCGGGCCGCCGTGCGTAAGCACGCGGGGCCTCTGAGACCGTGCCCAGCCAGCACCACCATCCCCCGCCCCCAACCTGGGGCCTGCAGGGTGCATCCCAGGCCCCGGTGCCTGGGGTCCACCCGGAGGGAAGGTGCAGCGATGGCTGGCTGGCTGCGACAGCTTTTCACGTGCATTACCTCCAGGGCGGGCCCCCCCGCCCCCCACCGCGGGAGACAGGCGACCGGGGGAGGAGAGGGTCACCTGCCCGTCCACGTCCCTCCTTGGAAAGATTCTCGGTCCAAATCCTCACCTGCACGGTTGCAACATAGCCGAGGCGCAGCCGGGCCCTTGGTCACGAGGGGACCGCTCTCTCTGGAGTAACGCAATGGCAGCTCAGAAACAGAAACAGACTGGCGTGAGGGGGAAGTGTAAGCAAAGGCCCCCAAAGATGTTTTTGTCCTCCACGGGGCAAGGGTGCCGCTGAACGGTGTCGTGAGGGGGGGGACTCTGCTCTCCGTGCTGTGTGTGCCTGCAAACTGGGCCTCCCGCGTGTCTGCAGATGTGCACGTATCCCCCGCACCGCGGTGGGTTTTCTGTTAACGTATATGCCTGTGTGTGCACTAGAGCCTTCCGGGGAATTGCAGTGGGCTGGGTAAAGAAACTACAGGTGGTGTTGGAAGCGGACAGAAAAATCGAGTCTAGCGGGTGGGTCTGAGCAAGGGTCAGCAAACCCGCACAGCCCCAGCGGCTGCTCTGGCAGTGGCCCCAGGCTCTTTGCACTGGGCGCCGAGTCGAAGTGTTGGACGATATAGTCAGGTTGTTCCTTACCTACATACGTAAGCCCTGCGCCGTGCGCGCATGCACACACACACACACACACACACGCACACGCACACATTCCTTATCTACACACATAAGCCCCACACCGCAAACGCACACATACGCTTCAGTGGGGACGTGGGCTTCGGGAGCGAGCCCTCCCCCGTTACACCATCCGTCTTGGACGGGAGTCTCGAGCTTCAACCAAATTGTTGCTGGGACTGCAGCAACTTTTTTTTAATGTTTATTTTTGAGAGCACGCGTGTGAGCAGGGGAGGGGGAGACGGGGGGGGGGGGACAGGGGATCCCAAGCAGGCTCCGCGCTGACAGCAGAAAGCCCGATGCAGGGCTCGAACTTGGGAACTGGGAGATCACGACCTGAGCCGAAGTCGATGCTTAACCGACTGAGCCACCCAGGGGCTCCTGCAGCCCTGATGTGCCTCAATGACAAGCTTTTCATTCATGGCTCTCCGCTCACAGACTGGGTGGAAATGCTCCCATTTATTTAATATATTTTTCCTTTAAAAATTTTTTTTAACATTTATTTGTTTTTGAGAGACAGAGAGAGACAGCACGAGCAGGGGAGGGGCAGAGAGAGAGGGAGACACAGAATCGGAAGCAGGCTCCAGGCTCCGAGCTGTTGGCACAGAGCCTGACGTGGGGCTCACAAGTTCACAAACTCACAAATTGCAAGATCATGACCTAGGCCAAAGTCGGACGCTTAACCGACTGAGCCATCCAGGCGCCCTGGAAATGCTCCCATTTAAAGAGGGAAAGAGGGGGGCGGGCCTTGTTAGGTATTTCTTTTTCAAGTTTCCACGGTGCCCGGCATCGGGCTCTGTTCCCCCTCCAGGGTGGCTCCTTTCTTCCCCAGCCTGCTTTGCTGGCAACGGTACAGCCTGATGTCTCCTCCCAGGACAAAGCGTCAGCTAGGCTGCTGGGGACACGCACCCTGGCCCACGAGGTCCCCTCCTTTCACGCTCAGCTCACCCAGCCCGGTCCTGTGCCCCATGCGTGTAAGATGAGGCAAAGGGGCTGAGCCCCCTGATCGAGATTCGGAACTCGGTGGCCTCCCCCACCAAGAATTCCTGGCTCTGTGTCACAGAACGGCAGCCCACGGGGCACCACGTGGCTGCTTAAACATCCTTCCTGCTTTCCCACCTTTCCGTGACAAGTGTGGCGAGTGCTGGCCTCACCCTCAGAGCAAAGGCAGGGGTTCCGCCCTCGCTGAGCTGTGCCTGGGGCAGAGGGACGGCGTGCTGGCGGGTGGAGTAATGAGGTAACGCCAGGTCCCAGGAGGGAGATACACAGAGGATAAGCATCCAAGGCCACCACTGCGGGACCACTGACTACTGCCCCCTGCACATGCCCAGAGGGCTGCCCTGGGGAAGGTGAGACAGGTGCACCCCTCCGAGAGTACAGGCTGGGTCCCTGGAGGCCTGGCGGGCCGACTCCAGTCCTTGTGGCCCCGCAGCATGCCTTCTCCCTTGTAGGTTTGTCACCTTTTAGAATGTGAATAAGCAACACGTTCCCAGGGCTCCAGTATAGCGACGCCCCTCCCCGCAGGCCTTGGCGGTTTGTTCTCTGCCGGTGTCCCAGCTCCAGCTGGGTGCACTCCAGGCCCGGCTTGTGCTCTCCCGGCCTCCGCACCCTGATGCGGGGCTGGTGGGACCACGGGGTCCCGTGGAGGCCCCCCTCCCCGCCGCCACCCGCTCACAGCCCCTTGCCTCTCTCCCTCTCTTCTGCAGACGTGAAGTTCATTTCCAACCCGCCTTCCATGGTGGCAGCGGGGAGCGTGCTGGCCGCGGTGCAAGGTCTGCCCCTGGGAAGCTCCAACAGCTTCCTGTCCTATCCGCGCCTCACCCGGTTCCTCTCCAAAGTGATCAAGTGCGACGCGGTAAGCCATCAGTTGCGCCGCTCCTACGCTGGCTTGGCTGGCCTGCTCAGCACCGGGTACTAGAAACTTCTAGCACCCGGGGGTCCAAAGCCAGTTCCTTGATGGGAAAGGCCATGGCTCAGGCCAAGGCCCCCAAACGTGATGGGGGAGGGCGGGGGGGTGCCCTGTGCTCAGACGCAAGGGACCTGGTCATACAGAGCTCTGGCCCCAGGCTGACCGGGTGCCGGCCTCACCCCACCCTCCTGGGGCCCCTTTGGAAGGAGAAGCATCTCGCAGTACCTGCTGGCAGGCCAGGAGGGTCCTCAGGTTTCCCAGGAGCAGGCAGGAGCCATAAACCCCTCCCGGTGAGCCGTCCAGGGAGCGGGGCCACAAGGCAGGCCCGTCAATGATCCGTGCCCTAATGGCATGTGGAGCTGTGGCCCCGTCCAGCTTTGTCTGTGCAACAATGCGGATGGCTCATAAATGGAGGCTTTAAAAGGGCTCCTGTGAGGTCTCCAGACGCAACAAAGGCCCGTGGAGACAACCTTGTGTTTTACGGCCCTTTTTGAGTGCCTGGTGCTATTACAGCCCGAGCCGGAGTCCGTGGTGTCCTTCCTGCTTACAAATGCCATTGTTTTCTTCCCGATTCCGTTTTTGTCTTAAAAGAAAGAGTGAAAATAACAATTACAAGGGTTTGTGGCCTTTACCAGATTAGACCAGCGAGGATGACAGGTCAGCCCTCGGCCCTGCTGGGCGTGCCTTATGGGAGCCAGTGACCGCCCTGACCCCGGTCCGGGTCTGGCTCGGACGCGGGCTGCCTTCTGGTGGCCCACCCTCGAGTGCCTGAAGGCTCCGTCGTGGGCCCTAGCGGCTGCCACCTCCCCGCATGATTTGGGGAAGAAAAGCCGGGCTGCGGGGCAGAAGCTTGCCCGTCCGCTGCCCAGCACTGCCGGCTGCCTGGAGGAGGCGGCATGCCTGCTCATCTCCCTGTTGGGAGCAGGCAGCTCCCGGAGGCGGTGGGGGTTTGGGGGGGGGCTCCCTCAGTCTCAGTGCTTCCTGGGCCCCCAGAGGGATGGGGTGTCCTGGAAAGATGACCCCTGCCTCTCCCCTTCAGAGAGAGACCCCACAGACGGTGCTGGGCACAGACAGTTGTAGGAAATCACTGCACGACCCCTTATTTGCATAGAGATCGTGTCAATTAGATCTGAAACAAGATCTCAGCTGACGGACGGGGGAGAAATCGGTTGAGGCTGCAATTCGCTAGTCTGGTCACCCGGCGACAAACGTCCGGAAAACACTGGGTGGCGGGCGGGGCCCCGCGTCTTCCTGGGGCATGAGCCGCGTCTGCCCTTGCTCCGAGCTGGCTCCTGGCTGCCAGAGGCGGCTCTTCTGAGCCGAGGCTGCTGGCTGCGAGGAGGAAACAAGTCCCTCGCTGCCTCCCTCTGCCCTGGGTCCAACACCAGGCCTTTCGAGCCTCAGTTTCCTCATCCGTAAAACTGGCTTTTTGCACCTACACCGCTTTCCTCACCAGCCACGACAAATACTGAACCGGTGGTGTAGGAGAGCCCTCCGCGCAGAAGCGTATGGCTCCGTAAATGTGGCAGGTCCCCCAGGGTTCGCTCGGAAGCTTTGCTGGCCTGGATCCCCTTCTCTGGGGCGCTGGACACCCGTTTCACAGCACCCTCCCCAGGTGGGCCCGCGGTGCACCTGTTCCTCTGGGGAAAGGCTCGGATCTGTCTTCCGGGCTGGACCAGAGACTACCTGCTTCCAGAACAGAAGCCCCAGTGTGGCATCCCAGGGTCCCAGGGTCCCAGGGTCCCAGGGTTGGGACAAAGCCTGACACCTGCACTTTTGAGCTGCGGGCAGACCGGCCACCACGAGACCACGAGAAGCCCCGGACTCCCCAAGATCCCTTCTTGGGCATCGAGAACTCGGGGTGATTGCTGGCAGAGAAGGGCTGCGGGATTGCGGGGGTGCACGCTGGGCCAGGCCAGCGTGTCTCCCAGGGTGCAGGCCAAGCGGGTGAAGACAGAGGGGGATAGAGGGTCTGAGTCCCCCCGGGGCCACCCAACGCTCATTCTCAGTCATGCACGGCCTAATGCTTCTAACAGCCATTCATCTCGGAAGGCTGGGTTCACCGCAGGGGCTGACACGGCAGAGGTTAAGTCCCAAAAGCAGGGCTCAGAGGGCCTCTCTGTCCTGGGTCAAATAGCGCTGAGTTCGGGCTGGTGGGAACAGGGAGCCAGGATGAGAGCCTGGCAGAGGGATTCCAGCGGGGGGCCAGGGTCCTGGGGTGGAGAGGGGGGCGCTCGGGACAGGCCAGGGAGGCACCAGGTGGGCACGGGAGACAGCCGGCAGCCCTGTGGCCTCCGGGGCCTTCGGACCCGAGTGGGGACTCCGTAGCCCGGGAAGCACGGGGGCTCCTCAGGCCGGGGCAGCCGGGGGCCAAGCAGAGCCCATGCCGGTGGGTCCTGGGGTTCCACCCGACTGCGGGGAGGCAGTGCCTTAGATTAGCCTCATTTTCACAAGGTGGTCCAGGTCTTGGCGTTTGCAGGAGGGCCTTGGCCACAGGCCCCCTTCTGAGCACCCCCTGTCTCCCTGTCTCCCGTCTGGCCAGGACTGCCTCCGGGCGTGCCAGGAGCAGATCGAGGCCCTGCTGGAGTCCAGCCTGCGCCAGGCCCAGCAGCAGAGCCTAGACCCCAAGGCGGCGGAGGAGGAGGAGGAGGAGGAGGAGGCCGACCTGGCCTGCACACCCACCGACGTTCGAGACGTGAACATTTGAGGGCGCGCGTGCGCGGCGCGGGAGGGGCCGGCCCCGGGTGCTCCCTGGACAGGACCGCTCCTCGCCAGGACCGGTCACGACCAGAAGGGAAAGCTTCCTTCTCCTTTACTGTCGGTTTTTTTCCTTTGCTCTTTCTCCCTTCCGTCTCTGACATAAGCAAAAGAAAAAAAAAGTATCCAAGAAGCTGTCTTTAAAAAAAAAAAAAAAAAAAAAAGAAAAGAAAAAAAAAAGGAGAGAAAAAAAAATAGTATTTGCATAACCCTGAGCTGGGGGGAGGGGGTGGGGGGAGGCTGTGCTACAAAAATAGAGAATCTTATACCCCATAATCAACTAGGTCGTATGCGAACGTGTTTGTGTCTCTGTGTCGTAAGGATAGGCATTAACACAAGGAACAAGTCTGCAGGGGAGGATTAGATTTGATTCTTTCTGTGTTTGAAACAAAACGACGGCAAAAAAAAAAAAAAAAGAAAGAAAAGCATGAAAACACGGTAAAAACGAGAGAAAAGCCAAGAAACCATTTCTGAAGCGGAAGAGGGTCGTAGGTAGCAAACGTGTTCGTGTGCTGTTCTGAAGGAGCACAGCTTTAAGGCGGTTCTAGGCGTCCCACAACTCGCTTGCTTGGGCATGTAGTCACTTTATGAGTAAGTCATTTGTGCGCGTTCATTTTATCCCGTAGGTAGGCGCGTAACCTCCTCACCTGTCAGTGGCTGGCGTAACCTCGGTTAGCGTAGCGTAGAGCTCAGCACGGCCGTGTGCTGACCCTCCCTCCGCCTGTGGCCCGACCCGGGGCGGGTGGCCGGGCACCGGCGGCCCCAGAAATCCAGCTCCGACTCCTGGCCTGCGCTACCGTAAAAGAGAACCCGCAACCGCGACGTAATATATTCTATTTTTATAATCTTCATATTTTTGTAGTGGCCTGTTTAGGAGATGCCGGTTTCTCACCCCACAGACCCACAGCCTGTTCACATCCAGGTGAAATCCACGGCTCCTTTCTGCCCCCCCCCCCCTTCTCAATATTCTAGAACCATTTTCCCTCTTCAATATTCTAGAACCATTTCTCCTCTTCAATGTTCTAGAACTCTTTTTCCTGTTTAACGTTAAGCTCTAGAACCATTTTTCCTCTCCGGTGCTCTAGAACCATTTTTTCCTTCTCGATATTCTAGAACCATTCCATTTCAAAGCACTTTCAACGAATCTCTCTGTTTATGTTGTGTGTGGAGGGGGGGGGGCAGTTTCTTAATGGAATGGTTTGGGAATATTCACGTACTTGGGTGCAGACGGGATTGCGAGGCAAGCGCATGTCACTGTGGAGTTAGCGAGAGGGGGTGTTCTCGAAGGCGAGCTTCCAGTCAAGAAGTGCATTCTTACATTGCCAGGATGATGCGTTTCTTTCTCTGTAGGGTAGCGTAAGTTTAGGAATCCTTTGGTGCCAACTGGTGTTTGAGAGTAGGGGCCTTTAAAGGTTTACCTCGAGAAGGTGTAGTTTAAGGGTTAGGAAGGTTTTGAAACACTAAAATATATAATTTATAGTTAAGGCTAAAAAGAATATTTATTGCAGAGGATGTTCGTAAGGCCAGTATGATTTATAAAGTAATGTAATCTCCCCTTGATTTAAACACACACACACACACACACACACACACACACACAACTTTCTGCCTTTGGTGTTAAGGGTTTCACACAGTGTATAACTGTTAGGTCCTTTTTTATAGGAGAGAGAACAAAAGTCCTGAGAAAAAGAAAAACACAGCATGGATTGTGCCGTTGGGTTCCCAGGGCGGGAACCCGATCCGAGAGGCATCAGTTAGGCGGAAAATTAGGGTACTCGAAACCAGTTCAGCCCCCCCCCCACATTCTTGTCCCCTTGTCCCCTCCTTTTAAGAAAGGTTAGCAACCCGTAGACAATTTGCACATCTTGGCTGTGTACCTTTTTTGTAACGACTGCGTAGGGAGTGTCGGGAGGTAGCGAGAGCCCAGGGCTGGTGCTTGGCGAGGGCGCGAGGTGCGTGTGCGCGGAGGGCTGAGGGCGGGACCACGCGACGGGCAGGCTGCCGCTCCGCTTCCTGATTCGCTGCTACCGATGACTTCCCAGCACCCGGTTTGGAAACAGATTCACGTTGCTTTTCTGTGTCTCTTTCACATTGTTTTGCTGCTATTGGAGGATCAGTTTGTTTTGTTTTGTTTTACGATGTCATATACTGCCATGTTCTAGTTTTAATTTTCTCATAGAAAAATGTATTAAGGATGCCTTTTTCTTTTTTTGTAGATTTTTTTTTTTTTTATGTGATCAATTTTGACTTAATGTGATTACTGCTCTATTCCAAAAAGGTTCCTGTTTCACGATACCTCATGCTTCTCTTAGCCATGTGTAGACCAGGCGGTCAGGCCCCGTCTGGCCCGCGGCCTCCTGCTTCGGCGAACAGACACGCGGACGGGGTCCCCAAACGGGCCCGGCGGGATGGACTCCGGGCCGCGTTCGTGCGCGCAGCCCGGCATCCCCGAGGCCCGGTCACGTCCGCCTCCTCCTCCCTGCGCCTGTGATGCTGGGCTGCCCTCCTGACCTGGGACGTACCACCACTGTGGTTCTTACAGCCGCGTCGTTCTTTGCGTGTAGCTATGAAAGTTGCATTATTATAATTATTGTGACGAGTGTGTCCTAACGTGCCGCGTGGTGCTGCGCTGCGGGGCTCCGTCATTCTGGACGCTCAGAGCGGCTTCGGGACCGGGTTACAGCTCCGGCCGTGTGGCATCTGTCATTCTGTACCCGCGTTTTCTGTGTGTTGCTCTCTTCAGTACAGCGTGATGCTAATGTCAAAGGACTCCAAGCCTCAGTGAGGCCAGCTAACAGTGCCGTGTTCCCGTGTCGCCTGGCACGCTGCTCGACTCCAAGGATTTGCACCATCTGCGGCCCCTGCCCCAGCGGGGTCAGCCTGTGTGCTCCCAGGCCACTGGCAGGCCCCGAACCCGCCCCGCCCCGCCCTGCCCCGCCCCTGCAGGAGCACTGCCTCCGCTTACCTCAACCCTTCTGGCTGCGGCATCTCTGTGTCTGAACCAAACGGGGCCCTTGAGGGACGGTCGGTCCTGGTGGGGGGGTGTGAACGTCGTGTGTGCTCGAAGGCCGTGGCCGGTCCGGGGAGCACGGCGGGGTCTGTCCTGTGACCACCAAGTCTGTGAGGGTCTCTTGGCGGGTGGGCAGCTGTGGTCTGTGTGTATTTCGGTTGCACCCTACGGCGTTTCCCAGCACAGACGTGTAACCGGCACGTTGCCAGCAGAAAACAAAAGACAAACGTGAAAAGTCTAGAAATAAAATTGGTAAAACCCCGGTGCCGTGTCTGTCTGTTTCCTGGGGTGGGCAGGGAGCCAGGGCCGGGGTGGGGCCGGTGCTGACGAACAGGTGCCCAAGCGGCCGGTTCCCGGACTGGGCACGGGGGTTCACACCTTGCAGCCGTCCACATCTGGGGCCAGGTCCTCCTCTGTCGTGGGGGTGGGGGCCGCCCTGTGCACTGTGCGGTATTTAGCCGTGTCCCTGGCCTCTTCCCAACAGATGGCGGGACAGTCCCCAGGTGTCACGGCCAGAACCCAACATTGCCAGAGGTCCCCCGGTGACCCAGAGGGAGTAAGTGATGCTCTCGGCTGGGAGGAAGGAAGTCCAGACGGGGGCATGCGGTGGGAGGGGCCGCTGGGACCCCAGGGTGGAGCCCTGGAGAGCGGCTGGTCAGTGTCTTTGCAGGCGGCTCGGGACTGGTTCCCGGCCCACGCTCCGCCAGCCCCCTCCCAGGCTATCTGCAGATAGGAAAATAAACAAGCCGGCATTCACTAACCCTCCTCTGGCGCAAACTGGTGTTTGCTTTTGGTGAATCACGGTCCTGAGGCGCCCCCAGCTCAGGGAGAAGAGCACAGCGCGCGTGTTTGGGCCGCAGGCCGGTGGCCTTTCACACGGACCTAGTGACCTGGGAGGCCCAGCGGACACCTGTGACGTCCGCCTCGGCTTCGGATGCACGTGGCCGGCCTCGTTTCCAGCCCAGGTGGAGGCGGGGAGCGGACTGGGGAGGCGTCAGCGGGCCTTGGGCCCCGCCATGGGGCCCGGGTCTCTTCTCGGAGTCTGAGGTCCCCAACGTGTCACCCACCCCGGGGCTGTCGGGCTCGTGGCTGCTCAGGAGGGAAGCTGGTTCACTTGCCAAGGATAGCGCTCCTTATCAGATCAGTTCGCCGTGGCCTTTATGAGGCTCCTGCTGTATACCAGCCCCGCCCCTGAGGGTGCCCCTCACCCCAGCGGGGAGCCTCCAGATCGGCTAGTTGGTGCTCCAGGCACTGGGGCGGCCGGGAGCAGGCGGGGGGGTGGCGGGACCAGGGTGACTGCGCTCCCCACGGCGGACACACGGCCCATGCCACACGCACTCCGGGAGGGGGTCAGAGCCGGGGCGGCGTCCTGCAAGTGTCCGGATGTGCCCCATCATAGGCGCCCAGCCCCGGGGACCAGCCAGGTGTGTCCTGAGGAGCGGTTTCGGGGGGCAGGGGTAACAACCTCACGGCATCAGGTTCCAGCGGAAATCTAGCAAGTGGGGGAGGGGAGCCCAAGCCCCCGTGCAGGGCAGGGGCGGCAGGTGGAGGGGTCTGCCACCTCCCCCACCCTGCCTCCGGTCTCTGAAGACCCCGAGAAAGGACTCTGTAGGCGTTCCCTGCCAAAGTGCCCATGGCTCCCCGGGGAGGAGGTGGGGGGGGACAGTGAGGGCCTGTCCCCTGCCTGTATCCCGGGTAGAAGCTGGCCTTTGAGGGGCCTCTGAGACGAAGGCTCCGTGCTGCCCCCTCTCCCCAGCCGGAAAGACCCTCCTCGCTGGGCCCACTGCCTCCTGACCACCTGGACCCAGACCTTTGGAGGCTTCTAGCTCCTTCCAGCTTGGTCCAAGGGCCCGAGACCCGAGCCACCTCTCCTCCTTCACCCCTGTCTACCCTCTTTCCCCCTCTCCCCACCTGACCCACCTCACTCCCGCTCACCCCTCCCACCTCACACTGCCTCTCCCCTCACCCCACCTCTCCCTCCTCACCTCACCTCTCCCAGACTCACGCCCCACTCCCACCCTCAAGCCTCCCCACCAACCTACGTTCCCCCAGCCTCAGAAGCTCCAACCCGAGTCTCCACCCCCGGGGACTACAGACACACCAGACTATCTCCTGCCTCCAGCTCTGCGCCTGAAGTGCCCTCCCCTCTGCTCCCCTTCGAGGCCCCCCTGCAGGCACTGCCACCCCTGCCCCCAGCAGGTGGCTCTGGAAGGTCCAGGAGTCACGACACCTGAGTGTTCCCCACTCCGGGCTAGGAGTCCTTGAGGACGGACACCTCGCTGTCCCTTCTCTGCCGCCCTACTCCCAGCCTGGCAGACGGGGGTGCTCAGAAGCGGAAGTGGGAACAGGACAGAAGGGGCAACAGGCCGGGCCCGCGGGCCGACCCCAGCTTGTGTCGTGCGCTGCAGAGGGACGGCTCTGGCCGAACCCGGGCGCCATGGGCAAACCCCTGTGTCAGGAGGAGCGGCCCCAGGGGCCCCGGGGGGCAAGCAGCCGGCTGTGTCTGCAGAGGTGGGCGCTGCCGGGCCCCCGGGAACTACGGCCACACCTCAGGCTCCCGGGACCCACCCGAGCCCGTGGTGCCGGGGGCCTCCTGGAAGCCTCGCTGCCCCCGCGCCTTGGCTCTGTGTTTGGCGGGGGGACGACGGTCACACCGCAGGCCGCTCGCGGCGTGGGCTCCCACACGTGTCCGGGTAGCTGGCCGCGTGAAGCACACGCCCCGCGGGCTGGACAGGCCTCTGCGGCACACAGGGCTCTGTCATCCCAGGAATGCCTTTGATCAGGAGTTTATGCAGAGGGGGACTCGGACCCAGGGCCTCTAATCCGTTCCCACAGTCCCCTGGCCCACCGGCCCCCCGGCCCCGAGCCACACTGCGGCCCGGCAGACAATAGCTGGCGGACGGTGGGCGGGCAGCTCCGGGCCGAGGGCCTTGAGGCCCACATCCGGGGGCATTGTCACCACCACTCCCAGGGGCCCACAAGGAGGTTGGGGGGGGGGGGAGAAATATGAAGCCCTCCTAAAGGGGCTTCGGTGGGCCTCGAGCCTCTCAAAGAAGGCCGCGTCCGTTAATCCTTTTAATTTTCCGCTGCAGGCAGCGCAGACGGGCCAACGTCTCAGTCTTCTTAAGAGCCAGCGGGCCAACCTGGGGGATCACTGCGCGCCTCAGACCCCGGCCCTCCGAGGGGTTCCTTCTCCGTCCGGCACGGGAGGGTAACAGCTCAGACGCCCCAAGCGCGAGCTGCAGACCAGGCACTGGGCCCGCCTTACAGCCTCCCCAGCTCTTGAAACCACTGGTGAGCGGGCCCTGCGTTCCCACAGCTACAAGCTTCTCCATCTTGGGGGCCAAGCGTGGGCAGAGTCCACACAAAGGGCAGAGCCGGTGGCTGCGGCACCGCCGGCCACGTGTCCTCCGTCCCTCTCGACTACGCCCCTGGGCAGAAGCGGGCGCGGACGACGGTAAATGAACGAGCGCGGCCGCGTGCCAGCCGGGCCTCGTGGGCCCCGACGGGCAGTGGGCCGCACAGGGGCCGAGGGTGGCGATTTTCAGCCTCCTGTTGTAGATGAGGAGACCAGGGCCCGGAGAGGGGAAGCGACGGGGCCTGGATCACACAGCCAGGAACCGACCAAGTCAGGCCCAGGGGCCAGATCGTGTGTCCGAAGCCCGCACTCCTGTCCGCTGGCTCGGCCACCTTGCAGAGAAGGGCACAGTCTTCAAAAGCGGGCCTGAAGAAAACGCACGAAGCTTCGCGTGACGGCCAGCGCGTGCGCTTGAAGCTCAGCTCCGCCAGGAGGCCCAGCGGCCGAGGCCACGTCCACCCCCGTGCCAGGCTTCTGTCCGTGGTCCCCAGAGTCAGGGCGGTGTCCTGGCCGGCGAGCCAGGCTGCCCTCCTCCGGGCAGCGGACGTGCGAGGTGACCCACGGCGGTTTAGAGAGCACGCTCACACACGCGCGGGCCTGCGTCCGTGAGCACGCGTGTCTGGGCGTAAAAGGCCTGGGGGCTGGATCTCAGCTCTGCAACCTTTCCCTCTCTGAGCTTCAACTTTCTCACCTGGAAAATGGGAATAAGTGTGTCCAGGAGAACGGATGCCGGACGGAGGGCAGGGTGGGGTCTGCACCCTGCTCGGCATCTGAGGCCTGGCCCAGCCCGGACCTGGAGCTCAGTAACCTCAGCCCGGTGCTTTCGGGAGGTGAGGGCTAGATGGCCCGAGGGTGTGAGGTACTTAGCACGGCGCCCGACACAGTCACTGCTCAGTAGAGGCCATCATCAGCCCGTGCGTCACCTGGGTGTGGAAAGACAGACCCCCCAAACCCAACGGTGGCTCTCTGGGTGGCAGCAGCAAGGCCACGCTTACTTCGTCTTTGGGCTCATAAAGGGGACAGTTGCCGTTCTTCGCACCAGCCCCAATCCCCCCGCCCGGTGCCGGTCCTTCCGCTCTGTGGTGTGGGTGAGAATGACCCCATCCCCAGCTCCAGGACAGGCCCAGATGGGCTCAAACCCAACAGCACATCTGCCTGCCCCCGCCCAGGGGTGGTGGTGTTGAAGGGTGGCAGGCTCGAGGGTAAATGCGGAGTCTAACAGAGCCAATGACACAGGGAGAGAGGTTTCCTGGGGCTTCTGAAAAAGGGAGCCCTCCCCTGTCCTCCATGGGACCCTGGGCACTGGGGCGGCTCTCCCACCACCCTGTGGGAGCTGCTGTGGGCCTTGGGGTGGCATCTAAGCTTGAAGCAGGTCTTATGGGAAACCAGAAAGAAGGTACCAGCTCTCCGGACGAGCTGCTGGATCGAGCCTTTCCTGAAGCCAGTGAGAGCCCTTTTGTTCCAGGAGACCATCGCTGTCCTTTACTGTTTAAGTCAGTCTGATATGGGCATCCTGTCATTTGGTTTTCAAGGATTCTTACCCCCAGCAGTGTCCATACGTTTTCTGCCTTTCCTGGATTTAATGTGTTGCCGATATAAATGCTGGGGCTGAGCTGTGGAGGCTGGAGGTCTGAAACCAAGGTGTGGGACGGCCCATGCTCTCTCCCTGCCTCCAGTGGCTGCTGGCACTCCTGGTCTTCTCCATCTTAGGGCTGCGACCTCGGCCCCGCCTGCGTGTCTGCCTCACACGGCATCTCCTCCCCGTGTGTCCCCCCTCCTCATTGAGGCCGGTCACTTGGGTGCGACCCATCCCCCCTCGTGCCTTAATCGCACCTGCCGACACCCTACTTCCAAATCAGGCTGCATCCACAGGTACCCGGGGCGAGCACTGCAGCACAGCTCTTTGTGGGGGACACAATTCAACCCACGACAGACGAGTCAGAGCTCGCAAACCGGGGGGCAGGTTCAGCGAGCACCCCGCCATTCCGGGGGCACTCCCCCACTGCTACGGCACATGCTCGCTGAATCCTGGTGGGAAAGACGGAGCCAACCTGTCACTGAGCCTTGGGTTCAGCGAGCGCTCCCGGGTGCCTGCGCTCCCCGGCCCATCACTCTTGAGCAGCGCAAACAAGGTCACGTTCGGGAATCACCCACGACGGAACCTCTGGACCCGCCACCCAAGGCCCCGCTGATCTGCTACAGCGCCCGAAGAGACGCGGCCAAAGTGTGGTCTCCACAGGGGTCCCCAAGGGACAAACGGCAAGCACCTTGATGCTGGTGGGGGTAGGGGGAGGTGGGGGGGGGGGGGAGGCTTTAATCAGGCACGAAGAAGAGAGTTAGAAGCCCCCGAAGTTAGGAGTGAACTTCCTATTCGGACAATGAATCTGCAAAGCCCCAGCGGGGCCACTTAGTCAACTCAGACAAGCCACTGACCCTTTCGTGGCAGGGCCCTCAACTGTGGGACTCATACCCTGTAAGGAAATGAACATCGCGCCCACTCTTCTCTGGTCAACAGTACCTGCTTGGTGACTTGAGTTTCCTGAGTCAGAGACCAGCTGCCCACTTCATTCATCCAGGACTGGGACTGATCTAGGAAGGAGGATGAGCTCCAGGCTAACTCATTTTTGGTTACCTCCATATTCCACTGCTGTTCACAAGTACAGCGGGAGATTCTCCATGGCGCTGAGGTCCGATGAAAATTCACAAAAGCAGTGGGATGAAGGGCACCTCCTCCAGGAAGCCTTCCCTGCCCACCTTCCCGTTCCCTTATACTGAACACCCCACCCCACCGACAGGCTCCCTGAGCGTCTCTGAATTCTTTCCTCACCCCTGGGGAGAGAAAAAGTGAGATGAATACGACGTAAGTAAGAAGTGAAAAGTGGCACTCTTTTAGGCAGCAGGCATTGCCCTAGGTCCCGATCACTCCCATTCCAGAATTCGATGAAGCAGCTCCAGGTGAAACGCCTTCTTCTCTCCCAAGTCCTAAGTCAGCAGTCTTTCCCAGCAGCCATGCGGGTGGCTGCTATGGGCTGAATGGTGTCCCCAGAATTTCCGACGTTGATGCCCTGACCCCCAGAACCTCACAGAGGGTCTGTATCTGGAGATGGGTCTTCACAGAGGTGATTATGGTAACATGCTCACCTTAAGGCAAGGGTGGGCCCTGATCCCGTGTGACCGGGGTCCTTGTAAGAAGAGGGGATCAGGACACAGACACGCACAGAGGGACGGCCCTGTGAGGACACGGAGAGGACGGCTGTCCACACACAAGGGGAGAGGCCTTGGGAGGCCTGGTCCTGCCCACGCCTGGACCTCGGGCTCCAGCATCCAGGATGGGGGTGGGGGGGCGGACAGGACATGTCTATTGGCTGAGCCTCAGTCCACGGTGTCTGTTATGGTGGCCCCAGTGGACTAATGGTGGCACAAAACATGCTGGGGGTTTCCAACAGGAAAGAGGGAGCAGGCCAAAGCCTTGGGGGAACAATGAACCCACCAGAAAGAAACAAAACCCAAGCCGGACAGCTCCCAAACTCAAGGCCAACACGGACAAAGGTTAACATCCGAGAGAACTAGGTGCCCAGGACAGGATCGGATGGGTCGGGGGAACACGAGCAGGAAACCTTGCCTGTGAACGGAAACCCAACCCCAACAGCCTTGAACTCGGGGACATTCGTCAGCTCATGTAACGTCAAGTCCAGAAGCAATGCGGCTCAGGGGCTGGCCGTCAGCTGCTCGGTGCCACCAGGGCCGGGTCCTCGCCGGCTCCTGCCACACCACGCCCAGGTGTGGTTTCGTCCGTAGCCAGGTGCAAGTCTCCTGCCGCGATTCCAGGGGTGGGTCACGTCCACGGGACAAGAGTTCCATGGGACAGCTTCCGAAACAGATATGTTCTCTCTGGAGCGCTATAACCTTTCCCAGGAAGCCCCAGAAGACTTCCACTCGCGTCTCATCGGCCGAGGGGAGCCATGCTCACGCCTGAACCAGTCAGTGCAGATGACATCCCCTGGCACGGAGCGCAAGCATCAAGGTGGCCTGGGTCTGTGCCATAATCAAGGAGCGTCCGAGGCGGACAAGGGTTCCTAGACACCGGGTCCAGTTGTCTGCGAAGGAGCTGGGCGGGCACGGGGGCAGCCCGGGTCCAGAGCCTCTGAAGGAAACGGGGGAGGCAGCTCGGCCTCCCGTGCGGAGAGGGAAGAGGGAAAGGCCGCCTCTGGCCCACGCTAACACCCGCGGCGGGAGAGGCTGACAGAGAGGGACACGGCGGGTCTGGGCAGGGGAACAGTAGGCACTGCGGACAGGTGGCCGGGCCCGGGGCGGCGGGAGCTGACCCTTCCCAAACATCACAGGGCGCTACTCTCTCCCAAGAACCACCTGTCCGTGTTTTAAGGAGGCGCGTGGACAGAAACACGGCAGGAAGCTGTGCCCGGGCCGACTCCACGCCTCCCTGCTTTTGCACCTAAATCCCAAATACCAGAAAGTAGTTGATTTGCTGGATGTCACATTACAAACAGGACCAGAAGGCCTTCTGCTTTGCAATCTATTTATTCTGCTCTCCGCCTGTAACAGTAATACATTATCAAAACAGAACGCTCAGAAAACAGTCCCCCAGGGAAAACCACCAGAGCCCCCCATCCCACCGGCGAGGGACGCCCGCGGTCGGTGTCTGTGGCCGCAGGGTCCGGCCGCGAGGCGGTGCACGAGCAGGCGAGCGCCCCGGAAGCCGGCTGGGGCGGAGACAGGGACGTGCACGGTGACGCTCCCGCCTGCAACAGCGTGGCAGGCTCGAGCCCGAGTGTCCACCTTCACCAGCCGAAGCCACCTCTCCGGTCCTCAGCACACTCGCCAGGGCAACGGAACCAGAGGAAAGAAAACACCCAGCACCCCGCTCCTTCGAGGCCCCCCGGCCTCGGGTCTCCCGGCAGGCTCTCATGACCACCGGCCAGGGCGGCACGACAGCCGTCGCTAAGACGCTCTGGAACGTATTTAAAAACCGGGACGATTCGCGGTTACCCCTTATCGATCTCACGAGTCACTTTCGGCCGCGCTGCCGCGGACAGGAGCAGGCGGGACCTGCCGGCAACCCTGCCCCCCACCCCCCGGGGGTGCGCAGACGCACGGGCAGAGGGACGCCCAGGAGCCACGACCTTGCGTCACCTGCTCCAGCAATCCAGACCTCACGGTGTATTCGGATGCCCGCCAGGTACGGGCAGAAGGAAAAGGAACTCATACGACAGGAAAACACAGCATCCTCAACGTAAGGCTCCCAAACTTTCTGCGTACGCACGACAGTGGCCTGACATCTAGTCCTTGAAGTATCTTCCCCTTACCCACGCTCAACGCTGCAAAGCCCCATTCCGATGCGGAGAGAGGCCGTGCGAAGAGCGTGTCCAGGCTCCCTCGGAACCCGCTCCGAGCCAGATGCCCACGTCAGCCGGTCGTGGTGGACTCCCCAGCGGGGACCTGGGCACACCGGGCCCGAGAGCAGCGACCCTGCTCCATGGCTGCGAAGGCGCGTCCCAGGGCAGGCAGCACCAGACGGCGGTGACAGGCGGGCGCAGGACGGAGCCCCAGCTCTGCTTGCCGGGCGCCCTTGGACCGGGCAGTCCCCGCGGGTCTCGGTCTCCTCATCTGTGAAGTGGGATCACTGAAGGGATTAACCGGAAGAGGGGAAGCACATCACCCGGCGCTGGCACATCTTACGGGTCAACGAAGGTCACTGTGCTGGGCACGCCGCCGCCATCTCCCGTCAGGCCAGCCGTGGTGCTCTCGGCTGTTAAAGACCTGTTCTTCTGAGTGCTGATTTCAGGCTCGGGGGGGAAATCGCAGCCAGGGCCACCCCCAGTCTAGAACCGGCCGGGCCCGTCCACTGGAGGGGGCCGCAAGGCCAGCGGACCCTGCACCGCAAGGGAGAGGCCTCCCGAGGCCGGGGGGGACCCGCTCAGACCGCAGCGTGGACAGGACCCGACAAAGGCCGGGCCTGTGTAGAGGGACCGCGGGGGGGGGCATCGAGGCGACACAGGAGGCCCCCAGGGAGAAGGAAGCCCTTTCACCGCCCGAACTGGATCCCTCCCCCCAGAACAATGAATACTCCATCATTGTTTTGCCTTGAATCACATTTTTAAACACTTAACATACGGACATCTGTTCCTTGATGTTTCGTCTTTGTTCATCTGTCATCCTCAAAATGAAAGTCCAGAACCTTCCGCACTAATTTTAAAGTCCGGCTGAACATTCAGTAGTGAACAAAGCTGAAAACACAAAAGAAAAAGGATGTATTTTTTAAAACCTTACGTATTTTTACTCACAAATCAGAACAAAACTTTCTACCTGCAGCTTCTCGACTCCACGGCCCCACCCCCTAAGGAAGTCCTAACCCCGTTCTCTAGGCCGTCTTCCCTTTTCTTACACGGAGACGCAGAAATGCCGCTTACAGGGCGCACGCAGCCCCCACACCACGAGCGACGTGAGCCCCGAGACCACGCACCAGCCGCCGGAGAAACGCGCTTCCGAATCGAAGAGAGACGTGCAGGGGACAAACCTGTTTAAATTTCCCTCTAATTCTGTCTAAGTCTTCGTGAAGTTTATCATACGTAGGGTCATCGTAAGGGAACTTCTGAATCATTCCAATCAACGATTCTAAGGCCTTCATCTTTTTGCTGTAAAGCACAGAAACAAAGACTTTTAGTCCCTTTTACATAATGGGCTCCGCTTATGTAACAGCTTTGCCGATCGCGTACTTGAAAGCGGTGGGCGTGGGAAGCGTGCCTGGGTTCAGAAGCCAGACGGTTAATTTCTCGCTACACTCATAGTATGTATTTACCTAGCCACGTGCTCTCGCCCACACCCCACACTCGCCATCGGGGTGTATGACGCTACGGAGAGACCTGTCTCCCGGCCAGGGAGCAAGCGCCCGCCACGACCACAGCAACCACGGCTTCTCTAGGTCACAGACGCGGGGACAGACAAAACCAGACAAGAAAAGAGTGCCGGGGCACGACCCAGCCTGCTCTGGGGCCTGGGATTTTCGGGACCTCGACACGTTCGCGCTCACAGCCCTGGCGAGTTGGGCGGCAGGTAAACCGGCAAGCCCTTCCCTCCCAAGGGCAGGAATCAGGGTCAGGGGTCCGGGTTCGGTCCCCTCTCCCGGCGAGACAAAGCTCTGCCGGGAGGCGGGGCGGCTGTGGGACGTGTCTGAGCCTCGGCGTCCTCGCCTGGAACACGCACACCTGCCGGCCGCATCACAGGCTTTCTGGGGCACAGTCATCTCCATAAAGCTCAGTACCCAGGACGGAGGGAAAGTACTGGACTCTGCAAGGGTTAAGTCTCTCCGCTTCCCCCGGACCCTGGAGGCCGGGGCCCACCCCCGGGGGCTGGGGGAGACTGTTCACACGTGTGCACATTGAAACAACCATTTAAAACCTGTACTGACAGGGGGCGCCTGGGGGGCTCAGTCAGTTAAGCGTCCGACTTGGGCTCAGGTCATGGTCTTGTGGTTCGTGGCTTCGAGCCCCGCATCGGGCTCTGTGCTGACAGCTCAGAGCCTACACAGAGCCTGCTTCGGATTCTGGGCCTCCCTCTCTGTCTCTCCCTCTCATGTTCTGCCTCTCTCTCTCTCTCTCTCTCTCTCAAAAATAAATAAAACATTAAAAAAACTTTTAAATTTTTTAAAATCATACTGACATAAAAATGCAAAAACCTGCGGGGGCGCCTGAGTGGCTCAGTGGGTTGAGTACCCAACTTCGGCTCAGGTCATAATCTCGCAATTCATGGGTTCAAGCCCCGCATCGGGCTCTGTGCCGACAGCTCAGAGCTTGGATCCTGCTTCGGATCCTGTGGCTCCCCCTCCCTCTGCCCCTCCCCGACTCATGCTCTGTTTCTCTCTCAAAAATAAACTAAAAAAATTTCTTTTAAGTGCAAAAACCTGGGAACCACAGCTCAGTGAGAAAGGCTTTTAGACTGTGTTTCAAAGAGCCCCTCCGGCTGTGCTGGTGCAGCAGGGGCGGCAGCGAGGGGGCTGCAAGGGCTTTCTCCTGACAAGGGGCTGCGTGCACGGCTTGAAGAAATTAGGGGCGCCTGGGTGGCTCGGTGGGTTAAGCGTCCCACTCTCAATTTCGGCTCAGGTCATGACCTCAAAGTTCGTGAGTTCGAGCCCCACACCGGGCTCTGCGCTGACAGTGCGGAGCCTGCTCGGGATTCTCCTTCTCTCTCTGCCCCTCCCCTCCACGCACAGGCTCAATCTCTCGCTCCCAAAATAAACTTTAAGAAAACAAAAAGGAAGGACTCAGGAGCCCCCATGGGGGGCGGGGGCGGCAGGCCCTGGCTGTGGGACCCCTCCACACAGCGCGGCTCTCCTCCGGAAGCCAGCACGCGTCGGAGCTGGAGAGAAGGGGAGACTGATGGAGAGCGCCAAGCACGGCCTCTCCCCGTCCTGTCCTCTCATGGACCAGACCCAGATGGAGAGCCAAGCTCAGCTGGGACTGCCGCCCAGGGGTGCCACAAGACGCCGACCGCTCGCTTCCCGACTGCTCCCGCAGTCCTCAGAGGACCATCCCTGCCCCCCCCCACCCCCGACCCCCGGAGAGGTGCCCCGGGCTAACTCCACATCCGGTCCACCCTGGGCTACTCATGGGGACTCAATGGAGGCAGCCCACCGCGGGCGATCTCGGCATCACCCACGGTCAGCCACCGGCATTCCTCTCCTCACATTCGGATATGGAGGCGGCCCAAATTCTAGAAGTTCAAAGTTATTTCAAATGAGACAATGAGTCACTCGGACGGGGGAATGCCACCCTCCCTGCTCTGTTATCCACTGTCCTAGGGCCCCTCCCAGGCCAGGCAAAGCCACCAGACAACAGCATGACGCAGGGGCCCGCGAGCAGGAGGACGGCCAGACCACGGGTGCCTTTTGCCTTAAGGCTCGTTTCCAGCTTAGGGCAAAGACAGATGTGCAACGGGGCCGCGGGGGCTTGAGCAGGTAGCACACAGTAGGGAGCGTTTAAAAAGAGTACGAACGATACAAAACACGGCCAACGTTTACTAGGTGCCTCCAAGTGCCAGACTCAGGTCAAACATACTCAATGCCTTATCACACAGGCAGACCTAGCAACTGCATCAAAAAAACTAATGACAACACAGTCACCATTCCTGAGCCCCGTTCACACCAAGAACATCCTACAGCGCTTATCAGAAGCCCAGGGGAAAGATGAGCAAGAAGATGTCATCAATTTGAACATTATCTTACTGGCCGGGTATCTAAGATTCCAGGAAAAGGCAGAGGGCGCCAAAAACTCCTCAGAAGTAATCAGAACCTTGCTCATCGAACACCAAAACCAGGGCCCGCACTCTCTATTTACCATTCCGTGTAAATATCGCGACAACATTCAAGTCTGGCCTGATTGTTTTTCCACTTTGGACATGAGGAGACGGACGCATTAACTGTCCAAAGTCACAGTGAGCTATGGAACCAGGACTCCTGGTCCACGTGCTGGAAAAGAAAGAAATCTTCAACTTTACCTGTCTTTCTCGGTGGCACAACCGTGCAGGAGACATCGCCAAGCGAAAGCAAACCCCTGATAGCACCCAATCTGTGAATTTATAAAAACATTTAAGAGTGAAATGAATCAGCAACCAGCTACACTTGATCTAATCTTCACACTCTCAAAACTCAAGGGGGGGACGGAGGGCAGTGGTGCCTCTTGCGCCACAGGTTCTGGAAGCATCTGCTGGGCCTCACGCAACGGAAGTCAAGAGGCCGAGCCATCAGCGGGGTGGCAGCCTCCCAAGAAGGCCCCACGGGCCCCACACCCTGGGAGGCGTGTCCCGTGTGGTCCCCTCTAACGGCAGCAAGCCGGCCCACGCAGCCAGCAGAACGCGGAAGAGAAGGCAGCACACGGCTTCTGAATTTAGGCGTGACGGACAGCGTCGCTTCGCCTTGCTGTCTCGGATCGCTCGCGCCAAGCGTCACCAGGACACTCGAGCAGCCTATGGGGAGGTCCACGTGGCCGGCACTGCGGTGTGAGCGAGCCATCCTGGAAGGGGGGGGGCTCCCGGCCCCAGTCGAGCCTTCACATGGCTGTAGGCCTGGCTGATATCCTGACCCCAGCGCCATGCGGCCTGGAGCGAGAAGCACCCTGTCCCGCTGCTCCTGGACTCCCGACCCTCAGAATGCGCGTGACATGATGAGCACGTGTTGTCTGCGGCCCACAGCGCCTGTGGGGATCAGCTTTACCGCAACAGACATCTAATGCAGTCATGACTGCCACTGGCTTGGCCATTTAGAGCCGGTCATCCGCCACGAAGGGCAGAAGAGAAGGAAAACTATGGGGAATGGAAACGGAATGCTGTCATAGGACACAAGGTAAGGACTCAGCTGGCTTAAGACACAGGGCGCCACTACGGGATACTCCGGCATAAACAGAGGCGACCGAGGACTTGTTTCCTCATTCCTCGGGCGGCAGTTTCATTGTCTTTATAAAGGCACACCTCAGAGACCCTGCAGGTTCGGTTCCAGACCGCCGCAACAGACGATGCTTTGCTTTCCCAGTGCATTTGCAAGTTATGTATTAACTTGTTATGCAAAACACGCTGTGCTGTATTACGTGTGCAATTGATTTTGCCTTAAAAAAAAAAAAACAATGTACATACCCTAATTAAAAATACTTTATGGCTAAAAAATGCTAACCAACACCTGAGCATTCAGCAAGGCATAACCACGGACCACAGACCACCAAAACGAAAATAACAATAATGAAAAGCTTTGAGGGGCGCCTGGGTGGCTCGGTCGGTTAAGCATCGGACTCTTGATCTCGGCTCGGGTCACGATCTCAGTCTCGTGACGTCCGGCTCTGTGCTGACGGTGCGGAGCCTGCGTGGGATTCTCGCTCTCCCTTTCTCTCTGCCCCTCCCCCACCCACGCTGTGTCTCTCTAATTAAATAAACCTTAAAAACCTGAAAGAAAATAACGAACAGCTTTGAAACCTTGCGAGAACCACCGAAGCGTGACGCGAAGACGTGGAGTGAGCAGATGCTGTTGGGACAACGGCGCCAGCAGACCTGCCCGACCCGGGGCTGCCGCAGAACTCCAGCCTGTACGAGCCGCGGTAGCCGCAGAGCGCAAGGAGACCAGGCGTCCCTGTACGGCCATCTGCTCTGTCGCTCCGTACCAAGAACATTTCTCTATCCGCACTGTCTAGACCGTTGCTGTTTGGGGAGGCCTGATGCTCTGGCTGTACCATATGGATCATCAAAGCGAATTATCAACTACACGAAAAGGGCTCATTTCTCAGTGGGGGGTTCTCGCTTACCTCGGACCCAATTTTGGCTCCGTGTAACGTGCCGTACCGTCTTCCTTCAATTATACCCAAGCTACTGCCTTCTTCGTAGCCTTCCTGATATCCTTCCCCATGAAACCTGTAAGGGAGAGACCAGCCGGATCAAACAAACAGGAAGGAGAGTGTTTTTCCTGGACAAATCCTTCTCTCCCACGTTACCCAGACTCAGCAAGGCGAGACACTGTATAATAGAGACAATGTGGAACGTAAGTCAGAAAGCTTAGGTTCCAGGGGCGCCCGGGTGGCTCAGTCGATTAACCATCCGACTCTTGATTTCAGCTCAGGTCGTGATCCCCGAGTCCGAGTCCTGAGGTGGGCTTCCCACTGACAGCGTAGAGCCTGCTTGAGATTTTCTTTCTCCCTCTCTCTCGCCCCTTCCCCTGCTCACTGTCTCTCTCAAAATAAATAAATAAATAATCGTAAAAAAAAAAAAAAGAATGAAAAGAAAGCAGAGAAAGAAAAGAAAAGAAAAGAAAAGAGCAACTGTTTAAAATAGTACAAAAAGAAAACTTAGGTTCCAATCCTAAGTTGGTCGGTCTCTCGCTGCAAGTCACTGCCCCTCTTGAAACCCAATTTGCCTCTTCTACGTGGGGGGGGGGGGGGGGGGGAGGGTCAATTTGTGATTCCCAAACCTGGTAAGATACCAGAAACAGAGGGAAAAAAATTTTAATGCTTATTTATTTATTTTTTTAGAGAGAGACAGAGACGAGAGAGACAGAGACGAGAGAGACAGAGGCAGAGCACAAGGTGGGGAGGGGCAGAGAGAGAGGGAGACACGGAATCGGCAGCAGGCTCCAGGCTCCCAGCTGTCAGCACAGAGCCCGACGCGGGGCTCGAACCCACAAACCGTGAGATCGTGACCTGAGCCGAAGTCGGACACTTCACCAACTGAGCCCCCGGGCGCCCCCACAGGAAATTTTTAAAGATACAAATTCAAGAGCCTTGGCCCCCACCGCCGCCGATAATTTGGTAAATCTGGAGTAAGGCCCAGGAATCTACTTTTTTGAAACCTCCGAGGTGACGCTCGTCTCCAGCCAGGTCAGTTCTGTGGGTCTATGAGCTCAGTTGCTTCAAAACACCCTACGGAATACACAGGGCTTTCCATCACAACCCAGTTCACCGGGAGGGAGAAATGCCATCAGATCACCGCAAAATGCGCCGCCGCAGCGGTGCCTGGAACACAGTCAAGGCTCTGACCCTGAGGGCTCAACAGCGGAACTGGTATCATCCTAACCTGCGATCACCAAGAACGAAGCAAGTTTGCTGGAGCCCCCGATGAGGCAACGTACAGCTCCCACTTTCTGGCTGTGCGACCGCGGGGAGTGCCCTCGCCTCCTCCGCGACGCAGGGGGAGCTATAGGGTCTGACTCACAAGCAGGGCTAAAACAGTACACGCGGATGCAACACTTAGCCCAGTGTTGGGTTCACAGAAAGCTCTAAATAAACGTTAGCGGCTGATTGTTCAATGTCCGCTCTCTTTCGGGGCTGAGGTCTACTGGTGTCTCCAGTGGGCCGGCCACAAAGCCGCACAGGTCCCCGCCGTCACAGCCCTCGGCACTCCCCCGGGGGCTCTGGAGGCAAAGGGATGACGTCTGACACATTTATCAGCGTGCCCATGAATGCGGCCGTATGTCCCGCCACCACGGAACAAGGAAAGGGGGCAGCGCCCAGATGGCAAAGGCCCGTCCCACCCAAGTACGGGGCGTCCCCGGAGGAAGGCAGTCAGCAGGCCGAGCAGATGCTCGGGGCCGCCCCGGAGCGGGAGGCGGGTCTGGGGCAGCAGCTGGGCACGTGGCGCGCGGCCGAGCGGGAAAGGGGCAGCCACAGCCTCGCGGCCCCACAGGCGTCCGCGGCCTTCGCGGCCCCACCGCGCTCCCCCCGACGCCCGCGGCCCGGCAGGCCCGCGCAGCCTCCGCGGCCGAGAACGGGCGCCGGCCCGGCCCCGCCACCCACCTCTCGTCCGCCATCACGATGGCGTCGAACACGTCCTGACTCCCGGCCATGGCGGGCGCGCCCGGCCCGCCCTGCCCCTCGCGCGGCGGCCGCCACCCGCGCGCCCCGGGCGCCCACTCACCGCCGCCGCCACCGCCGCGGAGGCGAGGCCACTTCCGGGGACGGCGGCGCGGGGCAGGCCGGGTAAGGACGGCACGCGGGAGGGCCCAGCCGGCGCCCGGGGCGCCAGGACGCATGCGCGCCGGCCGCGGGAGGGCGGGGCCGGGGCCGGCGAGGTCCAGCGGCCCCTTCGCGCCCCAAGGCTTCGCGTTCTGGGTGGGACGCGACTGCAGGTGAGCGCGAGTTGCAGTTTCTACGCCGGAGCCGTGGAGAAAATCCTAAAGGGAAAAGCAGTATATTTCACTCCGTGAGAATGCAAATCCGTGCATGCCCAAAGTGGCGATAGCGTTAAAAGCTAAGGAACAATCCAGAGATGTGTGTCTCACGAACGTCATGACTAAGGCAATCACGTTTCTTGTTTGTAAAGAGCTTACTAAAATGGATAAGCAACGGGCGCAGGGCTTGAGGGCGGAACCCACTGGTCGGGCAGTGTGGAGAACGGGGGGGGTCTGTGCCCGAGACCTTGTCACTTCGCCTCCAGGACGCGCACTGATGTTCCCCGCAGCACCGTGACGACTCCAGCGGCCGCCAGAAATAATGTTGGAAGCGAAAGTGAGGTCATGGAAAATGCTCCTGAGGTTCACGGGGAAAAAGAATTCCACGTATCCTCCAATTCCAATTACGTTAAGCGGTTCTCCTTTTAAAAAGAATGAAAGCACGCCACCAAAATGTTCACAGGGACTAGATCTAGATTTTGGAATCACGGTAATTTTAAAATATCCTCTTTTATATTTTTTTCTGAGTGTCCGTGGTTGCACAGTGAACATAAGTCTTAAGAGCATTGAGAGAGCCCCATGAACTATGATTTTCAGAAGATGAAATGAGTTTGTTCTTTAAATATCTTTTCATTCTTAGGTTTTTTTGTTTTTTTTTTTTATCAGCAAATAAAACCACAAAACATTTGGGATGTAGGAAAAGGGACAAAACAAGCAAGCAAATGAATCCACTCACCCAGCACTCTGGCCGCCAATTAATTTTTGCTAATTTTGTTACATTATTTTCTTCGAATTTTCAGGTGAAAATGGCAATACACATACAATTTCATATCCTTCTCCCTGCCTATTAATGAGTAATAAAACTTTATATTACAAATATGTCCCAAATAAGGGAGTGGTTCTTTCATTGTTACATACATAAAATAGGTTTGTTGAACATAAACCTCATCAGCTGAAAGAAAATGAAATAAACTATATTTTTTGCCATGGGAAAAGAATACGTGATGAGGAAGAGACCAATTACAGAATAAAATTTGTGGGCATAAAGTCGTATACAGAACGGTATGAATCTTCATTTCAAACTTTTAAATAATTTTATACAGCTTTGAAAGATTATATGTGCTACAGAAACAACACAATTTGATTCAAACTATTGTTTGGGGGGAAAAAAAAGAAAAAAAAACAACTTTGGAGAGATCTTCCCCCACTGTGTTCCATGGTTATGTTCCTAAAATACTGTCTTGAACCCAGACTGTTTTAACGTTAAAGGGTCAGAGATTGGTTATGTCGTCTTAGATTTTCTTTTCTTTTTTTTTTTTTAATGTTGATTTATTTATTTTTAAGAGAGAGAGAGAGAGGGAGACAGAGAATCCCAAGCAGGCTCCGATGCGGGGCTTGAACCCACGAATTGTGAGATCCTGACCTGAGCCAAAATTAAGAGTCAAACACCCCACTGAGCCACCCAGGCACCCCTGTTATCTTGGATTTTCAGTACTTGTTCACAAGTAGCTTCATTTTCAAACAAGGACAAGACTTTTAAAACATGGCCTCAAAGGTAGAAAAATGCAATTTTCAAGTACAAATAATTTACTTCGGAATTCTTCTTTTTAATAAGGATTATCTTCAGCTGATTTTTAAAAATCGTTTAAAATGTTTATTTATTTTTGTGAGAGAGACAGAGAGTGAGCTGGGGAGGAGCAGAGAGAGGGAGACACAGAATCCGAAGCAGCCTCCAGGCTCTGAGTTGTCAGCACAGAACCTGACACAGGGCTGGAACCCAGGAACCATGAGATCATGACCTGAGCCAAAGTCGGATGCTTAACTGACTGAGCCACCCAGGTGTCCCTCAAAATTCTTAAATAAGTTTCAAATGTGGTGTCCTTTTCAATACCTGAACCCATTAAAAAGTAGGTAGAAATTATTAAATATTTAATTTATATCAAGGGGATAGTATAATCAACTCCTGGGAATCCACCGTATTAACAAGTAAAACACACTTTAAAAAATTGTAACGTTTCACGTATTCTTGTTCAGGTTCAAACGGAACCAAGTCAATATAAGAGAAAAACGAAATTCATCCAAGTTCATTGAAAAGTATTCGCTTACTGGAATTGATTTTTTTTTAATTTTACCTATATCTGCAGCAAAATATTCGCCAGCCTGCAAAACTAAGCAAAATGAACCTGAATGTGCAGATTTACAGTTGTTAACCTGGAAACACATCCATTTTGTTAAGACAAAAAAAAAAAAAGCGAGATAAAAACAAAATGTGTCATTTGTTCCCAAGGCAGTAAAAAACAAAAGACCAAAAAAACTTCAGGCCTCTCGACCAGTTTCAATATATGTTTCAAAATCTGCAGGGGTGGGGCGCCTGGGTGGCTCAGTCGGTTAAGCCTCCAACTTCAGCTCAGGTCACCATCTCTCGGTCCGTGAGTTTGAGCCCCGCGTCGGGCTCTGGGCTGACGGCTCGCAGCCTGGCGCCTCCTTCTGATTCTGTGTCTCCCTCTCTCTCTGCCCCTCCCCCGTTCATGCTCTGTCTCTCTCTGTCTCAAAAATAAATAAACGTTAAAAAAAAAAAAAAATCTGTAGGGGTGCCTGGGTGGCTCAGTCGGTTAAGCATCAGAATCTTGATTGCGGCTCAGGTCACCGTCTCGTGGTTTGTGGGTTTGAGCCCCGTGTTGGGCTTTGTGCACTAACAGTGCTGACACGGCAAAGCCTGCTTGGGATTCTCTCTCTCTCCCTCTCTCTCTGCCTCTCCCCCACTAGCGCGCTGTCTCTCAAAATAAATAAACTTAAAAAAAATAATAATAACCTGCAAGCATAGGGTCCTCATCCCTTTACAGATTAATTCTGTGCTTCGCTACAGAGCTGGAGTGCTCATTTCTGGCTAATGCGTTGACGAGATGATGAGTAATCTTTATCTTCTCCTTGATGTGTTTCTGTGTTTGATTTTTCTTTTCGTCGTGGAGCAAATGTGCCTTGTATAATCAGAAGAAAAAAAAAGCAGTTTCAAATTCTTAAAAGGAAGTCACTTAGGCGACGACTTCCAGGAAATAAATCTCCCTCTCATTCTTTATTCATCGAAAATAAAGGAAGACACAATTGGAAAAAGAGGCATTTTGGAGGCTTTCAAATCCCAGTTTGACCCCTGGGACAGGAGACAGAGAATCCACGCTTTGGGTCCCTGGCAGGCTCTTCGGCTAATTCCCCTCTGTTCCTTCCCCAAAGGAGAAAACGCGGGAGCCTGCTCAGAAGGACCGTTTCCTTTTTTCTTCTTGTTTTTAACCCACTATTGTTTTTATTAAGTTTTTATTTTTATTCTGGTATAGTTAACGTAAAGCATTATGTAATTTTCACGTATACAATATAGTGATTCAACAATTGTATACATTCGTTACTCAGTGCCCGTCATGATAAGTGGACTCTATTTGTTTTTTTTTTTTTTTTTTTAAGTTTATTTATTTTTTGACAGTGGGGGGAGAAGCAGAGAGAGAGGGAAAGAGAATCCCAAGCAGGCTCCACTGACAGTGTGGAACCCTACACGGGGCTCGAACCCGCAAACCGTGAGATCATGACCTGAGCCAAAATCAAGATTCTGACGCTTAAATGACTGAGCCACCCAGGCGCCCCCCACCTCCATGAGTGTACTCTTAATCCCCATCACCTGTTTCCCCCATGCCCCCCACCCACCTCCCTCTGGTGACCATCAGTTTATTCTCTATAATGAGGAGTCTGTTTCTTGATTTGCGTCTCTCTTTCTTTGCTCATTTGTTTTGTTTCTTAAATTCCACATATGAATGAAATCATATGGTATTTGCCTTTGTCTGACTCATCTCGCTTAGCATTATACTCTCTAGCTGCATCCATGCCCTTGCAAATGGCAAGATTTCATTCTTTTCGATGGCTGAGGAATATTCCATCGTGTATATATACCACGTCGTCTTTACCCATTCATCAGCCAGTGGACACTTGGGCTGCTTGCATGATTTGGCTATCGTAAGTAATGCTGCTATAAACGTGGGTGCGCACGTACCCCTTTGCAATAGCGGTTTTGTATTTCGAGGGGTAAATATCCAGCAGCGCCATAACTGGATCACGGGTTAGTTCTATTTTTAGCTTTTTGCGGAAACCCCCTACTGTTCTCTCCAGTGGCCGCACCCCTGTGCGTTCCCAGCCGGAAGGGCCGTTTTCTACCTGCCCGCTCGGAGCCTCTGACAGCTACAAGCCAGGAGACATGCAGAGAGACTGGGGGTCTGGTGCTGTGACCCGCGACCAAGAGGCGTCCCCGAGCACTCCCGCCCTACAGAAGGGCCCTGGCCGGCAGGGGTCAGCCTCCACCCCTGGGGGGCCCCGCTCTGAGATTTGGGTCGGAGCTCACCACCCAGGCCCTCCAGCTCCGAATCCCTCCATCTTCCTGACTGCTCTGGGATCCACGGGGACACGTCCAGTGCTTCCAAATGCAAGGAGGAGACAAGGAGAGTCTGGGCAGGCAGGCCCCCCCCCTCCCCCCAGAAGTCCTCAAAGGCCGGCCGGTCTCAGAGGGAGAGTCATACGCGTATGGAGAGGCAGAGACAATCGGGGGTAAAGTGGCACAAAGATCCGGCAGCGGTACTTACTTCCGCCCAGAGGGGACCGACCTCTCCCGCGCACCCTTGTGTCAGCTCGGGCTCGGTTGTGCTGAGTGACAGAGACACCCTGACATCTCAGTGGCTTCTGCCCCGAAGGGCTGGCTGCTTCCCACTTGCACGGAGTCTAGCATGAGCCAGGCCGGGGCTGGGGGAGGAGTTGGAGGAGGAGGAGGAGGAGGAGGAGGAGGAGGAGGAGGAGGGGGTCTCCCAAACTGTGATTTTCAAAGGTGGCGAAGGTGTCAAAGAAAATACGAACGTCTGAATCTTTGCAGGTGCCAAAGTTGCGAGCTTACTTTGCCAAGGGTCTAGCGCAGCGTAGACGCTCCGTACATGGGGTCGAAGGAATGAGCGGAAGAGCTCAGCTGGCAGGTGGCTGGCTGGGAAGGCCCCCCCCCACCCCCCCCGCCTCCCCACCCCCCCACCCCCCCCACCCCCCCCACCGCCGGGGCCATGGGAGGGAGGAGGGGCCAGACGTCCCCTTGGCCCTGTTTGCCTGGCATGTTTGAGCACGGCCTGCAGGGGCCTTCTGGCCCCAGCGCCCCTCTCTGGGCTTTCGCTCCCCTGCCCAGCCTGGGAGAGCTCTTCTATCTCCCGGCCTGAAGATCTGCCTCCCAACGGGACAGTGACCCTGGGAGGCGAGGCTGGGGCTCCCGAAACCTGAGCACACTCACTCTGAGCTCTGCAGCACTAAAGCCCAGACCCTTGTTTCCATTGCCTCCTCTACTCGGGTGTGTGGTGCTGCTCGAGGAAACCAGCTTTTCTCAGCGTCTGAAATTCAGTCTCGCCCACCGGGCATTAGTGGGACTCACCTCCATTTGCTCATCTGTGAAATGGGAAGAATACTGGTCCCCTCCCCGCCTCGCAGGGATGATGGGACGATGGGTGCCTGGCATGCAGGAAGTGCAATAAATATATTCATAGATATACACATATATATGTTCGTTTTTGTCAATATAAAGATTTATATCTATAAACGTGTATATTTATGTATTGTTTTCCAGGCGCGTGTCTAACGGCGGGTGGAAGAAGGGAAGGAGCCTTCCCCTCCCTCCGCGCTCTCCTGGGGTCCAGAATCAGAGGTTCTCCGCGAAACTAACCGGGCAGGTGGACGGGGACCCCGGCAGGCAGGAGGCCGGAGTCGGCCGCGCGCGGGCCGTTCGCGCACCCGCCACTGGGGGGCGCCGTTGCGCTTCGGGCCGCGCCTCCCAGCTCGGCTCCGGGCCACCTGCCGCCGGGCTCGGGAAATCCCTACTGGCGGCCCTTTCACGGGGCTAGAACATTCTTATCCTGAGCTTCCGTTTCCCCAGCCAGGCCACAATAATGACGATAAGGACCCACTTATCTGTGTGTCAGAACCTCTTCTTAGGTTATCACTCGTAATTCTTAAAAATGTGCCCTGGGGGGATGTTATCAGTATCACTCAGCGGGGACACTGAGGCCCTGGGGGCGAGGGGGCCACGTGGCTTCTAAGGGGCAGATGTGAAAGCCACCCCAGACCACATGGCCTCCCTCCATTACCGCCTACCCCAGCCTCTAGCCGCCCAGCCCCCATTAGAGCAGGTCCTGACCCACTCACTGCCCCTGTCCAGCTGGGAGCACTCCGATCACATAAGGAGAAGGAAACCTGGGCCGACTGACATCACCCAGCTCCGATGAGGAGCACGATCGCCGAGCCCCGAGTCCCAGGTCTCCCAGGGAGAGCACTCTAGAACTCCTCCCATCAACCTGCTCTGGTCTGAGCCCAGCTGCCCCCAGCTCTCAGACGCTTTCTCCAGGGCCGGTGTTGGATCCAGGCTTCACCTGGGCCTGGGCTCCCTCCGTGCTACCTGGGGGCCCAGGAGCCACAGGGCTGGACAGCTGACGAGGAAGGAGGTGACCCCCGCCCACCCCCAACCTGCCTCGGGCCTCTCCCGCGCCCACCCCGCCGGGGCCCTGCCAGCCCCGGGCTGGTGTCGGTCGTGGGTGAAACTCCAGGCCTGGCGCCCTCACCGTCGGCCCCCCGTCCTTCCTAAAGTAAACAGTTGCGGTGGTTCTGAGGGATCTGACTGCACACGTGTGCAGAAGCATTGCCCCTGGACAAATTGAGAGTGCAATCCGGCGGCCTCTGGAAAGACGCGTAACGTGCGTACCCTTTCCGACACGGCAATTCCTCTCACCTTTCCATCGGTCGTGGGTTGAATGATGCTCCCCAGGACGATGTGTCCACCTCTTAACCCCCAGAACCAAAGAATGTGACCTTAGTTGGGAAAAGTATCGTGGCAGATGTAAAGATCTTGAGATGGGATCGTTCTGGATTACCCACATGAAGCCAGAGGCAGAGGCCGGAGGGGTGCAGCCATCAGCCCAGGGATGCCTGGAGCCCCCCAGAAGCTGGAGGAGGCAGGAAGCATCCTCCCCCCCTACAGCCTCTGGAGGGAGTGAGGCCCTGCCCACACCTTGGCTAATAAAGAAAAATACACACCCCTCTAAATGGAATCCAAGGACCCCCCCCGTCAACAGGCGGGAAGATGGGGCCCCCCCGAAGGGCCCAGGGGGTCAGCCGCTGGTGTCAGAGCTGGGGCCGGTGAGGACTCCTCCCGGGACCCCCGCTCTCCCCCCGCTGTCCCTGAGCCCTGACTGCCACAGAGACCGCACCCCACCCACGTGGCCTGGGGGACTCCGGCGATGACGTCCCCCATTCTGTTCTACACCCCATGGCGGATGGCGCTTCCCAGGGACCTGCATCCCCGGGGCCGGGGGATCCCCTGTGACCCTCCATGGCCCTAGGAATAGAGTTTGCCTTCTCCACCTGGCCAAAAAGGAGCCCGCCTCACCTGGGTGTCCCTCCAGCCCTCACCGTGCGGGCACGTCCCGGAGACAGGCCTCGGAGCCAGAGCCCCGGGGCACTCTGTCTCTTGCCTGCAACGCAGCACAACACCTTCCAGGGCCTTCTGTGAGCCCAGTGGGGGGGGAAGCAGGGAACCTGCTCGGGGAGACTTCGCTCTGGGAGCGGCGGGGTGGGGGCGGGTTCCAACCCCCTCACTGTGTCTTCACGAACAGACCACATGGAGACAGACAGGGGTTTGCTACGAGCCCAGGGACAAAATGCTATAGATGGCGAGGCTCGAACACTCGTTTGTTGTCTCTGTTCTGGAGGCTGGAAGGTTGGGTCGCTCAGGAGGCCTCTCTCCCCGGCTCACGGACGGATCTTCTCCCTGTGCGTCCTGCCCCTCTCTTCTCATGAGGTCCCCGTGACTTAATCACCTTTTATGTTAATTTTTTTTACATGTTTCTTTACTTTTGAGAGAGAGAGAGAGACAGAGCGTGAGCGGGGGAGGGGCAGAGAGAGAGGGAGACCCAGAATCCGAAGCGGGCTCCAGGCTCCGAGCCGTCAGCCCGGAGCCCGACAGGGGGCTCGAACGCATGAACCATGAGATCGTGACCTGAGCCGAAGTCAGACGCTTCACCGACCGAGCCACCCAGGTGCCCCCTTCATCACCTCGTTTAAAGGTCCCATCTCCAAATCCGGTCACATTTTGGGGTGCTGGAGGACGAGGAAAGTGGTGGAGTCCAGCCTTCCTCCGCAGACAGGCTGGAATGAAGGAGAAACACAGCCCGGCCCAGACGGAGGGGAAATCGGGACAAGGTGTTGCCATCCTGGCCTCCAAAGGGCGGCAAAGTTGGGTTCTCTGAAGAAATAATAACAGAAGAAGACTGGGAACCTCAGAAAGGAACGGCGGCCATCAGACTGGTGAAGCCAGGGCTAAGCGTGTTAGGCCACGAGGCTCCTTTCTCTTGAAGGACAGTCGGGGAGGGTGCAGGGCTGGCCAATACAAGCCCCCCGGGCCCCGGGCCGCAGAGATCTGGTGGGGAATAAATAAACTCGGGACAGCAGAAGGGTTCTGGGACCCTGGTAGGAGCTGTCGCTGGGACAGGACGTCTGTCATTCCTGCTGAGGGTGCAGGAGGATAGAAAAGCCTGGAGCCACTGGCGACCATCTGTCGTTTCCAGGGGAGGAGACGCCAAAAGCCGAGCAGTTCCCGCCACCCCCCCCCCCACCGGCCACCCCCCTGCAGCACGCCCGAAGCCAGGTGGGGCCGTTCAGTAAGGCGCGTCACCCCCAAGAGTGACATAACCTGAGGATCCTCCCTTCACAGGTGGGGAAACGGCCCAAAGGAAGAACTCTTCTGGATTCTGCTTCTGGGCTCTCACCCCTGGACAGGCTTATCCAATTGAACTGCCCCCGCGACTCTCTCGCCATTTGACCCCCTTTCGGTGCGGTGGGTCTAAAGCGAGGGCTGCTGGGTACGATCCAGGGCGCCCAGTTAAATCCGAATTTCAGGTGAGCGGTGAATCGTTTCTTAGTGTAAGTATATCTCCTATTGCGTGGGACGGACTTATACTAAAAAATGTGTTGCTCGCCTGAAATTCAAATGGAACGGGGCGCTGCTGTGTTTTTATTTGCTAAATTTTGACAACGCTGTCCGAGGCAGGGAAGGGAGATGAGGCAAAAAGGCAAACCCTCCTTCCTGAATGTGGAGCAGAGGCGGGTGGGGGGGGGGGTGAGTACAAGGGTGCAGCCTTGAAAAATAATCCTCGTCTCCTGCCAGAGGGCCCACGTCATCCATTCGTATGGATGGACGGTCCTCCACAGAGACAGTGAAAATGTACCAACCATCAACACTCTAGTGTGAATTAGTTTACAAAGCTGTGCATTTACTCATTATTGTCAGCTGTGCTGCAGGGAGGAAACGCCACATCATTTTCCCCCTGAAGCATTGGTCTCCAGAGCACAAAGGATCAAATGGAAACTGTCTTCCTGTGGCTCTCATCCTCCGCTGCACATTTGAATCACCGGGAGCTTTACAAAGTCCTAATGTCCAGGCCACACCCATTCCAGTTAAACCAGGACCTCTGAGGACGGGGCCTAGCTGTCGTATTTTTCCCTAGGTGATTTCAACGTGCAACCAGATTTAAGAGCCAGTGGAAATCATCGTCCAGGGCCAAGAGTTCTAGTCCTGGCGAGGGCTGCTTGTATACCAGGCGTCTTGCAGACATAATTCCATTCGATTCTCCCAACAGTCCCGCGGTGCAGACATGGTTCATCTCACCGGCCACACCAGGAGGCAGGCTGAGGGTTGGCCTGACTTCCTGGAGGTGACACAGCGGGGGGCTCATGGCCTGACCCCACAGCCCTTCTGCCATGCTGCTTCTGGACTGTGCGACTTCGGATGAGTGCCCTCCCTCGCTGGTCCTGTCCTCCCTCACCTGTGGAACAAGGGGGTAGACGATGCTACCTGCTGGTCCCAGCGGGCGTCGTCCAGCCCACATTGTCGCGTGACGAGGCGTTCAAGAGTGAGGACCCTTCGCCAGGGGCGTGAGAGGCGTCGGTAGACTTTAACTACGATCTTCATGGCAGCAGAGGCTGACATAACCCGCCCAGTAACTGGACCCTTGTCCCCATCAGGCACCACGTGGCCGTTCCCCTCCTCGTGGGGAAATCGAGGCTCAGAGAGGTCGAGGATTTGCTCCAGGATGAACGGCTAGTAGGGGAATTTTGCCCCCAAACATGCCGCCAACTGCTTTCAGTTTTTGGCTGTCTAATGAGGGGTTGCTGCTGACATCTAGTGGCTGGAGACCAGGGTCCCTGTTCGTCATCTAAGCACTCAGGAGCCCCCGCCCCCGACAGAGAATACTGTGGCCACGAATGTCAATATGCTGCGGGTGAGACAGTCAGGCCACTGCTACTTGGGGCTTGTTTCAGGCATCTGAACACACACACACACACACACACACACACACACACACACTCCTACACTGTGGCTGCCCTAACGTGTAGGAGGCTGGCACCCAGGCAGGAAGGGAAGCCGGCTCCAACCAGCCTCCACCTCTGGGTTTAACCTAATCTATTGTTCAACCCACCCGAGCCTCAGCTTAGGGGACGGTGACCATGACCCAGGAGCTCCCGTACAAAGTGCAGTTTTAAAACGTAGCCCGCGCACGAAGCGTGTCTGTCCTCTGAGCCCAGCGCCAGGATCGCTTCCCTTCCCGGCCCCCCGCTCTTCCTCACAGACACCCAGGTGGCTAACGAAATGCAACTTCTGGTACAAATTGTGCTTTAATGTAGAAAACAAAACTCACTTACGTCATAAATACAACTTGGGGGGCGGTATAAATAAAGTAAGAAAATAAAGAGATGTACATATCAAACAAAATAAATTACTCATAAATACCGCGTGGGAAACTAAGTGCTGGGGAAAAGGCCCCCTCTCCCCGGCTGCTTCTGCAAGTGACCGGCCGAGATCAGGGGCTGCGAGTCCAACCTCCTCTGGCTCTTTGAATGAAATGTGCCGGTCTGCCTAAGGAGGGAGGCCGTCGAGTCCCGTGGCACGTCGAGTCCCGTGGCACGGCAAGACGTGGTGCCGGCACGGGGCTGGGGAAACGGAAGCAGCCCCAGAAGATGGTGTGGGCTCCTCTCTGGCCCGTACCCACGGCACTTAAGGGGGCAGAGAACGCCAGAGCCACAGCATCGTGTGTGGGAGCGGGAAGGGGGTAGGCCTGTGGGTTTCCGTCCCGAGGGGCGCTCGTGGGAAACCCACGTGACCCAAGCACATGGGATCCCGTGGAAACCCGCATCGTCACGGCAAGGGCTGCCGGCACTGCCCTCGCGTCCCGTCCCTCTGAGCAGGTGGCAAGGTGGCCGTGCACTCGGGGGAACCAGTCTGAGCCCCGGCACGCGGTGGGTTCGTGCAGGGCGCTGGCCGTCCGGGGGGCAGCAAGTGACTTCCCAGTGTGCCCTGGGCAGATTGCCAAGGAGTCTGGTGACGGTGATTTGTCCCAGAACCAGCCGTAGTAGGGAGTTCTCAAGATTTACCCAGGCTGGAGGCGGCCTGTGGGCTCTCCCTGTTCCTGAAGCCTGGCGGGCCGTCGGTCGGTTCTGTCCTGGGGGGGGGGGGGGGGGGGGTGGTTGGGGAGAGTCAATGAACCTCCTTGGAGTTGCCACCTTCCATCAATTCTCCTGTGGCTGGAGTCCAAGTTACCCAAGGTTTCACAAAGCTGATCACCCATACATGAGTTGTAAATGGCGTCTTTTCTTCCGGCTGCCCCCCCCCACCCCCCACCCCGCTGGAGACGACGGAGAACTGCAGGAAATTTCAGCTTGGCGGTAAGTACCTTCCCAAAGGTAGTGAGCTCCCGGGTCAGTGGAGATATTCAAGCAGTATCAGGGCCCCACAGCCAATCATCCAGCAATGGTGAAGGTGCTGGGTGCGGGAGGGCTTACAATCTCACGATCATACAAGTCTATCCGCTAAGAGCTGGCACAGCCAATGTAAAACTCTGTTTACGTACAAGTTCTCTACGTTTCTTCCTAAAGCTAAAAGGAACAGGGTTGTACTTGTGGAACCACAGCCGGAACCCACTTTGCAAACACGCCAGGTCTGGGGTCCTGGCCTCTACAGGCGGGGGAGGGAGGGAGGGAGGCCAGAGCCTCAGTTACTTTTGGAAGCTGGGACTCTTCACTAGCCCCATTTTGGTGGCAATCCCAAAAGGGTCCATGCTGTCTGTTTCCAGGGGTGAAGAAAACCTCTCCGACTCCACGTGGTCCTGGAGGTCCCTGGGCTCTGCTGGGCTGCCGGGCAGCATGGGCAAGAAATGGGACAGGGGCAAAAACCCTCTGCCCTTGTACAGCTGCCTCTGTATGGCACTACTCAAAGAGACGGGGAGACGGTGCTTCTCGGACCAGTACACGTTGTAGCCGTCGGGGCGGATCTCCTCTTGGAAGGCACAGTCCCCAGCAGAGTACTGAAGCTGGGGAGAAAAGAGACAGCCGTGAGCACCCGTGGCTGCCCCCCCCCCCCCCCAGAAGGAGCAGGGAAACCGGGCACAGGCGAGCACCTGTGGTGCATACTTCCACTTGGGTCTGCGTGATGGTCGTATGTATCTGCACATAGAGTTAGAGGTTCTATAAAGCATGAAGGTGTCTAAAGTCCATGGTTATGTATGCAAATATATACTTGTATTATTAAGGTATGCGTTACACTAATGACTATACACAGCGAGCGTGTACTAATATATAAATGTGAAAAATCAGGGGCCTCTGGGTGGCTCAGTCGGTTAAGCGTCCGACTTCGGCTCAGGTCGTGATCTCACGGCTTGTGAGTTCGAGCCCCGCGTCGGGCTCTGGGCTGACAGCTCAGAGTCTGGAGCCCGCTTCGGATTCTGTGTCTCCCTCCCCTCAAAATAATAAACACTAAAAAAATTTAAAAAAAAATAAATAAATGTGAACAATTATAACAGTAAATGTTAAATATAGAACATATTATATATACTTTATAAATTTAGACATATAGATGTTTTATATACCTTTATAACCTTTCGACACACATAGACTTCAGGAATACGTGTCACGTATATACTCAATATCTGTATACACGTTACACGGGTCTTTTGGGTCTCTCTCTAAATCACGTCACTTAAACTTGGTCTTGTTCTGATATGCACAAAATCAGAGGTGCGATATATATCCTGGGCCCCTCACCCTTTCCGTTAAATGCACAACTATTGACATCAAGAGGTTCCTGGCACCCACCGGCACTTTGGGAGACACTGTTAAACTAGGTGTGCTGTCCCAATCCAACCTGGGGCCCAGGTTAAAGCATCTACTCCCCATTGAGGCCTGAGTAACAGCAGGCGACCCAGAGGCCTTTTTGTCTGATGCCCTGGTAGGAAACATCAGGGCTCCCTCATTCAGAGGCGGAGGGCCTTCCAGGCAGCCTGCCAGGATTATCAGGATAAAGGCAGCCCCCTCCCCCCGGCCCAAGACGGAGCCTGCACCCAGCGGGTGGCCGGAAATGCCACCGGAAGGGCAGAAAGCAGCCCCCCGGGTCCCAGAACCCTGGTAGCTGAGAGACAGCGGTGGGCCAAGCCCTGTGCCAAGCTGGGGAAGGTCATTACCCCGTGGGGGACACAGAGGACAGCCCCAGGCGGGGAGCCAGGAGGGCTGGGCGGTAAACAACCCCGGGAGGCACCCAGTCTCCTTCGTGCCCAAGCCTACAAAGGTCGCTGAACTGCAGGTGAGTGAGTGCGATGCTGATAAGGCGCTGATAAGGCTCAAGTCTAATGAAGCAACAGGTCCTGGCCCCCCTGACCCGTGCACTGGGACAGAGCCACCAGACGTCGGGGAAATGCAAACCGATAAATAAACAAGGGAAGGAAAAGCGAACGCTGCTGGGTCTTTGGGCGGAACTCTCGCCCCACGCTCTACTCCGCACAGAAAATGAAATGACTTCAAGTTTCTTGGAGAAAGCGGAATTTGTCTTAAAAAATAAAAATAAAACAAAAACAAGGGATCAAGAGGCAGAACAGGATTTTCAGTTATGGGACATCCCCCCCCCCCCCCCCCCCCCCCCCCCCCCCCCCCGGGCTTGGACTGAATGGTGGGTGGACCCATCTGCGCCCCCGGGTCCTCCGGCCACAACTCCCCCCCACCCCCCCCACCCCCCGCCCCCCAACTGTCGCAATAACAAAAGTTGCAACTGCGGGTTTGGAGTGGGTGTCAGCTTTCAGCAAGCGACCACCTCCCTTCTTTCCCTCCACTCTTGTCCTTTCCCGCAGGACTCCGCCATAAAACCTGAAGCAGGCACTCTGGGTGTAGATCGAATACACTGGCCTCGGGGCCACAAAACAAGGCGGACACCAGAAAGATTCGCGCTGCGGGGGAGGCCCGGCCTCTGCATCTTTTCTGGGGGGCGGGGGCATCCCGGGAGGCGCGGCCTCCCCGCCCCCCTCCGTCCCCCTCCAGCGTCCGAGGCCCCGGCCCAGCGGGGCTGCATTGAGGCCCAGCGCCGGGCCGGGACCTCACACAGCCTCTTCTGTGCGCCCGGGGGCGCGGGAGGGGCGCGGGCTCCCTTTGAACTCCCCCGCCTTTGTTCCCAGAGACCAGGACCCAGCAAACGCACACTTCCTGCCCCGAGACCTCGATGGTCACCTGGGCCTTCCCAGCCCGTTCCCCCCAGCGCCCTCCCCGCAAAGCCTCTGCAGTACAGGTGACCCACACCGGGGCCAACACGCCACTGGAACGGGATTCCAAGGCGTCTGCAGAAACCACACTGGTAGCAGATAAAAACTAATTAGCTGAAAACCTTCCCAATCCCAGATGTGATTTTTTTTTTTATTCCTGACTCATTTGAAGATTGCCTTTTTAAAAAAGATCCAAGTTGTGAATATCCTTTCTCGTTCTTTCCTTTCATTTTTCAGCCTAGGGAAGGAAACGGAGGCGAGGACCACCCACGCGCAGGCCGAGACTGCAAAGGCCCGAGGTGGGTTTCCCTGTTTAATATCAAAGCAAGCCGGGTCCCGCGTTTCCTCTGTCCCACTGGGCCGGCCTGCGGCTCAATTGCAAATGCAAAGGCAGCTCTCGTCCGCCCTGTGGCCACCAGCCAGGACCGGAAGCCTCCGTGGAAAAGAAGTCGCACTTTACATTAATCTGGCCCTTTGCCGTCTTCCCTTCCGAGCTCCGTGCCGGACCCGGCGGCGAGAGCGAGGAAACCCCGGATTCGATTCGGCGCGCACCGCCCCCCTCTCCCAGCCAGGCTCGGCCTGGGGCCCGGTGCAGGTCCCGCGCCCCAGCGCGTACCCCCGGGGGGAGACACGTACCAGCCCTTGCATCCTGCCGTCGGCGCCCATGCAGAGGTACCGGACGCTGTGCACGCCCTTGATGGCCACGGTCCGCAGAGCGACTGCCCTGATCTCCACCAAACCTGCGCGTGAGGGAAGCAGAGGCTGCAGCCGGGACCCTCTGGGCCCACAGCACGTGGATGCGGTCGGCGCGCGGGCCCACGCCCTCCCCGCTCCACCTCCGCGTGCAGGCTGGGACCCTGGGGAGGGAATGGAGCACCCAGGTTCCTGGGAGCGGGGGGGGGGGGGGTGTGCGGGAACCGAAGGTGGCGAGCGAAGGATAACGCGTGGCTGCGCTGGGTCCACGTGCCGGTGCCCTCATCCCCCACCTCCCCGCGCCGTCAGGGACCCCGGGCAGGGAGCAAAACGCAGAGGCGCCACGATGTAGGGTTCCCGCAGGACGTAAAGGGAAGAAGGGGCACCGGGGCGGGTGGGCACTCACTGTGCGCGCTCTGGCTCCGCGCGCAGTCAACCCCCCCGTCGGCTCGGATGCGCAGGAAGCAGCTGGAGAGGCCGTGGGGGCCGGCGGTGTACAGGTGCCGCAGGCGGATGGGCTCACCCCAGCCGTAGTGCACGTGAGGCCCCGCGTCCGAGAAGGCTAGGGGGCGCCCGGCTGCTGCCAGCCAGAGACCGGCTAGGACCAGGGCGCGGGTTACCGCGCACTGGCTCGGCGCGCTCCGCATGGCACCTCCCTCGGGCTCGGGGCGCAGTTCTGGCGGCGAGGGTGCGGGAGGCTGGGCGGTAGCAGGGCTGTGCGTGCCGAGACGGGGTGCGTCCCTCGAGCAACGGTGCGCTCCGGGCGCCTGGGCGCTCAGCGCTCCTGCTCCGACGGCGCGGTGGCTCCAGGCCAGCGACCTTATATAGCGCGTCTTACCCGCCCGGCGGGTGGGTGCCCGCGACTCCCGAGCATTTCTTATCAGGATTGCATCAGCCCTCCGCCCCCCGCACACACCCACTCACACCCCGCCTCCTGCCCCAGCCCCTCCCCGGACCCCGCCCGGGTGACCCCGCCCAGGCCTCCCGGACCGGGGGGAGGAGTAGCCCCGCTTCACCGGAGGGTTCGGGGGAGCTCCTCCTCGCAGCGCGATGGCGGGGCCGGGGGCCAGGTCGCTCTTGGCTGGGCGAGTTTGGTTTTATAAAGCAATAAAGGAGACCCCCGGCCCCGCCCCCGGGCCCCCGGCTCCCCCGGGGAATGCGCTCGTCTCGGGGCGTTAGCAGGAGCGGGGAGCCCGAACCCCGTGACCAGCTGAGTTTTGCATCCCTCGCTCCCGGTCTGGAGCAGCCTCGCCTGGGCTGTGGAGCGCTCTCCCCTTAAAAGCCTGCTCTCCGCTCCCTCCCGCGACGGTCCTAGCCGTCATATCTCCAGATGTAAAGCTGTCCATTAGAATTTCCCCCTGCAGCTCGGACTAGCTCACGTTTTCCTGGTTTTATGTTCTCGCGATCCCTGCCCCCCTCCCGCCCCCTTTTACCCCGGTAAATTGCCCCCCGACGGGGGGCCGGGCTCGAGTCCCGGGAGGAACAATGGGGGAGTGGCGCGCGGCGAGCGCTAGATGGCGCTTCGGGCCCGGTTTCGGCCTCTGGGCCGGCCTGGGTCGGCGGCGGCGGCGGTGCCCCGAGCTGAAGCGGTCGCCGCGGAGGCGCCTCCGCGGGGGCCTGCCAGCTGCGGGCGGGGAAACGCGGGCTTCCCGGCTCGGGCCAGGCGCCGCGCAGGGAGGCCCCTCTGCGTTTGGGGCGCCTTTTGTCCTTGATCCGGTCCTCGGGTCCCTGAGCTCTTCTCCGGTGCCAGGGCGCGCTGTCTTGGGGGGCCAGGGGAGAACAACGCGGTCGGAGGAAGGGGAGGGGGGAGAACAGCGGTGCGGGGCGCTGCTGGGACGGGAGCGCGCACCAGAAGGGGAAATTGGGGCCACTTGGTTAAGTGGTTCCTGCACAACGCAGACTTTCTCTAACGATGCTTGCAGAAAGGACTACAGCGTCCAGAGAATGCCACGGCGGGAAGGAGAGGGTGCTCTTGGGGACCCTTCCGCACATGTTTCCCGGTTTCCTCTCCAAACCCCCACGCTCCTGGGTGTGGGGCCCCAGGACGCCAGTTTTGGGGAGAGGCCGGGCTGTCTCAGCACCAAGGCAATGGGCGGGCAAACGGTAGAGACACGGGGAGGCAAAGCCATGCCAGGCTTAATGAATTTCAATGAGTAAAGGCCATGTTCAATCCCCAATGACTGGCGTTAATGACGGAGCGCGCAGAAAATGTCACCAGGAGAGGCTTTGCAAGAAGACATCATCTCAAAGGCTCTCTAGACCAGGACCCCCACGCTGCGTGCCTTGGTTCAGAAAGCCACGGCTTCTGTTAAATCTAATTACTTCCCCCCTGTGGCTTTAAATCGACAGCGGCCCCTATGAAACTTAATTGCCCTCCCCTGCAGCTTTTGTTTTAAAGATCCTGGATAAATGCGCAGCAGAGAGGAGGACGGCAGAGGCTGCGTTGGGGGGGGGTGCCCCCCAAATCGGTCTGGGGGGGGTACCAGCCTCTGGCTCCACCCCCCACTCCTCTGCTGCCCCTCCTAGGGCCACGGTGGGAAGACTGGCCACAGTGATCACGGAGTTCAGGAAGGCGGTCGAGGCATCAGCTTCCTATGCCCAGGCCCTGCTCGAAGCACAGTTTGGGCGTTCTCGGCTTAACCCCCTCTAAGAGCGTCCACGGTATTCTGTCCCCGCCTCCTGGAACAGATAGGAGACGAAAGCCTCAGAAAAGTGGCAGGCATCCGGTGAGTAGTGGACCTGGAATTGGAACCCAGGCCATCAAGCTTGTAAATCCGGGCCAGGCCTGGTCTCTGAGAGGTGCTGTGGCCTCCGAGCGGGAGCGTGGGCTCCAGGGTGGGACCCCCTTCGCCACAGATCCGTGCCCGGCCACTCCCTGGACTGGTCAGGGACCTGCTGGGCCTGTTGCCTCCTCGTGGCCGCTCTGAGCTTTGTCCCGGGGTCTCCTGGGAGAGTGGACATAAAGTACAGAGGACGTGGTTCGTGAAGAGTGGCGGCCACCCACCAAGTCTCTGCTGTGCACCACGCAGTTCATCGGAAAGTTTGGGTGACGAGCCCACGCTGCATCTGGGGAAACTGAGGCTTGTCCAGACAGGTCGCAAGTGTTTGCACCCAGGTGGGCTGGGCGGGAGCCCCGGCAGGTCTGCGGGGGTGGGGAACCCCTGGTGTTCTGTTGGGAGGAAGCCAAGAGGGGCAGAGGGAAGGCGGTGCTGGCCAGCAGGGGGCGCTGCGGCCAACGCTCCAGGTGAGAGCGGCAGGGAGAAGGCGAGGCCGGTCCCCCTGCTGGGGACACCACGCAGCCCCCAATATGCTGGGATGGGATGATGCGGATTCTTCTGGTGGTGACTGAACCAGGTGACCCACCCCGACTGAGATTTCATTCGCCGAGGGGAGGGGCAAGAGTCCGAGGCGTCCTCGCCACGGTGCCCAGGCCGCCCAGGCCCCAGGGGTCTCGGGCCCAGGGGACCAGCAGAGCTTGGCTTGTGATGTTAACTGGGATCGTTTCAACTGCCCTAAACGCTTTTACTGGGGCCGCCCTCGGCTTGTCCGAACTGCTCCTGTGGCAAATGAGAGATTTTCGTTGTTTCTAAACGCGCGTCCCAACGGCCAAGAAAAATCTTGTTCTCGTTCACTTCCAGTCTTTACACTATGAAAATAGCTGTTTTTCTTTTCACTTTATGGGTAGAAATTTACGTTACAATGTCAAACATGCCTTCTTAAGTACATAAGTACCTCCTCATGCCCCTCCCAAATCCCCTGCCCCCTCCCCGCTGTTGAGTTCTTTGTAATTACAGAAACTTCTGGGTGGTGGTAAAAAATCTTCCTTAGAAAGTAAAAGCTGCCATAACAAACCGGGGACAGGAAGGGCTGTGAATACTCGGGTTGGGGGAAGCCACTGGTTCCTGGCCGAGCCAAGACTGGAACTCAGGGACACCTGAGACAGTTCAATACTTTTGTTAGAATATGCTAGAACACGCATCTTCCCCCCCCCCCCCAAAGCATTCTGCATCATCGAGACCCGTTTTTCCCCTACTTCCATCGTTATTCCAAAAAAGGGGTACCTCTCAGCCCCTTTTTGGGAGATTGGCAGAGGCCATTATCAGAGTGGAAAAGGGAAGCCTTCTTTGAGCCTCAGTTTCCTTATTTGTAAACAGCAAAAGGAACGCCGTAAGCTCCAAATGAGTTAACGTGAGGACTGGCAAAGATATTGTTAGCGAAGGAGAGATAAATACCTATGTAGAGACCGCCTAGCATATGTGGGTGCAGAATAGAAGGGGTAGCTGTTGTTATTTATTTGAAGGCTGCTCTCTGGCTCTCTTTGCCTCACGTTTAGTGCTTATTTTAAAATAGGGGCGCCTGGGTGGCGCAGTCGGTTAAGCGTCCGACTTCAGCCAGGTCACGATCTCGCGGTCCCTGAGTTCGAGCCCCGCGTCAGGCTCTGGGCTGATGGCTCGGAGCCTGGAGCCTGTTTCCGATTCTGTGTCTCCCTCTCTCTCTGCCCCTCCCCTGTTCATGCTCTGTCTCTCTCTGTCCCAAAAATAAATAAAAAACGTTGAAAAAAAAAATTAAAATGTAGTGGACACACTGGGAAAAAAACAGTCTAATCTATGGTGACAAAGAGCTGATCGGTAGTTGCCTGAGGCAGGAGATGGGGGTTGGGATTGACCAGAAAGGGGCAGGAGGAAGCTTTCTGGGATGATGGGAATGTCCTTTTTCTTGACCGGGGTGGTAACAGACAATGACATCGGTCAAAATTCACTGAATGGTGCCCTTAAAATTAGGGTGCGTTTTAAGTTATGCCTCAGTGGAGTTTGGATATTTTCTGCAAAAGTAGCACTCGCTTGTGGTTGGGAATTTGAAAAGTACAGAAAAACACACCAGGGACAAGTCTGAAACCTAGCATATCATGACCGCATTGTGAGCTGCTTCTATTTGGGTGAATGCCTTCCTCAGACTTTTAAAAAGTATATATTTATCTTAAAAAAAAAAGAAAAGAAAAAGAAAACAGGGGCGCCTGGGTGGCTCAGTTGGTTGAGCATCCGACTTTGGCTCAGGTCACGATCTCACGGTCTGTGAGTTTGAGCCCTGCGTTGGGCTCTGTGCTGACAGCTCGGAGCCTGGAGCCTGCTTCGGATTCTGTGTCTCCCTCTCTCTCTGCCCCTCCCCTGCTCATGCTCTGTCTCTCTCTGTCTCGAAAATAAATAAAAACATTAAAAGAATTTTAAAAAGAAACAGCATTTGAATTATATCCTCCTTTCTCCCTCTTATTGTGAACGTCTCCCAGGGCATTAAACCTCTTTTACAGCCCCCTTCGACACTGGCAGATCTCAGTGGGGTGCCGTGAGTGTGTAGTCTGTCCCCTACCATTGGACATTTAGGTTGTTTCCAGTCTCCCCTCTCACGTCACGTGCGGGACGAAATCCAGAGAGACATCTATCCCACCTGTGCACTTTCAGGAGGGGAATGACTGGGTCACATGGTCTTTCTTCCCAGGTAGGACCCTGCCCATGTACAAACACTGGAGTGGGGTGGGATGTGGCAGCTTTCTCCTGGAATTCGAGAAGCTACTCTGCTCTATCCACACCTAAAGGAAGGCATGACCTCCCCCAGTCTGAGACTGTGTTGAAGTCACAGCCACAGCAAGTACCACAGGTCCTGGGACCGGAAGCCTCTTTTGCCGCCGATTCAGAACCCCCATGCCACCCCAGGGCCCGAGACCCACCCACTGGCCCAGCTCCCCTGTCAGGCAGGACCTGGGTGTGGTTGGGCCTTCCTTTCTCATCTGTGATACAGGAGCCGGCACTCTTTCCTGGGACCAAGGAATTCTGGCCAACGTGGCTGCAAAGCTGATTTCTGTACGTGGATTCTATTCGTCAAAGCGCGTTCAATGGAAAATGTTTGGACCTGTCGGTGTATCGATATCTGAGCAACGCGAGAACGTGGTAAATGTCACCGAGTGAAAGAAAACAAAAAGTAGCTTCGTGAGAAAACTTGAACTGTGCCAACAGTGATGCCTCCAAAAGCCATAGCATTAAAATACGGACACCGGAAAGCCCCGGAGCCACTGAGCGGAAGCCCTCCTGACGCAGTGGGCCCCCTGGCCGGCAGGACCGCAAGAGGCCACCCCACCCCCGCCCCGGCTCAGTCGGCTCCGCTCCTGACACAGCCCTGCCCCTCGGTGACTTGAGCAGAAGCTGACGTGTCGCTGGGGGTCAAGAAATAGTGCCCGAATCACTTAAAGGAACCAGGAGGCGTCGATGCGGCTATGAATGCATTGGCCTCTCCGTTTGTCTATCCTTTCCTTGCGCATTCTGTCCGTCCTTCCTTCCACCCATCCCTGGCTTCCCTCCCCGTACTGATTGTTCGTTGATCTGCCAACACTTTCCGGGCACTCCTGATGGGTCAGACCTCAGGCATCAGACCTTCCCTTGCCCCATGTCACCCCAGAGGCAGGGCTCCTAACCCAGCCGGAGGGCGTGTGCTTGGGGCACCCAGTGATGCAAGCAGGGGGGCCCCATGTGGGTGAAGGTTGACATTTCTGTTGCAGGATTGTTGGGGCCAGCGGGAGTAGCGCAAACAGGAACTTTCTCCAGAAGTCCCCAGCAGTGTACCCATCCCGGAGACTGTCCCCTGCGCCATAAGTACATTTCAGGAGCTGTTTCGGACACTGCCCTACCCACTCTCATTTTCCCCATGACCTTGGGAACGCCGGAAGGCCTCTTGGAGAGGCGTCCATGAGAGAAAGAAACCCACCAGGGCAGGAGGAGGACGGGCAGCGACTTTCACCCGGGACCAGAGCCAGTCCGCCTGCCTCGCCGACCTAGAAGTCCTCACCTCCGGGGAGGGGTCTGCTTCGCAAAGCCATTTCTCACAGAGTTCCTGCGGTAGCACCAGGAGTCAGCTGTTGACCCATCTGGCAGGTGAAACACCGAGGCGCGAAGCCAGGCTGAGAGAGAGAGAGAGAGAGAGAGAGAGAGAAGCCCCAAGTGAGATCCCACCCCCCACCCAAGGACAGCACTTCTGCGCGCTTGGCCCTTTCCCCCAGGCCTGGGAGGAGACCCTCGAGCAGGACAGATATTCCCGGAGGCTAGGGGCACTGAAGCGCGATGCCTGGTCACGTGATTCATTCAAGGGTTGGATGGGACCTTTAAGACAGTTTCTTAGAAGCCCCGGATCAGCAAATGAACAGAATTAAGAACCAGAGAGGAGGAAAGATTTGCCCAAAGACCTTCGGCGTGTGGGCAGCAGAGAAGGGACCAGAAACACACTCTATCACCGCAACGTCCCTTCCCTCCCGGAGCACACCCAGACTCCAGTGTGACATTTGATTTGTAATAAAGTCTTTTTAAAAAAGAAAAACCCCACGTGCTGATGGCTCCTTCTTAAAAACACCTGCTTGGGATGGGGCGCCTGGGTGGCTCAGTCGGTGAAGCGTCCGACTTGGCTCCGGTCATGATCTCGTGGTTCGTGGGTTCGAGCCCCGCGTGGGGCTCTGTGCTGACAGCTCAGGGCCTGGAGCCTGCTTCGGATTCTGTCCCCATCTCTCTCTCTCTCTCTCTCTCTCTCTCTCTCTCTGCTCCTCCCCTGCTTGCTGTCTCTCTCTCTCAAAAATACATAAACATTTAAAAATTAAAAAAAAAACAAAACACCTGCTTGAGGGGCGCCTGGGTGGCTCAGTCAGCGGAGCATCCGACTCTTGATCTTGGCTCATGGTCTCACGATTCATGAGATCGAGCCCTGTGTCAGGCTCCTGAGCTGAGAGTGTGGATCCTGCTTGAGATTCTCTCTCTCTCTCTTTCTCTCTCTTCCTCCCCCCCTCTCTCTCCCTCTCTCTCTCACGATAACTAAATAAACATTTTAAAAAATTTTTTAAGACACCTGCTTGAGCAGACTGGTCATTCCAGGGGGTTGGGGAGGAGGTGCCCCGGGGACTGACCGACTGACTGGCGGGTCAGGAGTGTCCTTTTCTGGTGGCTGTGAAGGCAGTAAATGCAATGCTGGATTTTACGCTTAACCCATTATTTTTTTAAGATTTTATTTTTAAGTTATCTCTATACCCAGCGCAGGGCTTGAACCCACAACCCTGAGATCAAGAGTCGTGTGCTCCTGTGACTTAGCCAGCCAGGTGCCCTTGAATTTTACACTTTATTTTTTTTTTAAGTTTACTTATTTATTTTGAGAGAGAGAGAATGAGAATCCTAAGTAGGTTCCATGTTGTCCACGATCTAGCCCAAGACAGGTTTCGATCTCATGAACCACGAGACCATGACTTGAGTCGAAATTAAGAGTCAGATGCTTAACTGGCTGAGCTACCCACATGCCCCTAAATATTACACTTTAGGGGCGCCTGGGTGGCTCAGTGGTTAAGCGTCTGACTTCGGCTCAGGTCATGATCTCGCGGTCCGTGAGTTCGAGCCCCACGTCTGGCTCTGTGCTGACAGCTCGGAGCCTGGAGCCTGCTTCCGATTCTGTGTCTCCCTCTCTCTCTGCCCCTCCCCTGCTCATACTCCGTCTCCCTCTGTCTCAAAAGTAAATAAAAACATAAAAATAAATAAAAATAAACAAATATTACACTTTAAAATGGTTGACCCTGGGGGCACCTGGCTGGCTTATTCAGTGGAGTGTGTGACTCTTGGCCTCAGGGTTGTGAGTTCGAGCTCCGCATTGAGTGTAGAGGTTACTTAAAATGTTACTTAAAAAATCTTAAAATAGATAAGTAAATGAAACGGCTCACACTATGTTACATGACTTTCCCCTCAATTTTTGGAAAGTAACCGGGAAGTAAGTTGCCGTAAAGGGCACCGCTGAGACCCCTGGGGACCTTTGGATACGGACTCTCATTGGTTAGTTAGCACCTGCGTGGTTAGGTGTCCTGGGTCGGGCGCTCGCATCCTGGTTATGTACACAGTGTCCTTGCGTTCCAGAGCCCCGTGCCAGAGTCCTCTCGCGTAGTCCTGGTCACGACTCGCGTTCCGACGGTTCAGGAAAATAAATGCATGTGTACGAGGCAGTGAGAATGCCACTGTGGCAGGAAGGGCCGTGATACAGGCGAAAGGGGGATGGGCGTTCTTTACACCGCTCTAGAAACTTCTCTGGAGGTGTGGACTTTCTCAAAAAAAAAAAAAAAAAAACAAAAAAAAAACAGAGGGGGAAACCCACCCCACCTGCCTGGTACCAGTTTGTGGCAGGCCTTGCTTGGGTCGCGGTTTGCAGCCCACGCACCCGGTTCCCAGCCACCGTCCCCGGGGGGCTCTACAAGAGTGCCATGAATGCGTGTGGCCACTGTCGTACGTCCCATTTTCCAGAGCAGGAAACCAAGGCTTGGGAAGCCACGGGGCCCACCCACAGCGGCAGCACCAAGTGGGGTGTGGAGAAGAAGTGTGGCTATTTTGGGTCCTTTGGGGCATGTCTCCTAGATAAACGGGAGTCGTGTTGCGTCCCTGATGTCACAGGCAGAGGACATAGTTTCCGAGGCAGCCATTCCCTGGAGAATGACCCCAAAGTCTTGTCATTCCCTCAGGAACCCTCTCTCCACCCCACCCCATCCTACTCTGTGCAAGTAGATAGTGACTCAGTCTTCTGTCACTTGGTTATAAGTAATGCCTTTTTTTTTTCCCCCTCTTCTTCTTCTTTAATGGGAAACGATTTTGGGGGTCTTACTCTGTACTGGGAACTCAGCACCTTGTTTGAAGTGGTTTCTCTCGTGTAAGACCTCAGAAGCAAATCTGCACCCAGGTCCCAGGCAACAGCCCTTTTAGGGAGAAAAGAGACCTTGAGAAGTCCAGTTCCGGAGCATTCTGCATGGTCCGATGACCGGTGACCGGCGCCACCAGACCCTGTGCGCGGGCACGCGCGCGAACCCTCCCGGGCCTAGGCCTGAGCGTGAGCAGATGCCCGAGTGCGTGCCCATGGATGAGCGTGCCTGCCCGAGTGTGTGTTCGTGAGTGCGCGGGTGACCTGACGCCCGCGGTCTGTTTGGCAGGCGCCGTGGCTGGGGCCGTGGCTGGGGCCGTGGAGGTCTCGGTCACGGCCGTCGCCCCTCAGCCCCGCACAGCCCTGGCGTATAGTTGCACGATAAACATGGCTTAAGGAAGGAGGAGAGAAGGAAGGGAGGAAGGACAGGAGAGCGGTGGCTTCGGCCTCCTGGGCTTCCGGGCCTGCCTTCCCAGCAGGTCAGCGGACAACAGAGGTATTTCTGTTTTGAGGCATTTAAACAGATGCTCGGGGCTCAGTTCCGGCTAGGGTTTCTGGCCGCACATACCACAGACGAAGGGGGCCGGAGATTCCTTCCAGAGGCTCCTGCCGTGTGCCTTGGGACAAGCACTCGACCCGGTTTCCCCATCTAGGAAATGGGACGAGACCCTGCAGAGGGCTGTGTGAGGAGAGGCTTAGCAAAGGCTCGAGGGGTCCCCCGAGGCGGGCTGGGCTCCTCGCCAGGCACCTCTGCGGGGGGGGGGGGGGGGAGGCGGGAGCCCCAACCCAGACCCCTCGTGCTTCAGCTGTGACAAGAAGGGACCTCTTCCCGAAGCCTTGCCCAGGGCCGGTCTGGACTCAGACGCCGCCAGCCCTTGCCTCCGGGTCCCCCCCGCCCCGGGGTTGTTCCAGCCTTACCTGTCATTCCCGGGCTGACCCGTCAACTCTCGGGTGACACCCCTCCCCCTGACCCCCTTGTTTCCGGTCTGATTCCTGTTTCCCCACCGTCTATAGAATGAGGTGTGTGTGTGCAAGGGCCTGACCCAGCCCCACTCTACAGACGGGGAGACTGAGGCCTGGGGACAGTCAGCCAGATGGTCCTCACCAGTAGAGATTGGAGGGGCCCCCAACCCACGCCCCTCCTCCAGCTCTACCCCCTTTCTCTTCTTCTTTCCAACCCCCCCCCCATGTCCCCTTTTGTCCACACACCTGCCTCCATTCTCCTCTCCCACAAATATCCACCCGTAAGCCCTGTTCAAGTCTCGACGGCAACCCCGTGTTAATTCGGACCTGTGAACCCTTGGTATCTCATGTCAAGGTTTCTGGGCCCCACCTACGGACAGTTCTCAACGCCTTCTCCAAGAGGCTCATGACCCCGGGAGGCCAGGAATCAGCCCTGTGGAGGGACCGGGTCCTCGGAGCCCAAGCCTGGCCTTGGAGGCGGTCGGTCAGGCATTGTGCCCTCCACGCACAGGCCTCTCCTCACCAGGCACAGCTCATCACCAGCCTCACTAAGTGCCTGGTGGTCCTTGGACAGGAATGCTGGCACCTGACCCTGGCAGTGGCCGCTCTGTGGCCCCAGGAAGGTGGCCGTACCTCGATCTTCAAGCAGAGCCACGGGCTCACTCCCCACGGTCGATGGCTAGGGGCAGACACGAACTCGATTTCTGCCCTGCCTCTGGCTGATCATGGCTCAGCAGGCTGGGCCGGCCTGCGTCCCCGAGGGTGTCAATAATGGGGGGGGCAGGGTGTGCCCCTCAGACACCGGCCAGGCAGTGATGTGACCACGTCACCAGCGTGGAAAGCCTGGCCCCTCGTGGGCGAAACTTCGCTCTCATCATCAGCGTCTGAGTCCCATGATTTTGTTTGTTTTAAGGGTTCCTTCTGGAGGCCTCCTCACAAGACAGCTGGAGTCATGGCATCCGTCTGTCTTGCACTCGGGACCAGTGGCCCGGAATGTGCTTATGTGATGCCCCGGCGAGGGGTGGCCAGCTCCGACTCCTCTGTCCCTTACTGGTGTGGAGTCTGATGCCAGGCGGGGTGGGGGGTGGGGGGGCCACAGCAGAGGCACCTCACACAGCCCCTGAGCGGCCCCAGGACCACCCGTGCCCCAGGCATCACTACGACCTGCCTCCCACCAGCTCACGTGGGACGCTCCCGAGGGGTAGGGACATGGCATGGCGTTCGGTGCTCTTTAACTCGAAACGGCCCAGCCCACCGACAGTCAGCATCTGCGAGAACACCGGCGGCCATTCCCTGGGCACCTACTCTGTGCCAGGCTCTGTTTCACCTGGAGTCTCACACCTACCGGGAGGGCCGTGGGGACTCCCGCCCACGGCCGCACAGCCCGCAAGCACGGGGGCTGGGATTCCAGGTCAGAACCCGCGGACCCCTGCGTTAGCGTCCTGGGGCTGTGGGAACAAAGGCCCCCTCCCTGGGCAGCAGCAACCGATTCGGTCTTCGCTCCGGAGGCCGGAACTCCCAGATGAGAATGGAGACAGGGCTGATCCTCCCAGATGCTCTGAGGGGCAGGGTCCTTCCTGTAACTCCAGCTGCTGGGGCTCCAGGTGTCCCCGGGCTTGTGGCCGCAGCCCTCTGCTCCGTCCCACGCACCCCTCCCCCTCCCGCCCCACCACCTGTGTCTCACATCTCCCACTCCTGGCTCCTTCCTTACAGGGACACTTGTCACTGGATTTAGGGCCCCCCCTCCCGGATAATCCAGGATGATCTCATCTTGGGATCCTTCACTTGAGTACATGTGCAAAGACCCTTTGTCCAAATAAGGTCACACCCACAGGATTCAGGGGGACCCACCTACTGGGGACACGTTGCAGGCTCCATCGGTCAATGCTTGTCCCACTACAGCACGCCGAGCCCCAGCTGAGGTGGCTCCTTCGCCCCGGGAGAGGGGTGGTACCGGAGAGGCCTCCAGCAGAGACAGGGGAACACGCTCGCTCACGGGTAGGGGCGCGGTGGGGGGCGTGATGGGAGTCCTCCGGGTGGAAGCCAGCCGGCAGAGAGCTAAGCAGCCCCTGAGGCTGGCCTCGGTTGCTCGTCCTGGCAGGGGGCAGGGATGCTTCCGGACGGTTTGTGTGGAACCTGGGCCTTGGTTTCCCCTCGCAGGCAAGGCCGAGGGAGGGAATCCGTGGGTCTGAAGCGGATTGGAAAAGGCAAGGGCTCAATGAACCGGTCAGATGAATGGGGGTACGTGCAAACACTGGGCCCCCACCTCAAATTGCCACCGTACAAGGCCGCGTGAAGAAAACGGCCCCAAACTAAATACACAGTAGAATTTGATTGTGTGAGAGCAAGAAAAGAACCCCAAAACATGCCCCGAGGTACAGTTTTAGAAAGCGATAGAATTCGCCTATTTCATTTCCGATTTTTGTACCCCTCTGCTCTTCCTAATTTAGTTTTGAGAGAGAGATCGAGCACGAGTGGAGGAGGGGCAGAGAGAGAGGCAGACACAGAACCCGAAGCAGGCTCCGGGCTCCGAGCTGTCCGCGCAGAGCCCGACGCGGGGCTCGAACCCACGAACCGCGAGATCGCGACCTGAGCCGAAGTCGGAGGCTTAACAGTCCGAGCCCCCCAGGCGCCCCTGCCATGGATCCCTTCTATAGTCACAACACAGAAGTCACTAGATCAGTCAGCAATACTGTTTAGCTATTCCCTCGGGGCCGGCGGACAAAGGATTCCTGTGGCACGGCTGAGCGACTCCAACCGGTCACTGAAACGCCACGTCAACGGCGAGTGACCACATACGGGGACGTCCGTGCGGCTCCAGTGGTCAAAGGCACGCAGACGGCACCGTCTCACGGGTCCCCGGGTGTCCCCTTCCTCCCAAACAAAACCCGAGAGGCCGGCACAATGGCCTTCCACTCAGGCTTCTCCAGCCGGAACCGTCCCCAGGTTTTCCCCGGGGGGGGGGCAGGGGGGTCAGGGGACCTGTCCTCGCCTGGCTGCCTGAGGCTGTGACCCCCGCGCAGAGCCAGGCTCCCCGGGCCACGTTGCGCTACCCAAGAAGGCTTTTAACTTTTTCAAATGCTTTCGCAGCTCCCGACGGTGCCTTCTCCAAAGGGCTCCGTGAAATTCTCAGAGGCCCGTCAAAGGCAGCGAGTCCCTTGTGGGCGCTTTGATTTACAGGACAGATGTTTGCCAGCTCACACTTGGAGGGACTGACGGAGGCGGGGTGGAATTAAATAAGAATAGGGGTGTCAGCTCCCAAAAGGTGGCATATCTCTGCCCTAATTCCTTGACGCCCAGTATGGTTCAGAGGTCGGGGTTGTTAATGGACAGGGAACAAATTGGGGGCTGCACCTGTGATCCTTCCAGGCGGAGGGAGGGGGAGCCCCTTACGGCTCAGGGGCGGGCTCACTCTGTGCTCCTGGGTCTGATATTGACCTGCGGTGTGAGGCTCCCTGGACCCCGAGCCTCAGTTTCCCCTACGGTACAACAGGGCTGCGCTCAAGGGTAACCACCGAGGCGAGATGTGGAAGTCTCCGGCCCCGTGCCTGGCACACAACGGACGCCGGAACTTTCCAGCCGTGCCTCCCGGCCGCCCAACCCGGCCACTGGGGAGCAAATCACGGCCCTCCTTGGGGGCTTCCGTCGTGATGCGGACACTTTTAGGAGGGGGCGGGGGCCGTACTGGCAAGACACCCGGGCCTCGGGAGGTTCTGTCCATCAAAACCGCTTCTCTCTCAGTCCCTGGGGCTCAGGGACCCTGGCGCAAGGCCGCGGTGTGCGGCGAGGTGACGCGAGATGGGCAGCCTGCCTCGATAACTCGGGGGCCGGGCAGAGGGGTACGCTGGGGAAGGAAGCTGGAGAGAGAGGACCTTTGCCGAGGCCGGGGTAGCTCCTCCCCAGGAGGAGTGGCGGGCACCCCGCCTCGACCGTGTGGCCCTGTCCCGGCTCTCCCACCTGTCAAGCAAGTGGAGGGGGGCAGGCAGCAAGGGGCGAGGGGGCCGCGTCATCAGGGATGACGCACCGAGGGCCTGCCTCGAACCGGGAGCAAAGCGGTGAGCCGAGTGCACTGTTTTCCAGAACCTCTCTCTCTGTGCCTGGGCCCTGGGCAGCCAGGGACCCGAAACACGGCCCCTCAGTGCAGAAATGTACGCGGGAGGGCCTCGAGCTCAGCGTGAGCACAAGCCCCGCGCTGCAGGAGGGGAGAGGAGGGCATCGGGGGTGCGGTGGGGGTTCGCGGCACTTAGGAAAACCAGGCTCCACGACAGCGCCTACGTGCCCAAGGCGCCAGGAGCCGACGGTAAAGAAGCGAATGAAGTGAATCGCGAAAGTAGCCCCCTCGCTTCTCAGCGGTCTCCTTGCTGACAGGCCGGGCTGTAGGCTGTCTCCTTTCTGGAATGTTCTCTGCGCACATAAGCGTTCACAGGAAAGCCTTTCGGTTGTACCTCTGGGTGGGCACGCGCTGCCCCCACCACTGCCCGTCTTGATTTGTTTTCATGTGTCTTCATTTTTGGGACACAGACAGAGCGTGAGCAGGGGAGGGGCAGAGAGAGAGGGAGACGCAGAATCCGAAGCAGGCTCCGGGCTCCGAGCCGTCCGCACGGAGCCCGACGCGGGGCTCGAACTCACGAATGGTGGCATTGTGACCTGAGCCGAGGTCGGACGCCTAACCGATTGAGCCACCCAGGCGCCCCGTGTTCCTGCAGCAAAATGCTGGCTCCGTGTGGTATCTTCTGGTAAAGCTGAAGCTCTCCGTGAGCTGTGAGCCCAATTTCACTCCCGACCCATCCAGCCCGAGCAGCTACATTCCCGCAGCCGCCGCCTGAAACAGCCCAAGTGCGTGTGCAAGGGCACGGACACGCGGACTGGGGCACGTTCGCACCGTTCGCACATTATACCGCCAAGGGAAGTGGGTGAACTATAAGGTCATGGGGCCGCCTGCCGACAGCTCACGAATGTGAAGAGGGAGGAGGCAAGACACAGGCAGACAACGACTTTCTTTCAGAAGCTCTCGGGGGGCGCCTGGGGGGCTCTGTCGGTTAAGCGTCCGACTCAGGTCCGTGAGTTCGAGCCCCGCGTTGGGCTCTGTGCTGACAGTGCTCTCTCTCTCTCTCTCTGTCCCTCACCCACTCATGCCGTCTCTGTCTCTCTCAAAATACATAAATAGACTTAAAAAACTAAAATAAAGAATCCCTTAGGGGCGCCTGGGTGGCTCAGTCGGTTGAGCTTGAGCATCCGACTTCGGCTCAAGTCATGATCTCACCGTTTGTGAGTTCGACCCCACGTCAGGCTCTGTGCCGACAGCTCAGAGGCCGGAGCCTGCTTGGGATTCTGTGTCTCCCTCTCTCTCTGCCCCTCCCCCGCTTGTGCTCTGTCTCTCTGTCTCTCAAAAATAAACATTAAAAAAATTTTTTTAAATAAAGAATCCTTTAAAAGAGAGACAGAGAGACAGAGAGAGAGGCTTGTCCGGATGGAAGCAAGGAAATGATTTGCAAAAGTCAGAAAAGTCCAGGATGCCGAGTAGGGGCTGGGGGGCGGTGCTGGGCTGGGGTCGGCGGGGGGCTGGGCAGGAGGGAGGGTTCTGGACCCCAGAGCCGCTCTGCCTCTTGCCTGGCTGTGGGTTCTGTGGGTCTCCGCTGTGCAAGTATTCGTGGGCCTGCCCTGTCTTGCGTGCACTGTTGGGTGCGTATGCTATTTCCCACAATGCAAGGAGGCAGAGACTTGGGCGGGCGGGGGGCTGCGGAGGGCACCTCGGGAAGGTGAGATCGCGGGCAATTCCCACTTGCGTGCTGATAAAGTGTGGAGTGCTTGACATCTGCCAACCAATTTTGAAAAGCAGCTCTGATTACCCCCTTTCCACACCTAAGGAGCCTGAGGCACAGAGAAGTGGAGGGTGTTACCTGGAGGGGTGGGGTTCACGCTCCTGTCCTGCTGGAGAGCCGTGGGCGTGGGCGGGGGGGGGGGGTGTTGCTTCGAAAATGACCATAGGTGACTTCTGTCAACACCACCAGAAAAGCAGCGCAGGAGGGCTGGGGCTCCCGGTGGCAGGACCTGGCCTTCCCCGCCTGCCCCCCGACCTGGGTGCCAAATGGAAGGGCCACCGGGCCTCGGGCTGTCCCCGGGGGCTACAAGCAGGTTGTAAAGCACTTTGGGAGAGCCCGTTTACACCAGGGCAGAGAATTGCCCCCTTGAGGTGGTGCGTGACCCCATAAATTGCCCTGAGGTGGGAGGCAGCTGGGAGGCCCGGGGACAAGGGGACAATGCTGGCCGCTTCGTGGGGGGCTATTACCCTTCAGAGGTGCGGCATTCCACAGGGCTATGGCCTTGGGGCTCCCGGGGGAGGACCTGGAACAAAGGTGGGGAGGACCTGGCCAGGGCAATGGGGGGGGGTGCTGCACGACGCCGAGGGGGTACGCGGGGGACCAGGCGCCCTGTGTGGGGTGGGGCCCCCCTTCCTGGGGCCTCAGGCCCACAGCGAAGGGGGCTTCGGTATCAGAGCACACACATCAGACGGGCCACATCAATGCCTTGCAGGTGTGGATAAGCCAACGGGGAGCGTTGGCGCGGGCGTGGGTTCTGTGAATGTCTGAGAGGCTGAGGTAAGCCAGCAGGTACCGGCTAATACCTGCTCGGCCTGCCTGTTGGGCGAACAGATTATCCAGCCCCGTCCCGATGCCACAGGCAGCCACAGCGGCCAAGTTCACGCTACAGGGCCCCTACTGTGTGCCGCGTCCTGGCCGTCCTGGCATTTCAGGGATGGAGGGAGCTGCGAAATGCGTGTTTCCCAGGGGGAAACTGAGGCCCAGAGAGCAAGCCTGGCTCCCCTGAGGCCGTATCTGTGTTGTAGCCGGGCAGGGCATGGGACCCAAGGCCCCCTAGGAGGGCCTACCAACAGCTAGCTGGCCCCCGGCCTCTCAGGCATCCGTGTGCAACTGGGAAAGGTCCCCCTCGCTCTGGGCAGACGGAGCCTTGCAGCCTCAGCGGGCAGGCCAGACTTGAGCCGGGAGGAGCCCTTGTGCAGGGCACAACCCGCACAGCTGTACAAGGCGGACCTGCCCGTGCCCGTGCCCAAGGATCCTTCAGAGCAGCACTACAGAATCACGGTCCTGGGGTCACCCTCGGTGTGGGGACCAGGAGGCCGGCTTGCACACCGTGCACATACACCCAGGAGCAAGCGAGACACAGGTGGAATCGGCAGCCACGGCACCTGCCTCCTGCCGGCTCAGCCGAACAGCCACGAAGCCACGGTGACCCCGGCTGGGGTGGGTCTGTACCGGTTTCTGTACTCCGGGAGCCAACAAGGAAACGGTGCCCAGCAGGTGCCCACAGAGGGAAGTTCTAGAAGCTCCAGGCACGTGAGGGCCCTCTCTCTGCACGCTACTGGGTGGGTCCTTCTTCGCCATTTCCGCTGAGCGCCTCGGCTCTGAATCGCCAGGGTCAGGTTGAAGAGCTGAAGGTCAGAGGCCACCCAGGCACCCGTGCCAGGACACAGGGCTGACCTTTGTGTGACCAAGTCGAAAGATCCGGGGACCCCAAGGAGGGGCTCCAGACCTCTGGCCGCCGTCTGAAATGCTGCTTGGGGGGCTGATCCTCATCATCCCTAAATTAGGGGCCAAATGGCCAATTAAGGGGCCGTTTGAGAGTCAGAGAAGCAGAAGATGAACAGAGGAGACAGATGAGGCCGTCGGGCTGGTCACGGGGTTCGGCGGGGGGAGGGCGGCGCCTCCTCTCCTGGCATCGGAGGGGGGGGCCCGGAGGCCTGTCATGCCCCTTCCTGTGGCCGCAGAGGGCAACCGGGGCCCCGGCGGCAACGTTCCCTGGGGCTCAAGGCGCCCCAAGGGCTGCAGGCGCCTTGCTTTCCGATCTCTGGGGGTCTGAATCACCTGAACCCTCGCCCGGCGCCCTCAGCGACCCCCCAGCCCGCCCGGGGCTCGGCTGGTCGGCGACCAAGCGAAGGCTGCCCTCACGTGGCTTCAACTGCAGCGTGAGGCTGTGTGCGCGTGCACACGGGTGTGCGGGTGTGCGTGTGGGTGTGTAAGAGGTGGTGTGTGACGTGCATGAGTGTGGGCCAGAGCGTGTTCGAGTGTGAACGTGCGTGCAACAAACAACAAATACACACAACAAGTGAAACACACAGACGGTGTCGCCCCCCGAACTTAGTGGCTTCAAGCAACCATACTGTCGCTGGACATCCTGCGCCCAGGAACGGGGGACCCGGCCGGCGTGTGCCCGTGTGGCTGCTGGGCTCCCCAAGGCGGCCTCTGTGCACAGGAGCCCGGGGCCTCCCGGGGCCCTCGGCTGTCCCCACGGCGAGGCCTCCTCCCACCTGGCTCGGAGCTGTCACCTCCGGAGGGCGCTGTGCGGGCATCCGGGGACCCGAGGGCGTCGTTCCTCCACGCCGTGGGTCTGGGGGCCCAGAAGACAGCCCCAAGGAGGGGATCCACAGGGAGGAGGCACAGGGAGACGGACCGATGGACACTGAGTCTCTGATGGCAGTGGGACGAGGAGGGTCTATCAAGCTGGGCACTGAGAAGGGGCAGCACACAGGCTCGGGGTTCTGGGGGGGCGCTGGCCTGGGCTGGGCGGGTCCACGGAGTATGGGAGGGAGGTGCGCAGGCCCCAGCGGGGGTGGGGGGGGGTTGCTGAAACAGTGCTGGTGGAGGAGTGAGGTCAAGGGGCCGGTTGGCGTTTATCCCGGGACCTCAGAGCAGGTCTGCCGCTCATGGGGACAGACCAGGAGAAAGGGGGGCTGGAGCACGACCTGGAGGCCAGGGCTGTGCCCATGAGCCTCCTGGAAAACACTGCATCTGCAGACGGGGCCCCCAGTCCATCTGTACGCTGACAGAGGATGCCCCAGTCTGTGCTTAAATGACAGCCGGCCAGTAGACGCCGCCTGTACCCCCGCACGCACACTTGCACACACAGAGCCCCAGAGGAACTTCCCCTCTTCCATTAGTGTAACAGGTGCCCCCACCTCCGCCTTGCTGATGGGGGCGGGGTGCGGCTCAAGGTCAGCACAGCCTGGCTGCTGGAGGGGGGGAAGGCGGCCCAGGGCCCACCCCATCCGTGCCTGTGATCAGCCCATGTCCCAAAGGCTTGGGGACCAGCCAAGCGCCCCCCTCCCCAACCCTGGCCTTCTTCCTGAGCCTTTAGTGGCTTTGTGGCCTTGGAGTCTGATCAGTGGCTCTGTGATTGAAAGTGATTTGTTTTCCGGGTTAATTTGATTATATCCTTCGGGTGGGGGTGGGGGTTCCTACCTGCCCCCCCCCCCCCAGGCCACTTACCCATTACCACAATTACCATAAAGACTCTCTTCAAAGGGCAGGACCCTCCCCCGGGGGACCAGCCCATTAGGACAGGGCTGAGCCCCTGGGGCGGCAATGAACTTGCTGTTGTTAAGCAGTGGCTGGAGCCTCAGACGTAGGTGACCGGCCCCTGCGAGGGCCTCGGTGGCTTATGGGGCCAGACGTCTACAAATTGGGAACCCCGGGTCTCTGGGGGGCTTTCCGCCCTGCCGCCACCACCGGACCCCGGAGGCTGCACCCGGGATTTGGCAGATGACGGACCACCATTAGGCCCCCAAAGTGGGCGGGCCCTTTGAAACAGTCTCCTGAATCTTCTCAGCAACACAGCAGACAGGGGGACGCTGTGCCCATTTCACGGAGGAGGGAGCGGAGGCCCCGAGAGGCGGGAGGGCCTGCCCAGGTACCCCCCGCCCCCGAAGAGGAAGCCGAGGACAACCCGAGGGAGAGCTGGGCCCCTTGCTCCCCCGGCACCCCGGAGTCCACACTGCAAACAGCTCGGCTGTTTGGGGAGAGCCGGGAGAAGAATAAAGACCTTTTCACAGGCCGGCGGGCTGCAAAAGCAGTGAGGGAATGCAGACCAGTGACCTTTTGCAGAAGAAATTCTCCCTTCTCCGCCCCAGGCTCCGCTGGCCTTCCCTGGGGCTTTTCCAGGGGCTTCCTCTGAGCGACTTCCTTTTCCTCCAAATGGACTGTCGGTGAAGGAAAGGCCTCTGTCTGGGGACCCCCTCGCTGGCCTGTGTGCCGGGGACCCTCTGGGGTCTCCCCCCTTGAGTGTGAGATGTGCCAGGAGTGTGAGTTGGGCGGGAGAGGCTCTCTGTCCAATCCAGACCTGGTTCTGCAGCTCACCATCCTGTGCCCCCCCGGGAGTGTTTGCAGGGAGGGGTGCAGACGAACTTGGCAATGGGATGGGGAGGGGTCAAATGTACTTAGGGGTGGCATCCGCAGTAGGGCGAAATCACGGTTTCTCTGATTTCTTAACCAAGTGTTTTGGGGTGTTTATGGGACGGCCGGGGTTTCGGCAAGCTTCCCCCCCCCGACCAGTCACCCCCCCAGCCCCCCATTTTCTCGTTCCCCATTCTGCAGCATGGGAGGGGCTCAGTGGGCACAGCTCATTTCCACTCCCCATGGTGGGCGGGGCGCCTCCCATGGGCGCCTCTCCCCAGGGCCCCTGCTGGAACATTCTGGACGGCTTCACCTCCACAGCAGGTGCCCCTGCTGGGCTATAGCTGTGCAGGCTGGGGGTTGCCGGGGCACCTCTGTCTCACCGCAGGGTCCTCCCAGCGGGACAGCCGAGCCTCTTGGCGTGGTGGCTCGGGTCACCAAGAGAAGGCTAGCGGAAGCTGGCGGGCCCCTCGAGGCCTGGGCCTGAAACTGGCCCCCGGTCACTTCTGCCACATGCTCTTGGTCTAAGCAAGCCCAGGCCAGCCCAGAGTCAAGGCAGGGGCTGCAGCAGATCTTTTGTCGTTTGGGACTTGCTTCCAAGAACCTTCTATCTCATGGCTGAGGGCTTATGCTTTTGCCAGCACTACTGCCCCGTGCCTCCCGCTCCCCGATGCTGGGGAGGCCCCAAGGGCATGCCCCCCACTGCATGGCGCAGGGGTTAGCAGGAGGCTTATGTGCAGGAGCCCCCGAATGCCGCTTCCTGGCCGCAGCTCGAAGGTCCAAAGGCCAGAAGAAAGTGGGGCTTCGGAGAATCCACTCCTCCGGGCAGGGCTGCAGGACAGAGAAGCAGGCAGGCGGGGGGTGGGGGGGGGGGTGGGGTGGGGCCCATCCCAGCATCACCCGTTTTCTGAAAGGTGGGTTGGGTCCTTGCCTCAGGCTCTGCACTGAGTAGCCTTCGATTCAGTTCTGTCCTTTAAAAGTTTCCAAAACGAGCAAGACTCAGGTCAGAAGTTTGCGTCCGCCTCACGAAACTGTCTGAGCCTCGAGGGACCCCTAGAGGTCTGGCTCCTTCTACCTCGTCGCCCCACCACCCACCCATTCCCCAGACATTCTGTCCTCACCTGTGCACTACGAGACGGTGCAGCCACAGGAGCGCAGGTCAAGCCACAGGAGGCGCAAACAGCAGCGAGCTCGCGGCGAGGACACCTGCCTCTTCAGGACACAACGCGCGGCTTCTCCCCGCTCTCGCCGTGGCCTTGTGGCTGCCTGGGCGTCTGAACCCCGGGGGCCACACGCCCAGCTCAAGGCTGAAGATTCTACTCCTTTACAGCAGAGACGGTCAACCTATTTCCAACGACGACCCCTTCCCTGAATAATAGTTTGAAGTGTTTAGAGTAAGATACGTAAGGCGGACAGTGGTAACCGATTATACTCAAAGGCAGCTATCACAACACATTTGAAAGATGATTTTGGGATTGAGGAAATTCTGTGCTTGTGTTTAATGTTCACTTTTGAGAGAGACACAGAACACGAGCAGGGGAGGGGCAGAGAGAGAGGGAGACACAGACTCCGAGGCGGGCTCCAGACTCCGAGCCGTCAGCACAGAGCCCGACGCGGGGCTCGAACCCACGGACCGTGAGATCGTGACCCAAGCCGAAGTCGGACGCTTAACCGACGGAGCCACCCGGGCGCCCCGGGGAATTCTGTGCCTCTTTCCGGATACATCAACAGCAAGATTGTGTGGGAGATCCAACAGCCACCATCACTGAGGAGGGGCAGTGAGGATAATTGACCCTCTAAGATTATTCCACTGCACGATGACATAGAAACACCCGAAACCCCTCGAGACCACAAGGTCGAGGGCCGTGTTGACGTCCCGTGGTTCTCCCGCCCTCGTAAACGGAGAAAGTGGTGAATTTAATAAACACGTCACCTCTTTCTCCTCCTAGTTCATAAGCCCCGTGAATTCCATCCAGGGGTCCCCAAGAGGAGATCAGACATTGGACGGTGACTCATCTCAGTCTCTTCGGGTGGTTCCTTCCCAGAGGGACGTTATGAACGAGGGACCCGTCAACCCTGCTCAGCTCTGGGATCTCAGGGCCCAGGCAGACCCTGGCTGGCCCTTCACATGAGCCACTGAATCGGTGTCCTGGGATGGCCATAACAAATGACCACAAACTAGGCGGCTTAAAATAATGGAAATGTATTCTGTCATGGTCCTGAAGGGCAGAAGTTCAAAATCAAGGCAGGGCCGTGCTCTCTCTGAAGGCTATGGGGGGGGGGGGGGCCACCTTCTGGCCTCTTCCAGCTTCTGGTGGTTGCTGGTAACCCTAGGGGTCCCTAGGCTCGTAGACGTCCAGCCAATCTCTGCCCCTGTCTTCACGTGTCATGTGGTGTTCCCACTGTGCGTCTGTGTGTCTCGTTTTCTCTTGTAAGGACACTGGTCATTGGAGTAGGGCCCACCCGGATCCACCGTGACCCCATCTTAATGTACCAACTATACCTGCAAAGACCCTGTTTCCAAATAAGGTCAAATGCAAGGCGTAGGGGTAGGACTCGAGCGTATCTTTTGGGGGGTCACAACTCAATCCGAAGCCCGCGCCTTGGACAGTCGCAGGGGATCACAGGAGTCGGGGTCTCTGGAGAGATGCCTCATCTCACGGGGTGGGGGGTGCAGCTGAGGCAGGAGAGGGAAAGGACGTGCAAAACGAGTCAAGAGCGGGGCCTCCGCAGCCTCAGCAAAGCGCACGTGTGGACAGGAATCTTGTCCAAGTCACCGCACTGTCCCAGCATCTGGTAGTGCCGGGGTCATAACCGGAGCTCAGGCTCTTCGCTGAGTGAACGAACGAACGAACGAGTGAACAGAAGTCAGGTCCCTGACACGGAAGCCGGTGTTCTTCCCACTGGCCCGTGGCTGCTGGCCTCGGGTGGTGACTGCCGTGTAGCGATCACTCTAATGCCAGTTTCTAGAACGGACTACCAAGATCAGTGGCGTGACGACGTAAATGTTTATCTGCTGCTTACCCGATCGCTTGATGGCGGTGCTCCCCTGGGGGAGGGCCGCGCGCCGGCCCAGGGATCCAGATTCCTCTAGCTCTGGGCCCCACCGTCTCCTGGGCAGAGGAATCAGCAAACTGCTGTGAAGACACAGATAGTACACATCTTTGGCTAACTCCGTCTCCATCCAAACCACTCAGGCCCCCACTGCAGCAGGAAAGCGGCCGCAGGCGACGCCACGAACGGCCGAAGCGGGTCCGCGGGCCGAGGTAGGCCAGCCCCAGTCCTGGCGCCACAGAGCGCCCCACCCTGAGCTGGAGGACGGGACACGAGGGTGGAGAAGACGCCCACACCTGCTTCCGAGTCCTGTGTCTCTCCCACGGACATGCCGTCCGCAAGACGCAGTCACGGGGCTCCCGGGGGGACGGCGGCTATAGCTTCTCCCCCTCTGGATGGTGGCCGGTCGGGAAAGCCCGGGCTGGGCCGCAGGAGCAAACACCCCCCCAAATCACAGCAGCTCGGAGAGGAAGCCGTGTCTCTCCTTCCAGCCCGGCGCCCATCCGGGTTTGGAAGGGGGGCTCTACCTCGAGTTGTGCCCAGGGAGCTGGGCGGATGGCAGGCTCAGCTCACCCCAGGTTTGCACCCCTGCCGGGGGCAGGGGCACGGTGAAGCACTGGCCGGCTCTCGGGGCTCCTGTCCGGAGTGGCCACTTCGCTGGCCAGGACGAGTCCCGTGGCCACACCTGGGGTCACGTGTTACCGGTTCCCAGGGTGGGTGTGTAGTTTAGCAACGGCCACGGCTGGAGCCAGTGGCCTACCTGTAACGCTGGGCCCAGCGGTCGGGCCGCGTGCCCCGGGGTGGGGGTGGGGTGGGGGGAAGAGCCCAGCCTTTGTGGTCCTGGTCCTCAGAGGCTGAGCCCCTCCTAAGTGGCCGGGTCCCCAGTGTGGTAGGAGCCACCACAGAGGAGGCTGGGGGGGGGGGGACCCACCCCGTGCAATTTTGCTTCACCCTGGGCAGCAGGGACAGCAGCTCATTCCAGAAGACGGACTGGCCTGGTGGCCGATGTGGAAGGCGAATTAGCTAGAACCCCTGGAGTCGTAGGTGAAGGCAAACTCAACCCCAGTTGTTCAGGGAAAAAGTGGAGGGGAGGCTTATTGCCTCAAACAAAGAAGATGTAGGCAGGGAGAGCTGCCATCAGGTGTGGTTTGTTCCAGGAGTTCAAAGGGTATCACTGAGCCCTAGTTTGCCGGCCACGGTGTCCGGGTAACGTCCTCCAGGCTGGCTCCAGGGCGGTCCCGCCCCAGCGGGGAGGGAGCCAGAACACCCGCCCCCCCCCCTCCCCCGCCCAGCCAAGTCCGGGGTTTCCCCCTGATTGGATGAGTTTGGGTCACGAGCCGTCCCCGAACCAATCACTGCAGCCGGAGGACCTCAACGCACTGGTTGGCCAGGTCCCGGTCACATAATGTACCTGGGCCTCACAGTGGGGGAGGGGTAGTTTCCTTACCCATCAAACCTTAAATAAACTACAATTTCGCCCTTAAGGTTGCAGCGGCATCCGTGAACGCGCGCACGGTCCCCATCCTCCTCCGGGCCTCAGTTTCCTTTCCAGCGTAGGACCATTGGGTGCGCTGATGTTCTCAAACCCCTGCTCATTCTTTGTCCCCCCCGCCCGACCAGGGTGTCCACTCCCAGCGGGGCATTTGCCTGCTTCGCTGTTTTTACACCTGCACGTGCATCACGTGCAAGTCTTGGGTACGTGTCGGTGATTGAACAGATTCCGGGCATACTTGTGCCCAGGCCCGTGTATAAATCGCATTCACAAGCAGGCACTCACACACGCACGCTCCCGGGGACCGGCCAGAGAGGCTGTCGTCGGGCCCCTGGTGAGGGCCCAAGGTGCCGCTGCTACAGGCCTCCGGTCCCGCCCACTGTCCCCCCAGAACGTGGGGGGGCTCCAGGGCCCGAGCCGATACACCTTCACTTCAGTCTTTAGGCTGAAACCCCGGGAGCGAGGCGGGACGCCTCTGGGGGGGCTGACTCGGCTCTGGGCCAGCAGACCTGCCCAAACGAGCTTTGTGACCCCACTAAATGGAGTTGACGACGCTGGCCCTGCGCGTCCATGCGAGGGAGACACGGTGAGACGTGGGGGGATTCAGACAAATAAAACTGCAGCCCAGCGGCCGGGCATGGGGCCCGATTAGCCTTCCAGCTCCTGGCAGGCTGGACGCAAGGCACCTCTGGAGGATAGGGCCACCGCCTTCCCGAGAACATCTTGGTCCTAGACCCCAGGCAGCCGCCTCCAAGATGGCCTCCACGGATCCGGCCTCTGGGATCTGTGCCCTTGGGCAGTCCCCTCCCCTCCCGCACTGATGCGCTGTGTGGCCGGTAGAATGTGGCAGAAAGGACGCGCTGTGTATACGACAAGCAGACGACCTGTCGTCTCCACCTTGTCTTCCCTCGGATCACTTGCTCCGGGAAGCTGGCGGCCATGTTGTGAGGTCACCCAAGCAGCCTTCGGGAGAGGCCGCCGTGTCGAGGAACTGAGGTCCCCCGCCAGGAGCCGTGCGGGTGGGCCGTCTCGAAGTCCCAGGCCAGCCTTCGGAAGACACTGCAGCCCCGGCCAGCTGCTTGGGTCCAACCTCATGAGAGATCTCGAGCCGGAAACACGCAGCTAAGCTTCTCCCACGCTCGGACGCGTGGCCACTGTGGCAGTCAGCGCTCGCCCTGGTTTCTACCGCTGCTCCTGGGGCTGTTTGCTACGCGACAATTAGCTAACTAACGGGTCACCAATACACGCTTTTACTGAGCGCTTAGGCCCAGAGTGCTTCCCATCCTGATCTGGTTTCATCATCACGGAGACCCTGAGGGTGGATGTAACGGTCCCCACGTCACAGGGGAAGTGACTGGGGTTCAGAGAGGAGCCGTGACTTCTCAGAGTCCCACGGCCGGGCAGGGGTCAGAGCCATGCTTCGAGCCCGGCTCTGTCACCCCCAAACCTGTTTCCCTTGCTGCCTGCTCTTCCTGCGCTTGCTTTGGAAGCAGAGAGTGCTGCCCGTCGAAAGAGGCCACCACGGGGCGTCGGGCCCGGGGTTCCGGAGCATCGCTTAGAGTAGCAACAATTTGCCTTTTGAATCGTTTGCCAGCCGGGCTGTGATAAAGCATTGCACACTTACAGGTTTAAAGGCACAGAAATGTATTCTCTCCCAGTCTGCGGGCCAGAGTCTGGGGGCTCTGGGGAGGGTCCTTCCTGCCTCTCCAGCTCCTGGGGCTCCAGGGGTCCCCGGGCTGCGACCCGGTCCCCTCGGCCCCGCCTCCGTCATCTCCTCCCACGCGTGGCTTTCTCTTCCGGGCCTTCTTCCCTTCTGCCTCTTGAAGGACAACGGTCGTTGGATTTAGCACCCCCCCCCCCCCGTCCCCCCAAGCCGGGAAGATCCTTATTCCAAATGAGGTCACGTTCTGAGGTTCTGAGTGGACACGAATTTCGCAAAGATACTATTTAACCCGCCACACGTTCGTTCCGGCTTCTGTTGTTTAGAAAATGCCAGTGCTTTGCAACTCCCCCGCACGCCTGCCACATAGGCCGTGTCGTGATTTTTTGCAACCCCCCCGACGGAGGGTCGGGGAGGCCCGGGGACGCGCCCCAGGTCTGCCAGCCGGCAGGTGGTAGAATCGGGACGCCCGCCCCAGGAGCCTGACGCCACAGCCACGCACGTGGGTGCGGGCGGCCTCTGCCCTCCCGGTCCACACTGCGGCCAGACGGGGTCCTGGGCGTCCCCGGGGCCGCGAGAGCTCACGCGGCAGGTAGCCGCGGGTGGGGCTCTCCAGGTGGGCTCCAAGGCCATCAGAACCTGGTAACGGTCGGGACTCCCCGTGCAGCATGGCCCATGAAAGACAAGTTGGGGCCTAATGATTACAGGGAAAGTTCCAGTGGCTTCCCCTTTGAAATGCACAAAGCCTGCTCAGGTAACGGGCTGGAGCCTGGGCGTTTGAAGTGCCAGTCGTCCCGCGGAACATCTGGCAGGCTGTGCCGCCCCCACTACAAACGCACCGGGCACAGCTGGCCCTCAAAGGCCGCCTGGGCCAAACATCGGGGCCAGGTTCTGCTTTCTTCTTTGGTCTTGACTCGCCCCCAACTCTGCGATGCTCACTTGTGCCTTTCTTTGGTGGGGGGGGGGGGGGGGGGGGGGGGGGAGGGGGGAGGCCTTCCTTTTCATTTTTCTTTTTTTTTTTTCTGAGCCGAACTTCAGAGAATGTTAACACCAAAGGACCGTGGTGCCTCACTAATTCAGGATTAGTGCCGAGCCGAGCAATGACTGCGGATTCTCACCACGGTTAAAAAAAAAAAAGAAAGAAAAAAAAAATACGTGCGGTCGAGACCGGAGGGCTGCCCTGATCAGAGCCCTGTCGCAGGAGTCCGGGCAGTATTTCGGGGGGTCAGCAACACCCTATTTTTTCTAGTCACTCGTGCATTCAACAAAAACTTATCGAGCACCTACTGTGTTCCGTGTGATGGGTAACAGCAAGAGCAAAGGCCCTGGGGTAGAAAGAGCTTGGAGCCTTGAAGAATCGGCCTGAACGGGCAGTATGGCCGGAGGGTGGTGAACAAGGGGAGCGGGGCAGACGGGAGTCGGGGAGCACGGCCACGCCCAGTCCCACAGGGTATGTGGACCTTGTGTGGGGCGCCACTGGAGTTTCGGGGCAGGGGAGTGACTTAGATTTTACAGGTATTTTCTGTGAATATCTAGTTTCCCGGATGGCTTTCCCGGAAAGCCACCGTCAAACAGAGGCCCCAGCAGGCCCCGTGTCTCACTCCCGGCACCCGGGGCCTGGCGCACAGTAGGGCCTCATCGCTTGTCCGCTCACCAGATTAAAGTCAAGTCCACTGCAAGGGAGAGCAGGGCGGTGGGCTAGGGGGTGGTCTCTGAGGCCCCCTGTTTGGGGAACAGGATACGTCTGGTCTGGGGCCCCTCCCTGGGAGAACTTTCTGGGCTCCCCTCCGCAGCCATGCATCGCCCCTCAGCCCAGGTGGGTGGTCCAGCGCTCTGTCGCAAACTGCCGGGAGGCTGGTGCGAGGGCTGACGCTTGCCTGCCGCCCTTCCTTCTATCCCTGCATCCTTCCTGCCTCAACCAGCCTCCCGGCTGCCCAGACTCTCACGTGGGGCCTGAGCAGGCACGGAGCGAGTGTCAGGACCAAGAGCGGCGTGAGTGAGTGAATGAATGAGTGAATGAATGAATGCTATACCGCTGGTCCTCAGAGAAAAGTTGTTGGCCTTTCCTGGGCAGGAAACACCTTCTCCCGCTGTCCACAGGGGCCCTCCTCAGCTTCTGGGCCCCCTGGCCGGGAAGGGACAGTGGGGGGAGACATGTGGGTCACTTGGGCTGGGGAGGGGCCTCCCTACTGTCCCCTGCCGACCCCCCGCACCTCTGTACCCCAGGAAGCATTGGCAGGACTTTAGAGAAATCATGACGCTTTCTCCTTTGTCCGCGTCCGAAACGTTTTCTGGTTACAAAAGTTTGCTGCGGACATTTTAGAAATAGAATGAATGTGCTCACACACTGCCCTTCTAAAGATTTTTTACAAAATGTTTATTTGTTCGCTTTTTGAGAGAGACAGACAGACAGCATGTGAGCCGGGGAGGGGCAGAGAGAGAGAGAGGGAGACCCAGAATCCCAAGCAGGCTCCGGGCTCCGAGCTGTCGGCACAGAGCCCGACGCGGGGCTCGAACCCACGAACCGTGAGATCGTGACCTGAGCCGAAGTCGGACGCTTAGCCTAGTGAGCCACCCGGGAGACATACAGCCTTTCTAGAATCCCATCACCGAGAGATAATCAGCCTGAGAAGTTTGGGGAGGATCCTTCTAGAACTTCCACACAGAATCACAAACACTTAAACTTTTCAAACCCTTTGTATTCCAACTGTGGCTGACCTGCTCTTTTCCATATCACGGGGCCATCTTTCTGCATCATTTTGACGTCGCGGGATATGAACTGAGTGTCACTTAACTGTCCCCTCCAGTGCACACCGATGCTGTCTCCTTTTGGAAGTGTGACATTTCTGCTTATTGTGGAAAACACCTGTACACATAAGATTTACCATTTTAGGGGCGCCTGGGTGGCGCAGTTGGTTAAGCGTCCGACTTCAGCCAGGTCACGATCTCGCGGTCCGTGAGTTCGAGCCCCGCGTCGGGCTCGGTACTGACAGCTCGGAGCCTGGAGCCTGTTTCGGATTCTGTGTCTCCCTCTCTCTCTGCCCCTCTCCCGCTCATGCTCTGACTCTCTCTGTCTCAAAAATAAACATTAAAAAAAAAAAAGATTTACCATTTTAACTGTTTCAACATGCACAATTCAGGAGTAGTGAGTACATTCCCCATGCTGTGCGACCATCATCTAATTCCAGAACGTTCTCATCCCCCCCCACGAACGATGAACGCTGCACCAGGCACAGGGGATCCCCGGGCCCCCCACCCCCACCTCACCCCGGGAACCACCAGTCTGCTCTCTGTCCCTGCGACTGACCCAGTCGGGACATCTCGTGCAGACAGAGTCATGCAGTTCGTGGCCTTCTGTCCAGCTTCTTTCACTTAGTGACCGCCTCCCAGGTCTGTCCACGCCGTAGCAGATATCTGGGCTTTCTGCCTTTTTGTGGCTGAGTCCTACTCCGCTGTGCGGACGGATCGCATGTTGTTTATCCGTTCATCGCTTGGACATGGGGGTGGCTTCTGTCTTTCGGTGGCTGTGAAGAGTGCCGTTCTGAAGTTCACGTCCGGGTTTTTGCGAGGACACGTGCCTCCAGCCTTGTGGGCACGTCTCCAGAGCGGAACGGCCAGGCCCCGTGGGAACCCTGTGTCACACCCCTCGAGGCCGCACGCCCCACCGGCGTGGGCTTTGGGCACAGGGCCCCAGAGGGAAATGGGGTTGATTTTGGCTGGAGAGATGCTTCGAGAACACCAGAGTCTCTACGTTGATGGGATGTGGGCAGGCCAGGAGACAAGGGAGCCAGCCCAGGGTCTGAGGTGGGCGGGCTCAAGGGATGGGGGAAACACACGCCGACATGCCCGTCAGGGGTCCCGAGCACCCAGAAAGCAGGTCACGGAAGCCAGAGGCCAGCAGCCGTGCAGGGGGAGGTGGGAGGGGGGCCTTGCAGGACGAGCGGGGCTTACGAGAGGGGAGAGAAGGGGGACATCCGGGCCGAGGCACGGGGGCAGTCCTGGCCGAGGACACAGCGGGCCAGGCCGGCCGGGACACAGCCGAGAACACCGGTCCCAGACAGGTGTCTCCTAACACCCGCTGCGGCCTCTGGCCTCCTGTTTGGCCCCGAGAGCAGCCGCCTCTGAAGGCCACGTGCCCGCCGTGTTGCCCAGTGAGGCACAGGGAGGGGACAGGGCCGGGAGGGAGACCCTGCAGGGCTGTAGGGGCCCAGCCTCGTCCTAGAGCAGGCCAGGTGGGCGCTAGGGGCCGAATGACGTCAGCTGCCTCCTCCCTCCGCTCGCACTTGGGCCGAGAGGGTCACGGGCAGGCACACTTTGTGCCTCAGTAGTGGCCTTCTTTCATCTGCGGCCTCGGAGGCCTTCGCCAGGGCGGCTTAATGAAGGCTCCCAGCCTCCTAAGTGCTTGTTTCGCAGCTGGCCGACGTACAGAACAGAGGGATTAAGCGATTTGTCCGAGATTGCACAGCAGAGCTGGGCGGACCCCCCTCCCCGGAGTCAGGGGCGCTCCCGGCCTCTGTCTGCCGCCTCCTCTCTTCTGGTTGGGTCTCGTCCTGCTGCCCCCCCGCCCCCCACGCCCCAGGGCTCAGCTGATGGCCTGACGTCCCTGGAGACCCATGCTGTCCCCTGTTTTGCCAGCAGCCAGCCCACGGGCGAGCCGGGCAGCGGACCTTTCCGGGATGGGGTGGCCCAAGGCGAGGGTGGATCTTTAGGCCTGGAATCTGCTCCCACGGGGCCCGCTTGTGGGGCCCCGCGGGGTTGCCGCTGGCTTGGGACCTCTGGGCGCTGGGCCCGGCAGGGGTGAGGGGGCCGGGCAGAAATGCCTGGCTGTGGGGAGGGGGTGACATTGGCACCCGTGCTGCTGGGAAATTCCTTACGTTCTTTCTCTGGGTCCGTGAGCTCATGAGCAAGTGTGGTGGGTGCATTTTATAAACCGGAAAATAAGTCATTCACTGAAAAGGGGAAAAACAAACGCATTTCCAATCTGAAGGCTCACTGGTCATCAAAGTCAAGGGCAGGGAGGTGGCCCGGCTGTCCCCACGAGCTGGGACAGCACAGTGTTTGCAAAGAGCTAGCTCCCCACTCTGCCCGCCCTCCTCTCCCACCTCCCTGCTCTGCTCAGACCGCCCAGCAGCTCCCCCTTCACCCCCAGGAGAGGCCGGTGCCTGCCTCGGCCACCCCCCCGCCCCCTCACCGGCTCCTGTAGCCCTCCCCCCCCGCCCCACCCAGTCTCAGTCCCCCCGTGCCCTCTGCCTGGCACCCCCTAGGTCCACCTGCTTGGCTTCTGCCCTCACGCCAATGTTCAGAGGCCACACTCGTTCTCAGCAAGGGCTTTCCTGAATTAAAACTGAGGCCCCGCATCTTCAGGCTCCCAGCTGTCAGCACAGAGCCCGATGCGGGGCTGGAACTCACGAACCGCGAGATCATGACCTGAGCCGAAGTCAGATGCTTAACCGACTGAGCCACCCAGGCGCCCCTCTTGTTTCCTTTATCGCCTGTCCCCCAGACCAGAACGTGAGCTCCGTAGGGCCAGGGTGTCTGGTCCTTCACCGGAATAGCGCCGGGCAGATCGGCGGCAGGAAATGTACACTCAATCGTGAGAGCCCCGCGCCCCTCTGGGCCAAGAGCTGAGCGGACGCCCAATGACGGGAGGCCCTCAACGTGCCACATGTCCAGAGTCTGCTTTGGGACGGTTTGCTCGGAATCATGCACCAGCAAGGTCCCTGGGGAAGAAACCGAGAGCCAGGGTTCGAGCCAGGATAGCACGGAACATCGTCCTCAGGGCAAGGGAGGGGGACAAGTGGGCCGGCCCCCTCCCTCCCCACCGGGGACTGGAGGGTGGCGATCCAGCCAGAAGGACGGAGACTCCAGAAGACGAGAGGGCAGAGGGCCAGGAGTTGGCAGAGGACCTCCCTGCTGTGCCTGAGGGGTCCCGGGGGGCGGCGGTGGGGGGGGACCAGCATCCCTGGACATGCATGATCCCAGGGGACTCGAGAAATGTGCTTCTCATGCTACAGTGAGCAGAAAAACAGCTTCTGTGCAGCCTGTGGGCAGGACCCAGAAGTGGAACTCCAACAGGTAGGCTGAACCCAAAGTCCCCCGGGGCCTCACCCTCTGCCCTGCTCTCTTTTTTTTTTAAGTAAGGTTGACACACAGAGGGTCACATTCCCTCCATAAGACCTGCCCTGAGTATCCAAGAGTCCTCAAGTCTCCAGAGAAAAGAACTGGGGGCCAGAGTTGCCAGATTTAGCAAGTAAAAAAAAAACAGGACGCCCAGTCAAATTTGAATTTCAGATCAAGATCGAATAATTTGTTCATACAAGTACATCCCAAATCCAGTAAACTGTGCCGTCTTTGGGATATACCTATGCTAGAAAGGCGAAACTCAGATTTAACTGGCCGGCCAGGATTTTACCTGATAACTCTTGTGTGTCCCCAGGGAGGACGAGGTATCACCCCCCCCCCCAAAGGTCACCGGCGAAACATTAAGCTCTGTTCCGTCTCACGAACGCAGTCCATCTGGTCTCGAGAGTGAGGCGCCCGTCACTGGGAGTATTCAAGGTGTGGATCAAGGTCCAGTGACTCAGACTAGAGGCAGAGGCAGAGGCTGTGGCACCTCGGGGACCCAGGGCCTTGTCCCCCACGCCCAGCTGGACGAGAGAGAGCCCCACGGGAGAGGGGCCAGCACCCTCTGACCCTTGCTGCTCAAGGCCTGCTGTTTGCGCATGAATAGGTAGAGATTTCCTGAGGCCATCTTGCTCACAAAAATGCACATTTGTCACCAAAAGGCTCCGGGTCGGGCACACACACCCCAGCAAGCAGCCAGGATTATCCTGCCGTACCAGGTGTGAAGGCAGCTGGGCCCTCCCAGGGCTCTACCCGGCTCCCACCTGGCTGGACCAGGCCATCCCGGGGGCGGGGCGGGAGTGGCCTGCTGGGAGCCAGGACCCGACTGTCCTCAAGGTCCCCAGAGCCTGCAGAGGAGACAGGAGGGGACGGGGAGCGTGGGGCCGCTGCCCCAGACAAGAGCTGCCGGGGAGGGGGCATCTGCCTGTGCCCGTGCTCACTCCTCCGCCCAAAAAACGTCCCCTGCCACGACGCCAGGGATGCAGTGGTGAAGGAGAGACATGAGGTGGGCAGGAACGTGCCCTCGCGGGGCTCCAAGTCTAGGGGAGACGCACAACAGACACGAACTTGATGCTTTGGTTTGCTGATAGGAGGCACCGAGGCAGGGGCTGTGGGAGGGAGCTTTAGCTGGGGGCAGGGAGGAGGCTTTCGGATTCAGAGGAGCCCGCCTGTGAAGATCTGGGGCAAGAACACTCCAGGCCGAGTGAGCAAGTGCAAAGGCCCTGGGGCCTCTTGGACAAGGATGGAGGACAGGGGGGCAGATGGGGCTGGGGAGGCGGCAGGGACCTCGCGGGCTGGGCGACGAGAGCTGTTTCTTTTCGCCCCCGCCCTCCCAGACCGGCTTCGGTCTCTGCTTGAATCGCGCGCGGCACCCATGCCTGGGCTTGCCCCTCTGTCGGCTGTGTCTGGGCCGTGGCCTTGGGTGGGGCCAGCCAGCAGCTCCCTGCCTCTTCCACCTGGAGTCCAGGAGGCTGGCTGGGGTGGGGCTGGGCTTGCGGCCCCTTTCTGTAATGCATTGAACGGTGCCCCCCGCCCCCAAAAGATGTGCCCAAGTTTTAACCCCACAAGGTACCTGTGCGTGTGTGACCTTATTCGGAAAAGGGGTCTGTGCAGCTGTAATTAAGGTGAGGATCTTGGGGCGAGATCAGTCTGGGTTTAGAGTGGGCCCCAAACCTAATGGCAGGTGTCCTCACGGGAGGAGAAGCAGAAGCAGAGACAGAACAGAGAAGGCCAGCGGAGACGCAGGCAGAGGCTGGAGGCTGGCGGCCGCCCCCAGGAGCGCCGGAGCCCCCAGAAGCTGGAAGAACAGGAAGGGCCCTCCCCCAGCGTCTCCGGAGGGAGCAGGGCACCTGGATCTCAGACTTCTGGCCTCCGGACCAGGAGAGAACCTTCTGCCGTTTTAAGCCCCCAGGGCATATGGCGATTTGTTACAGCTGCCCCAGGACCGCACCCTCTGACTTCCACTTGCTCGGGAGGGACAAGAGGCGACACCTGTGAACCTCCTTGTCTTTCCAGCCTGGACATTCTCTTTTCCTCTCGATGGGGAGAAGGGCTTAAGGAGAGTACAGGGTTAAAGGAATTCGGGGGCCGAGTGTGCTCCCCCCACCCACTGGCCAGGCAAACTCTGGCTTTTTAGCCTGATCTTCACCTGCGAGAGGAGACACCCACGGCGCCCATCATCACACGGGGCTGTAGGGCCTCTCATAAGACCCAGGAGCAAGGATCTCAGCAAAGCGGGGGCCCCAGCCCAGGCTCTGCCCGGAGCCTCTCAGAGTCCCCCAAAGACTCCTAGAGCCCCTCAGAGCCCCCCAGAGTTTCCCAAAGCCGTCTAGAGCTCCAAGGGCCTTCCAGAGCCCCCCAGACCTTCCCCAGAGCATCCTAGAGCCCCCCAGACTTCCCTCTAGAGCCTCCTAGAACTCCCTAGAGCCCCTCAGAGCCTCCCTGGAGCCCCCCAGCGCCCTCCAGAGCTCTGGAGACACCAGGCTCCAGTCATCTGGGGCAGCCCCCCAGGAAGGTGACGGGGAGCTGTTTGAACCCATTAACATATCCTGGTGACAGTCTCATTTCTAATCACATTAGCTCTGAAGTACAAATCAGGCCGGTTTCAAAGGGCCGGGGGGCTTGGCAGGCACTGTTTGCTCCTCTGTTGAAGGCCCACGACTCCTGGGCTCGTGTCAAGGAGCTGGGAAGAGGCCAGGGGCCTCCCTGGGAAGTGTGAGTGTTTGGGGAGGCCCTGACCACAGGCCTGCAGGCAAGCGGGGCCTGTCCCGGCCCCGGAGGCTGGCTGCGGTTCGCACACCTTGTTCTGGGCTCCAGGCCTCCGTGTAGATTCCTGTGCGGCTCCTGCTCCGTTAACCTCAGCGGGAGGAGGACGGCCGGGTTCAAGGGGGGGAAACAGACTCCACCCCCTGGCGGGAGAGCTGCAGCCGGACCCGGAGGAGGCTCCGCGGAAACAGGAAGGGCCTGTGGCCAATTTAGACATCTACCGGTCTTTTTTTTTTTTTTTTTTTTTCCCCCAAAAGGTAGAATTAAAACAATTTTTTTTTAATGTTTATTTTTGAGAGACAGAGAGAGAGAGAGAGTACAAGTGGGGGAGGGGCAGCAAGAGAGGGAGAATCCCAAGCAGGCTCCGAGCTGTCAGCCCAGAGCCCGACGCGGGGCTCGAACCCACGGACCGTGAGATCATGACCCCAGCCGAAGCCGGACGCTCAATCGACTGAGCCCCCCAGGGGCCCTGAGCGTCGACTCTTGATTTCAGCTCGGGTCGTGATCTCACGGTTCATGGGATCTCGCGCAGGGGGGAGCCTGCTTGGGATTCCCTCTCTCGCTGCCCCTCCCCCTCCAAATAGCTAAGTAACTTTAAACAAATGAGCCGATTTAAAGAAAAAGCTAATAACAGGACGGCTTACCCAGAAGTGTCCAGCAACCTTCGGGTGATGATTTATCCTTCCTTAAGGCAGGTTTCTTCTGCCTCCAAGACCTGTCCTGAGCCACAGTGACAAATTCCAGCTCGGCTATCACCAGGCGTTCGGATTCCACATATTTGTTGTTATTCATTCAACAAGCACACGCCGAGGGTCCCCTGGGTGCCCTGCCCCCACTCTGGGGCACAGCCCTGACCCAGACGGGCGAGGCCTGACCCACGGAGCAAATACGAAGACGCACATATGGTCACTTCAGACAACGCAGTTGCCTCGAGGGGAGGGTGACAAGGAGACCGGCTTATCCGTGCGGACTGTGAGTGAGCTGATGCCCAGAGAGGGCGGGTGGAAAGAAGAAGCGCCCCCCCCCCCCACCCCGCCCAGAGGGCTAGCAGGGCGAGTGTGCAAAGGCCCAGGGGCAGGACCACAGGAAAGCAGCGAGGCAGACGAGTTGGAAGGTATTTCTTCTGGGTGGTCCTGCAGACAGAAGGCTCAACCATCATCCTTTAAAAAAACAAAAATGCGTCTACTGAACATTTAAAACTCATTTTTAAGATTGGTTCCTGTGCCTTAACTGCGTCTCTTCCAGAAATGTCCTTTCTATTTGTTTATTTTTGAGAGGGAGCGTGAATGGGGGGGCGGTGCAGAGACAGGGAGGCAGACAGAGGATCCCAGGCAGGCCCCTCCCCGTCAGCACAGAGCCCGATGCGGGGCTCGAACCCACGAACCGTGAGATCACGACCTGAGCTGAAGTCAGACGCTTAAGGACCAAGCCGCCCCTCCCGCCCTGTCACAGCCTGCTCCTCGTATCCCCTCCCTCAAAACTTAGTGCAGAAGGCGACAATGGGGGCGCCCGGGGGGCTCAGTTGGTTGAGTGTCTGACTTCGGCTCGGGTCATGATCTCATGGTTTGTGAGTTCGAGCCCCACAGTGGGTTCACGGCTGACAGCTCAGAGCCTGGAGCCAGCTTTGGATCCCCTGTCTCCCTCTCTGCGCCCCACCCCCGTGCTCACTCTCTCTCTAAAAAATAAAGAAACATTAAAAAAAATAAGGCAACAACCATTTTCCCGGGCTAACGGAGTCTGTCGTGAGGAACTTGGACACGACACGAGGTAGCTTGTCTTGGCTGCAAGATACCTGGGGCCTCGGCCCAGAAGGCAAGCGGCTGGAAGTTTCTTTCCATGTCCCGTGCCCGGGCTGCGAGAGTCTGAGCTCCAGACACAGCGAGGACCGTCGCCGCACAGCAAGGACACAGGCCTCTCCGTGCAGCTCGGGCTTCCGCCCAACATGGCCGCCTCGGGTCGCCGGGCTCCAGATGCCGTGGCTCTAGGTTGCAAGGACAAGGGGCCCGTGAACTAGACGGAGGCTGGACCGCCTCTCGTGACCCAGCCTTGCAAGGCACACGGTGTACTTCTGCTGGGGGGTGGCCAGAAGGGGAGGGGACACTCGCTGCGAGGAGAGCCAAAGAAGTCACAACCATCCTCAAACCTCCATCTACCGTTTTGTATTTGATCCAAGAGTGCGGGCGCGTGCACAGGGAGGGGCAGGTGCCAGCGGGGCGGTGTGGAGAGGGCGCCCTGGGCGCTCCCCATCGGCCCAGGGACTCGGCTGTCTTTGCCCTTTGTGTGTGTTAAGGGGGTGTTATCCAAGGGCAGGGTCTCCCGCTGGCCCCCAGCAGGAGGGCTGATTTTAGGTGGGACGAGGGTGCCATTAAATCACTTGGAATGTCACAGGGAGAGAGTCCCTTTAGGCCATGCTCTTTAAGAGGAGAAAGTTTCTGTTTGGTGACAGCGAGCTCTTAACACTTTTCTAACACTTGCAAATCTCCCTCTTTAAAAAAAAGAGAGAGAGAGAGAGACAGAAAGAGAAATAGTGAGCCCCAGGCTCAGAGCTTTGGGCAGGTAACTGTATCTTGCATTTTGTGTTTGTTCCCAGGGGTTACCTACCTCCTGCGACTGGCAAGGGACAGCGTTTTTCCATTTCAGCGGGTACTGTAGTCTCCAAATTATTTAAGTAACGGAGGGATCGGTGGCAACGAAAATATCAGGCAAATAAAAGTACACGAGGTTTGTAGGAGCAGTTAAAGTCACACGGGAGGGGGCGCCTGGGTGGCTCAGTCGGTTGAGCGTCCGACTTCGGCTCAGGTCATGATCTCACGGTTCGTGGGTTCGAGCCCCGCGTCGGGCTCTGTGCTGACAACTCAGAGCCTGGAGCCTGCTTTGGATTCTGTGTCTCCTTCTCTCTCTGCTGCTCTGTCCCTGGAGCTCTGTCTCTGTCTCTCTCTCAAAAATTAATAAACATTAAAAAAAATTTTTTTAAGTCGTGCGAGAGGAACCCAGAGCTCGGGATGACACAGCCCCCTGGGGCTGAGTCGTGGCAGCCCTAGTGGCCCCTGAGCGTGTGAGATTTCGGGAGCACTGTCTCACCTCCCTTAGCCCCCAAACGACCTGCCGGGAGGCCTTATTACTATTATTTCCCTCCTGCGGTTGAAGACACAGGACTCAGTGGGGTTCAATCTCGTTGCTCAAAACTCACCCCAGACCCAGGCTTTCCCCCGCTGCCTCCCCTGCTTCTGGCCTGGACCCCCCACCGCCAACCTCGGCTGGAGAGTCCAGGGGCTGACAACACAGAGGGACATCTCGGGACCAATGGGGGCAGCTCGGGGGATGGTTGCTGTCCAAGGCCAGAGGCAAAGGTGTGGGCACTGGGGCTCCGGAGCCAGAGAGAGCACCCCTGGGCGGTGACCTGACCACGGGGGCCCAAGGCTGACCCCATAGGTACAAATCCTGGAGCTCCTAGGGTCATCCGGTCAACCCTGTGACCGTGTGTGTGTGCGTGTGTGCGTGTGTGTGTGTGCAGGGGAAGGAGGGGTTGCAGAGTACCCGGACCGAGGCTGACTTGGTCCCCAGTCTGGGTTCGGGACACCTCAGAAGGATGGCACCACCAGCCCCAGCGAGTCCCGGGCACCAGGAGTGTGGAAGGCCATCCAGAGTGTGAGACCCGCCCCTCAAAGGCACTACAGCCACAGTCCACATGACCCCTCGTGTACACGCCAGGGTGCTCCTGGGGGAGGCTGGGCACGATGGCGTGAAAGCGAGCTCATGAAGTGAAAAACGTCACATCACCCCGGATGTGAACCCAGGGCACCCTGGTCTCTGCCCAGGAGCACCAAGGAGCGGCCACGCGGGGGACCAGCCTGGCAAGAAACACCCCACCTCATCCCAGGGGCCATCCTCCAGCTTCTCCATCGACAGGAAAACCCAGCTCACCATCAGAGGCCCAGACCGCTGAGAAAGAGAGGCTTGGAGGCCAGTCAGCTACCTGCCAGGTGAGAACAAGGGCCCTTATCCGGCACCAAGCACCTCGTCTGTCTAACCGGGGATCAATACCCAGAACACACACAGAGCGAAAACCCGACAACAGGCTGATTAAAACCCAAGCAAAGGGCCTGAATAGACAGTTCTGCAAAGAAGACGGAGGAATAAAAGGCCAATAAGCACATGAAAAGATGCTCAACACCACTAATCCTCAGGCAAGTGCGAATCAACACCACAATGAGATACGCCTCACACCCATCGGGATGGCTCCATCAATAAAACGGAAAAGACAAGTGTGGGCGAGGACGCAGGGACACCGGACCCCTCGTGCCCTGTCGACGGCAAGGGAACGTGGTACAGCGGCTGTGGAAAACTCGAGAGCTAAAAGGTGGAGGCATCCCGCGTGTCCATCGACATCTGAACGTATAAACGTGGTCCATCCACACGAGGGGATATTGCTCAGCCTTAACAAGGAAGGATGTTGTGCTGTAACACGAAGGGACCTTGAGGACATTATGCGAAGCGAAACAAGCAGGGCAAACACCAAAGGACAAATCCTGTTCACGCGAGGTCCCTAGAGTCCTCTGGTTCACAGAGAGGGAAAGTAGGGAGGGCGGCAGGTGCCCGGGGGTGGGAGAAGCCGGGGGGGGGGGGGGGGGGGGGGGCAGGGGGGTGGAGAGTCAGTGGCTAAGCGCCCTGACCATGGCACCGGGAAGTTCTCTTTCCGTGAGTCCCGCTGTGAGCTGGTTGACCAGCTGGCTCGGGGTCTCTGTTCAGCACAGGCTGGGGGGTGTGAACTTGAGCCTTGGGAGAGAACACACGTTGAACTTCCACACCTAGCGAGGGCAGCAAAGGCTCCTCAGGTTGCCTGCTAGGGACCCAGGGTGGGTCTTGGGGACACCCCCCTGTCCTCGAAGATCCCAGTCTTGGGGAGAGAGGGGGAGCTGGCCCCGCACACATCATTACGTCATTCATTACTCCATGAATAAGCCTGGAAGGCTAGGAAAATCTGTGGGTGTGGTGGATGCTGGTGGTCCCCACCCAGATCCCTTTTCCAGGGGGTCTCTACCTCCCGGCTGCTCACGGCCGAGCCCCCCAGCTCCTTACCTTTCCTGGAAAGGAGCCACTTTGCCTGACTGTGCCTGGAGGGATCTGCTGTCCCCTCGGGCAGTCTGTAGGCAGGGACCGACCGATAAGGGGGTACAAAACCAGGGACCCCGTGATTTCAGGTGGGAAGGAGCTAGCATACGGCTCACACCCCAGACTCCACTGCAATCACGTGTTTGTTTCCCTCTTTGTTGGCCCTGCCCTCATTTGTTTCTACGGGCTCCCCCCCTCCCCTGCCAAATTCACGCCCGCTCTGAACCTCTAAATGTGACAGTGTTAGACATAGGTGCTTTGCAGAGGTAATTAATTCAGATAAGGTCTCATCCGCTTAGGATGGGCCCTAAACCCAACCACCAGTGTCCCCGTAAGATGAGGGAAATTCAGACAGAGACACAGAGGAGAGGCCACGTGAAGTCAGAGGCAGAGGCCAGAGGGATGGGGCCACAAGCCCAGAACTGGAAGCTCCAGAAGCCGGAACAGGCAGGAAGGACCTCTCCAGAGCCTCCAGAGGGAGCTCGGGCCCGCCAACACCTTGATTTCAGACTTCTGGCCCCCAGATGGCGAGACGGCAGGTCTCTGTTGTTGTAAGGCCCCTGGTCTGCAGAATCCCCTGCCAGGTCCTGTACAAATTCTTGGTGCACGGTTTTTGAGAAAACCGTTGTTTTAAGTCGCTAGCTCTGGGGTAGCTTGTTATGCTGCGGCCAGGCCAAGCAAGGGCCGTGATCTTGGTTCTCATTGCAACAGGGGGCTGTGGGTTGCCGCTCAGCCCGGGGAGGCGGCCTGGGACACGGGCGCCGAGCAGGCCCCGAGAATGGGTCGTCAGGGGCAAGTGGGGGCCAGCAGGGAGATGGGAAGACTGAGATTTCAGAGGAGGTGAGACGGAGTCTGCCGGGTGTGGGTGGGGGCAGGAGGGCGACCCCAGGGTCTGGCCTGCGTCTCCGGGCGGGAGCTGGGCAGGCCGGTGGATGCAGATCTTCTAGGGTGTGGACCCGGGGAGGCAGAGGTGGCTTCGGCAGTCCCAAGCGGAAAGTGCCCGAGGCTCCAAGTGGGGAGGGGGCATCTCAGCATCCCGCAAGGGCGTCTGAGGCCCTGGGGCTCCGGTGGCCTTTCAGCTCTTTCCCAGGTCTCAGCGCTGGGCTGCTCTCCCTGCCCCCTTGTAAGCCCTGGCCTCCCCTCCCACGTTCTTTAGGAAGCTTGTAGGATTCAAATTACGAACCAAGAACACTCACAAAGTATTAGCCTTGAGGAAATGCTGAGGGGACTCGACCCCTCCTGCTTTAGGCAGGCTGGAGTGAAGCAGGGAGGCTGCATGGAGGAGGAGAAATCTGGGGTGTGACGCGTCTCCTCCAAGGAGCCAGGAGCTGCCAGCACGGAGGGCCTCTGCTCACAGGACAGCACTCCGGGCACAGCCATGAAGGTGAAAAGGATTGGGACGTTAAGACCGCAATGGCGTCTGTTTGGAGCTTAAGAATAACAAAAAGCAGCAGTTACTGTGCCCCAGGCCTCACACCCAGAGGAGTCACTGGGCTCGTCCAAGGTCACACAGCTGGGAGGCAGGGGGCCTGAGGCTGGCTCACCCGAGAAGGCAGGGGTGAGGAGCACAACCGGAGAAGGGACCCCACTCGGCCACCTGCTGTCAGGACGACCCCACTCGACAGGAGCCTGGTCCCCTTCCCGCCACCATCCACTCTCGCCCACGGGCAGCGTCCCTGCTCCGCTCAGTCCCCACGACCCGCCTCTCTGCCCTCCCCGCCCCCATGCCAGCACTCCAGCCCCCCCGGCCCCTCGGAGGGGCCCCCACGTACCGGGGCTGCCCCAGCTCAGCACCTCCGCACTGGCTGTTCCCTCGGCCACCGGGAACGCTTTTCCCAGAAGAGCTTCCTCCCTCAGTGCCTCCAGTCCTTGCTCAAATGCCACTTCGCTGGGGCCAGGGTGGGGGCCACCTGCCTCCCCACGTCACCCTCCCTTCCCCTCGGGGTGGCCCCATCTACCTCGCAGGGCCCTCCTGTGTGGCCGACGCCCTCATTGTCACGAGGGCCCCGGCCCTTCCTTTTCCTCACTTAGCTACCAAGCTCTTAGCACTGTGCCCGGCAACGTCGTAGGCACACGAGTGAGTGAGTGGCCCCTCCGTCCCCCTCTGGGCCCCTCGCAGCCTGTGCCAGAGGCGGGAAGGCTCGGTCTGGCTGTCGGGTTTTGCCACCAAAGGGGAGGCTTTCACCCCAGCAGCTGGACGAGGCCGGGGGTGTTCGGCCAGAGACCTGGGGACCCCAGGGGACAGCAGAAGAAAAGCCAAGCCTGGACTTGGCCAGTCAGGGCTCCGGGCCTCATCCCTGCCCCCCACCCCCCACCCCAGAGGAAATACGAGTCAGCTACACGTACTGGTCTCTCTCGAGCTGCGGTGACAAAATGCCACCACCCTGGGTGCCTTCACATAACCGGGACGCGTGGTCTCCCTGCTCCGGAGGCCGGACGTCTGAAGTCCAGGCGCATGCCCCTTGGCTCCTTCCGAGGCTGTGAGGAGGAATCTTCTCGGGGGCCCCCCTCCCAGCTGCCGGCGTGCTCTGGCATCTCTCCGCCTGTCCGTACCCAGCCTTCTCTCCCTCCGACTGTTTCTTCACATGGACCCTTCAGAGGCGCACCAGCCGCACGGGATTAAAGCCCAGCCGAGGGACCCCATTTTAACGCGATTATCTCTTTAGAGACCCTATTTCCAGACAAAGTCACCTTCTAGGTCCTGGGGGCCAGGGCTCCAACATTTCTTTTTCAGGGGGCCGCGATTCAACCCCTAACACCGCCCGGGCACATCTTGGGCACAGCTAGGTCTCGGGCATCGAAAAGGAGAAGGTGACGTTTCGGAGACCACAACGGGTACGGTTAAGGATCCCACAGCCCCAACTGCCTCCTTTGGGTTCTGTCAGGTGATTGCACCTGTTTGGTGGGGGGGAGGGGGACCCAGATCCTAGGCACCTGAGGTCACCATTTAATTTCTTCTATTGCAACGCACACGAGCAAACACGTCCTATGTCACATCCTAGTAGAGACTCGTTATATACATAGTGTTCCCAAACTAATCTATACCCTTCCGATGGCGGACGGGCTCTGGAAGTTTCTGCTCCACATGACCATAGTCCCTTTCCTTTTTACAAAAGGCTAGTCGTAGTCGGTACATCGATTTCAAGACTCCTTGGTGGCATCTTCTTAAGAGTTTGAAAACTCTGCTTGGGTCAATCTGCTTTTTTTTTAATTAAAAAAAAATTTTTTTTTAGTGTTTTTATTTATTTTTGAGAGAGAGAGAGAGAGAGAGAGTGTGAGCAAGGGAGGGGCAGAGAGAGAGGGAGACACAGAATCTGAAGCAGGCTCCAAGCCGTCAGCAGAGGCTGACATGGGGCTCGAACTCATGGACCGCGAGATCCTGACCCGAGCCGAAGTTGGACGCTCAACCGACTGAAGCCACCCCGGCACCTCCTGAGTCGGGCTTCTGATGACCAGCTCTGGGGGCTCACTCTGCACCCCCAGGAAAGTGCTGGGGCCCGTGCCAGACCGGGGCAGGGGGCACAGAGCTCTGGCTGGTCCCAGCGTGGGGACGGCGTGAACCGTCCCCGTCACGAGAATAAACCGCAAGATTCAGAGTCCCCGCGAAACTCCGTGACGCTCACACCCCGCTAGGCTCCCGTCTTCAAGGCCACATTTGTGTGGACACAGCTGGCGAAAATTCGTCTCCCCCACCCCCACCCGCAGCCCTGCAAGGCTCAGGGCCTCAAATAGACACTGGAAGACGGGGAGGGAACCCTACACTTGGCATCTCGGTGCAGGTTTTAATCGTTTTCGACACCTTCCCCCAAACGCTACGTCAAGTCCAACGGGCGTCTTTTCATACACGATAAATGTTTCCATTTATTCGGCAACTCAATGTGCACAGCACATACATCACAACATGGGGTCGGCACCTGTATAAAACTACAGACAGATCCTGGGAACATCGGTAGATACAGAAACCTTAAATCCTATCACGGCAACAGAAACCCCTCGTAATTTTTCAAAGGTCCGATTACGTCGCTTCTACGCTTCGCGCGTGACTCCTCGCGGAACACACGCCAAGTGGTCGGGGGAGACCACGGTCTGTACGAAGGCCTCTCACTTCCTGGCAGTTCGACCGGGCTCTGAGACGAGGCGTCGCGCCATAATTCAAGGCATCTAGGACTTCGCCGGGTGAGTCCTTTCGATCCAGAACGTCGGCACATTCCAGCACCCACCCCCCGCCCCCCGCCCCCCGCCCCGCCCCTCGGCCCCATCAGCGCGGAGATCGGTTAGCGTTAGCATCTCCTCTCGTCGATACTCCCGGAGTGTAGGACACAGAGTCAAATGGAAAGCATTTGGGCTCGGCCGCACGGACGGCAGGTGAAACCGTACCGTCCGGGTGGCGGTCAGGCCTCGCGAGCCGCCTCGGTGGGCGGAAGGACAGTGTTTTGAGTGGATGATTTGCATTCGAACCACAGGGTTTCCAAAAGGAATGTGAAAGACAAAAAAACAACTCCAATCAGAGCGTCCAGTCTTGCCGTCTGTGGACTCCCATAAAGTTAATTTGGGACGCCGTGTTCGGGAACGTCCTGGGAGAGCGTTAAAGTCTTGACGAAACATTCGGAGCATTCCTGGTAGCGAGCTAAGGTCATTTGGTAGAAACTCGAAAAAGTCATTCATTAAAATTAAATGTTTGCCGTCACCTCGGGCCTTTTTTTAAACAGCACCGACCCTGCCCCCCTGCGTCTTTGCTGCCACCGACAGGGGTTACATTTGTAAAATATATAAAGAAAAATATAAGGTTACTTGGTGACCATATAGTGCACTCTAACAGCTGTCTGCAAATATTTTCACCATGATTATCCTTACTAAAAGTAAATCACGGGGTAAAGATAGCTCAAACGTGACAAGGTTTGAATGGGACGCACGGAGGCTATCTGCGATCCTTTTGGCCCCTGGGGGTGGTGCTCCCCTGCACCCGGTCCGAGCCCTCTGCAGATCTCGCCAGACGACTGGTTTAAGGGCTCTCGAGGTAGACGTGAAACGCACTTAATCGGGGAATGCAGTGGAGAGAGACGGCATCTTCCTCCACGCAAACGCGGCATCGCGTGTCTTTGTCCCGTTACGAGGACATTTCACCTAAAGTCAACAGCTAGTTCTCAGCCCCAAGCTGCCCAAGCACAGGTTGGTGCTTTTTTTTTTTTTTTAACCCTATATTCTATGACTTACCAGAAGTACCTGCTACCACGAACTGTAGTCTTTCACACCTGTCTGCCCACGTCTAGCTTCCCGCGGGGACATCGGTTCCTTTCCGTCGGATTTACAAAATTGCTTCCTTCTGCCTCTTTCCCAGGGGCCACAGAGCAACGCGGGTTGTGGCTGATCCAAAAAAGGAGCACGGGGGTTTACAGAGTGGTCTAAGAGTCTCCCCCGTCGGGGAGATGGAGGAAGATTGACTGCAGGGAAGTTCAAAGGTCAGTCTCGGCAGGTCTAAAAACAGAGCGGCAGGGCTCGCTCCCACAGTGCGGTTTCTGTACCCCAAGTAAGGCGATACGCCCCGACGGACAGCGACAGGGCCCAAAGGAGCGGGGCGCCGGAGGATGCCGGGAGCAGAGCCGGGGGCTGGGAGGGTCCTTAGCTGGCTCCAGGGCCCCCAGGAAGGCCCTTGCAGACGCAGGGACGCTCACAGCCACGGTACAGGGCACCGTGCAAAGCGGGCTTGAGGCCGGTGGCCGACGTCACCGTTTTTAAACACACAGAGGAGTAGCAGCACACTTGTGACAACTTTTTGACACGTTAAATGATGCCAGTGGCAGGCTCTTCACCGTCTTACCAGAGAACCCGGGGCTGGGGTTTTTTTGTTTGTTTGTTTCGCTTTGTTTGTCTTTTTTTCCAAAAAAAAAAAAAAAAACAAGACACACCCACAGAACCATAAATAATTTGGCGGCAATATATACACATTTAAATAATTAATTTAAATATCTTACACCTACTCTCGCATTAAACTGTCCGTCTGAAGAAAGGCCCCCGAGCGCCCAGACACCGGGGCAGGAGGCCGGGGGTCACAGCCTGGGCAGGAAGTGGGTGACCTTCATGGCGGGTGACACGCGACTGCCCTTCTTCGTCTTGCCGTTCTTGCTCAGGGCGATGAAAGTGCCCGGGTACCTGTAGCTCTCGTAGGCGTTGTAGTTGTTGGGAAGGAGGATCTCTTTGAACTTGCACTCTTCCGCGAAGAAGGGCTGGGAGGGAGAAGGGACGGCGTCAGGAGGGGCCACCTCCCGGCCAGGGAACCCTGAGGGCCACTCGTCAGGGGCTCCTTTCTGGCCCGGCCCTGCTCTGGCTGAGAGGTGTCTCCTGGGAAGCTGGGGACAGATGTGGCCAGCCCAGCAGCAGCTGGCACCCCAGCCACCTGCCCTAAAGGCTCCGGTCCTGCGTCCTGCGGGCTGGAACCCGCCAGAGACGCTACAGAGAAGGGCTGCGGAGGGCATCTCTTGAGGCACTAGGAGGTGCCCACTCAGGGATGGCAGAAATCTCCCGGTTCCCCGTCCTGGGGCTCTGCCCCTCGTTCGCACTGGCCCAGTTCACCGCACTGCCTCAGGGCGCTTGCGTTCGGGGCCGGGACGGTGGCCATCCTGTGACCCACACCACAGTCGCCATGATCCAGGCATCCGCCGGCCTGGAGAGGTCGCGAGCGATCCTGCGGGCGCCGCGGCCCCAGCCTGGGGCTCGGCCGGCCCCTGCGGTACTCACCGAGCCGTACAGCTTGCCCTTGCTGTTCATGGCCACGAAGAACCGGCTGGCCACTCCGAAGATGCTCACCACGCCCCGCTCCACGGGCGAGAGCTCCAGCAGGCCTGGGGGCGGGGCGCCGGTCACTCCGGGGCAGGGGACCCTGGCCCGCCCCTCCCGGCCCGGACGCCCCTCCTCGGCCTGCGAGCCTCCGGGCCCCTCATTCTGGGGTGCGGATGGATGCAAGGGTCCCCCCCACCCCCCACCCCCCCTCCGGGGCCCAGCGGGCGCGGGGCGGACTCGCTGGCCTCCCTGCCCGGCCCCCGCGGCGGCCGCGCCCAGCCCCGGACGGTAGGACCCAGGCGGCCCCGCCGTCCCCGACCTGGACGCGCTCCCCGGGCCCCCGCGGGTGCCGGTGGCTGCGCCGCTCGTCCCGTGCCCACGGGCGCAGGCGCTGGAATTCGGCACCCAGAGCCCGGGCTTCCGAGGGCGGGGAGGCGGGGCTCGGCCGCCCGGGTGCGCAGCGGCAGTCCGCGCGGCGACTCCGGGGGGGCCGAGAGCGCTCGTGTCCCTGCGCCAGAGGGGCCGGGACCCGAGCCGGTCCCGGTTTCCCACAGCCGCCGGCAGGTGCTGCCCCGGCCCCCGCCCCCGCCCCACTCACTGTCGCTCGTGTCCGCGTGCACGCCGCCGATGCGGCCGTCGGGGAGCACCTGGAGGTGGAAGCCGATGCCCACGTTGCAGTAGAGGCGCCGCAGCCGCTTGATGCCCAGCAGGTAGTCGCCGGCGCCGCTCTGGACGGCCGCCTCCTTGGGCTGCGAGGCCACCGGCAGGCGCGCCAACGAGCGCGCCACCAGGCTCTCCCAGCGGCGCTCCAGCTCGGCCCCCAGCGTGCCGTTGGGGGCGGTGGGTGCGGCGGCGGCCCCTCGGCCCGCCCAGGGCGCCAGCACGGCCAACAGGAGCGCCGGGAGCAGCGCCGCCGCGGCCGCCCGGGGCCCCGCCATCCCAGCCCTCGGGCCGCGCGTCCGTCAGTCGCGCCGTGTGCGCCCGGGACGCCGCGGGGCCGAGCTGCGCCGGTGGCGGCCGGCGGGAGCGCACGGCCGGGCCCGGGCGGGGAGTGCGCGGCCGACGGAGGAGCGGGAGGCGAGCGACGGGGCCCCTGGGGCGCAGGCAGCTACCCGGGCTGCATGGAGGGGCGGGCGGCGGGGCGGGACGCGCGGCCCGGGCTGGGACCCTGCGGAGCGGTGCGCGCCTCCCTGCGCGCTGGGCCGGCCGCGACAGAGCCGCTATATATAGCCGGGCGCCCCCTCCTACTCCCGCGGGGGGCCGATCGCGTTCGCCCGGGCGCCCGGGGCGCTGTGGCGCTCGCGGCCGGTCGCAGGCCGCCTGCCAATCAGGGCTGGGGGAGGGGAGGCGGCCGGGACGAGCGCCGCTGGTGCCACCTGGAGGGTCCCCGGCCCCCGCCCCTGGCCTCGCCGGCTCGCCGACCTGTTTGGCCCGCCCCTTCGCGTCTCCTCCACTCCGGCCTTCCAGCCAAAGTTTTGCCTCCCGCACTTTGTCCCCGCCCGTCCCCTTCTCTCCGCCTCTGCCTGAGCAGCTTCTCTGAGTGCCGCCCTAACCCGGGCACCCTCAATTCCCAGCAGCCACTCTTGGCGCCTGGCTTCTCGGGGACTCCCGGGAGCCCGGCTCCTTTGCTGGGACCTTGCAGCCCCTCCTGGGTTTGGGGGTAGCTTGGGGGCACTCAGCAACGCGAGAGCCCGGCCAGGGAAGGAGGAAGCCAGCGGTCCCAGCAGCCCCCCCCCCCCCCACTCTGGTTTGGCCGCCCCGGCGCTCTGGGGGCCGCGGCAGCATAAGCCGGGTGGAGGCGTCCCGGAGCAGGGTGCTTCCGGGTGGGCGCTGCTAAGAGAACGCAGGGGGAGAGGCAGTGAGGAGGGTGTAGCCGGGAGAGGCCACAGCCCTGCGCCCTCTGCGAACATCCTGCACCACGTCAGGACAGGTGGCAGGGCGCAGGGACAGACAGGACTTTGGCCGCCCTCTGCCCTTTGATTTGCAACAGAAACAGTCAAGTGCCACAGCTGGAGCCCCCTACCTAGTGGGGACCCAGGCCAAGCCTCTGGAGACACCTTCAGCATCTGTTGTCACTACTCCTGCTGCGCCCCCTGATGGGGGCGGGGCTCACCCCACGCTCTAGGTGCTGGCTCACCTCGGTGTGAAAATACCTGTTTTCTGTGGTACCTGAGGAGCTGGGCCGCCACCTCCCAGCAGGTCCTGCCCAGCCACAGCTCCGGGGGGGGGGGGGGTCAGTGCCCCCCTCAGCCCCTGCTGCCACCAGCTCCTGCGACCAGAGATGTCCTCAGGCCATTTCATCCTCCTGTGCCTCCTACCCCATTCCTGCCAGGGGAGCCCTCTGACCCAACCTCTGAACCCTGTAGGGCTCCCACATCCCGCTGGATGGGACCTGGGAGATTTGAAGTCTCCATCCTAAAGCCCAGAAAGGGGGTGGGGGGCTCAGCAGGACCTGAGCCAGGACTCCAGCCTCTCCCGTGAGACTCTGGGCTCCCCTCGGGCCTGCAGCCCGCCAGAGAAGCGCCCACCCAGGCTGGGGCCCAGGAGGGCTCCAGGGCTGCTGGTCAGCTCAGAGCTGCTGCGGGGCCCCAGGACCCCCCCAGATGAGACTTCGGATCTGGGCCAAGAAGATCATTCTGGCCAGGGTGCAAATGCAGGAGACCGAGAGACACCCCCAGCGCCCCCCCCCCCCCCCCGACTGTCCATGCAGCCCTTCGAAAGTCCTTCTCAGTCTCCGGGATGCCCCCTGACCCCCCATTTGCAAAGCAGCATGGAAGGTGGGGTGGGCGCCCCTCTGGGGAGGTGGCCCCCCTGATGTCTTGGCAGCCTGTGGTCCTGTTTTCCCAGGACCCCCCTCAGGGAGCTCCCATCCCGTGCCTCCTGTTTGCTGAAAAGTTCGGCGAGGGAATTTAGCGGCTGGTTCATCCGGTTGGTCCCCCAGAACTCCTGGCCCACCTGCGCACATTGTAGATGGTCCTGGTGACAGTCTTTGGAAGGACCGACAGCCGGCAGGGGTGCCAGGAGCGGGGAACTCGCCGACAGCCGGCAGGGGTGCCAGGAGCGGGGAGCTCGCCGTCCTTACCTGTGCAGGCCTCCTCAGGTGTCAATGGGGCTGGCAGATCACAGTGACATTGAACCAGCCAGCAGGAGAAGCATTAGTGTTTCCAGGCCCCTCGTCGCCCCCTCCCCCACCCCGTCTCCTGCAGTCTCTCCCTTGGCCCCCTCGGGCTTCTCTCCAGCCTCCTCACTGGAGGACCGTCCCCAGATTTTCCCATCACTAGGGAGGCCTTCGGGTGGCCGTCCCCCACCGAGGCTGTCCTCTGTCAGAGCTCCTTCCCAGCCCTCGGGACGTCCCCTCATTTGCTTGCTGACCCTCCGTTAGTCACGTCCGTGGAGCAGGCACAGGTGTGTCTTATTCCCAGCTGTGCCCCCAGGGCCTTTAACAGGGCCGGGCACACAGTAGGTGCTCAGTACGTGTCTGTGCGTGAATAGCTGCCTGGCTCAGGGCAGCCTGGAGCCTCCCCACCTGCAGATCCTCCAGTTCAAGTGGGGGACGCCCAACCCCTCGCTGTGCCCGGGGCAGGGCGGTGGCAGGGGCAGCAGGATCCAGCTGCCGGCTCCCCCACGGGAAGCTCCACACCGGGTTTTCGCCTTTAATCGACGGGAGGAATAAGGGTACCAAGGTGGCGAATGTTTCCAGACCCAGCCCCCCTGAGGATTTGAAACAGGCCCTACTCACACCCCGGGGACCCCCGTGTACCACGAACCTGGGGGCCAAGGAAGCGTGTGGGGCCCTGTGGAGGCTCTGGGCTCCCAGCCTCCTGCTCCGTCCCCGTTAGCCTCGGAACATTGGCCGTTTCACTTCTCATCGTGGTCAGCGTCTCCGTTTGCAAAATGGGCTTATCAGCAGCTATGTGGAGGGGTTGGTGCCAACCTTAAGACACTCAGCCCCATGGCGGCAAGATCCTTGTTGGGGTTCCGACAGGGCCTGGCTCACAATAGCTGGTGGGAGTTTGCACAAGGTCATCTTTATCCTCGAGGACGCTGCACGTTGCTTCATCCCCAGTGACTCGAGGGACCCACCAAAGGCTCCGAGCCGAGCCCTCCTAACCGTGACCTTTTCTAACCTACGAAGCACCCCACAATGTCATATCATCACATGGGGCTTTTCCTCTCCCAGGAGTGACAGGGCTTCTCAGAACGACCAGCCCAGCCGTTAAGACCTTACTTGGCCTAATACTACTACTAATAAAGAAGCCAATGTAAATTCCAAGTCCTCAGGGCAGTGCGATGGCAGCTCAGCCAGACGGGGCTCTCCGGCTGCAGGGACTTAGCAAATGCTCCCCGTGTTTTCTCTGCCCAGCTTCCTGCTCTCCACTTGGCCCTCACGGTAAGGCCTTCCTGCAAGGTGTCACAGAGGTGTCTTGGGTAGACAGAAACTCACCCAGAGGTGGCTCTGGGCCCACTGGATTCTCCTCCCCCTTGTTATTCTTCTGGGTTCTCTTTGACCTGGAAGCTGACCCAGCCAGGTGAGAGTGACAGATGCAGGGACAGTTTCTCCAACCAGAAATCAGTAAATCGGTTCACCATGCAGATACCCAGGTACGTACATCCAAGTACATATCAGATACCCAGGCCTGGGAGAACTGGATGAACCATACCTCGGTTTCCATATCTGTAAGCTGAGGAATCCTTGTTCTCATGTCCGACAACGTCTGGGAGATTTAAATGGGAGGATGTGTGTTTAGCACTTAGACCAGGCAGGCCACGCCGACTTCAGACGTTGCTGCCCTGCTGGAGCACTTGGCTGGGGAGCCAGGGGCCCGGCACAAGTCCTGACTGTCCCCCCCCCAAACCCACACACCACATAACTATGGGCAGTTCTCTTAGAGCCCAGGATCTACCTTCACACACTTGCGGAGTGAATGAGAATTAGATGCATAACCAGACCTCGAACCTGAGCACCTGTCCAGATAAAAGCTGTGGCCGGGACATTTATTGGGTGCTGTCAGAGGCCAGCCCGGGCCAGGCCTGGCGGGTCTGCTCCTCTGCCTCTTATCCCACAGCAGGGAAGGCGGGCCGAGCTTATCATCACTCCAGTCACAGGCTGACAAATAGCAGAGCCAGGACTCAAGCCCTTGAGGTGTTGGACACCAAAGCCCAAGCTCCCAGCCACCCTGATCCCTGCCTCAGTTTCCTCTTTTGGGAAGCAGAGCTCATGGTCCCAGCCTTGTCTGCTCCACGCAGACGTTAGGGATCCAGACCACGTTGGGGAAATCTTTTGTGAGCTCCAGAGTGGGGATGAAGCTCCAGGCACTGACGTCACAACCGTGGAAAGTCACAGAACACCGTCAGTGCCCCCGCTCCCTACCAGGCCCTTCTCATATTTCAGATCAGACAGTCGGAGCCAGGAGGGACCCACCCAGGGGTGCTGAGTATGATCCCCCTGTTCCACAGTGGACAGTGGGAGGCCAGAGAAGGAAAGGGTCACCCAGGGCTCACTCAGGGGTCTGTCCACTCTGGCATTCTGTCTCCCTGCCCAAGTCAGATAGCCGCAGACCCACAGAACCTACATCTTGGGGAAGGAGAGCCCCCAAACCAGAGAGCCAGCAGGAGGCTGCCGCTCGGGAGTCGTGGGGTGTCCTCTGGGACACACGCGAGGGCAGGCTCAGTGGAGAGTGAGCAGGCCGTCGGGATGGGGACATTTCCACCAACACCTGCAGGGTGAGAAGGGGCTGGTCAAGGGAAGGGTGGGGAGCTTCAGGCACAGCGGATAGCGGGGCAAAGGCCCAGAGGTGGGCAGACCTGTGGACCAGGCCAGGGTTCTAGTTCACAGCGCTGTGCCCATCCCAGGGGTCTGGGGGCTGACCACCAGGAAGGCTGGGACGTGTGTGTCATCAGAGGTGAGACGGGGCTGGCTCCCCTGTCCCTAGGCTCAACGTGTCCCAGCACCTCTGACAATGAGGCCACCCTCTTCCCAGCAACGCCAGGGGTCTGCCTGTTTGGGTGGGCGTGAGAATCAGCCAGGTTCAATGAGAGGGCATGGGAAACACCCGTGTGGGAGGGAGCCGGACCCCCGTCCCTCTCACCCGCAGCCTGCAGGGCCCTCAGAGGATCATCCTGGGGCAGGTGGGGTGAAAGACAGGTCATTTCAAAGGTCAGCCTCAATGCAGGCAACTGGGCTCTGCCCTCCTCCTTTCCTTCTCCTCTCCCTTCCCACCCCATGCCCTGGATGGACCCGCTGGGCCTAGGGAAAGTTCTGGACAACATGCTCAGCCTGCGTATGGCATCTCTGCCCCAGATGGGTCTTTTCCCTTTACTTCTCCCTGGGACGGCAAAGCCAAGAAAAACCCCAAGGTATCACCTGGCCCAGTTCATGCATCTTGCAGAAGATTCCGTCATAGGCCACAAATCAAGGAGCAGCACTGACCCAGTGGGGCTGATGGGCTATGGTGGGGACTTGGAGACAGACAGGCAGGGGCCAGATGCCGGCTCCTCCCCTAGGGGCTGTGTGGCCTTGGGTAAGTCACACCCTCCGAGCCTCTGTTGCTTTTCCTGCAAAGCTGGGTCTACAACGGTGCCCACCTGCTCAGGTATCTGGGACGACTGAAGGAAATGGGACCGTCCCTATCATCCCTTGGGGAGGGGCTGGGGGGCCCTGCGTTCTCTGAGGCAGGAGGTCAGGGGAGGGACCCTCCCTGGGGAGGGGGCCAGGGAACCCCCAGCCCCCTTTCTCGTCTGGCCCCATCCTCAGCAGGGCACATCCTGGCGTGTGAGTGAGCCACCTGTTTGCACTTTATCAGGTTGAAATCCAAAATGTATCAGGAAGGATTGCAAAGAACGTCTCTAGTGTATTCTAAATATTGACTTTTTTTTAAGTTTATTTATTTTGAGAGAGAGAGAGGCAGGGAGGGACAGAGAGAGAATCCCAAGCAGGCTCCACACTGTCAGCACAGAGCCCGACGCGGGGCTCGAACCCACGAACTGTGAGATCGTGACCTGAGCCAAAGTCAGACGCTTAACTGACAGAGCCACCCAGGCGTCCCTAAATATTGACATTTTTTTTTAATTTTTTTTTTAACATTTATTTATTTTTGAGACAGAGAGAGACAGAGCATGAATGGGGGAGGGTCAGAGAGAGGGAGACACAGAATCTGAAACAGGCTCCAGGCTCTGAGCTGTCAGCCCAGAGCCCGACGCGGGGCTCGAACTCACGGAACATGAGATCGTGACCTGAGCCGAAGTTGGACGCTTAACCGACTGAGCCACCCAGGCGCCCCAATATTGACATTTTTAAATAAAATTCTTCCACTGCTCTTTTAAGTGTATGCAGTGGAGTCTAAGAACCATAAGGACTTGATAGGTTTCATCTTTTATTTTAAAAAACATGTGAACAACTACTCCAACAGCCAAAAATCGTAAATCCTTACCATTTTCTTTGCATTTATGTTTCCACTCTACGCCCCCTCACCAGTTTTACCCGAATTTAAGGTAACTTTAACCTTGAAAATCTTTTTTGATCACCTTATCATGATTCTCTGGAACCAAGAGATTTCTATGAATTTGAAATTTTTTTAAATGTTTTATTTATTTTGAGAGAGAGAGAGAGAGACAGACGGACAGAGAGAGAGGCAGGGAGGGGCAGAGACAGGGAGAGAGAGACAATCCCAAGCAGGCTCTGAGCTGTCAGCACGGAGCCCAATACAGGGCTCGACCCCACGAACCGTGAGATCATGACCTGAGCCGAAATTAGGAGTCAGAGGCTCAGCTGACTGAGCCCCCCACCCCAGGTGCCCCTATGAATTGAAATGTCTTAAAAATGATTTTGTGAGCGTTTTTGCTCTGGATTTTGTTTCCATCACAAACATTATTAATACGTAGTTGATCAAAATACTGCGAACATAATACCAACCTCATTCACAGAACGGGCGGGGGTGGGGGGGGTGCTCTGTTACCATGAAGTCACTCAGGGATTCGAACACCTGTTCGTTCAAAATCACGACTTACCACCCAAAGTGGTTTTCCCCACTCTGTCCACTGACACCTGGACTAGATCCCTTTCTAAAATTTGTCAACGGTAAGGACGCAGAAGCCTCCAGAGTCCGCGAAGGATTTCTCACCAGTCACCGGCATCCGGCGTTTCAGCTTCTGGGCAGTTCCTCCAAAGGCTTTTCTGCTAAGACCTTGGAAGAAGGCTGAATGGTGCCAGCTGTTTTGTGACCGGGGAGGGGGGGGGGCACGGCGTTGAGCCCGATACAGGGGAGCAAAGCGACAGGCGGGGCAGAGTCATTGCTGGGTGATGACAACCTTCTGACGTCTCGTGTGCTGTATGGACATTTCTTTGCAACCCTGGGTCCTGCAGGCTTCGTCCCCCTGACGTGGCGAAACCCGCAGCTGGACGGATTGGCCAGGGCGGTCCTCGGGGCGAGACGACCGCGTCGGATCGCAGCCGGGAGACCCCCGACCCGTTTCCCAATTCACACAGGCGAGGAGGATGTGTGTCAAGGGCGGATGCCCTGCGTCTGACTTGTGGCTCTGACCGAGGGGGCGGGTGACAAGTGTGTCCACAGTAGACAGAAACGGCCAGACCCCTGCCACGAGCTGGTGCCTGCTGACCTCGGGCCTCCCTTGCAGGAGAGATGCACCCTTGTCATCCGTGTGGGATTTGGGGGTCGGGTCACGGCGTGAGAGCAGCATGCCTGGGGCCCTCTGCTCCCCAAGATGTCTGCATCCGCAACCCCCCGGTGCGGGCCCCACCGTCCCTACAGCTGCCCTTGACCCCGGTAGGGGCTGCTTCTGGGTCAGGGGGAGCTGAAGGAGGTGTCCCTGTTCGTTCGTTTGCTGTCCTGAGGCTGTGGCACCTCCCAGTGCAGAGCTTAGCCTGCCTTTTGTGAAGCGGGGTGGGGACCGCCCGGGGGAGGCAGCCTGGGGGTCACCTGTTCCTCTTAGTCAAGGGGCCAGAGGACACGGGGGCTTGGGCTGCAGGTGTGGCCCTCCGGGAGGGGGCAGAGACATTTCGAAGAGGCATCCCCCCCTCTCCTTGCCTAATTAGCCCTCTACTCACCTTCCTGACCTCATTGCAACCTTGACCTTTCGGGGAAGCTTTGCCTGGCCTCTCAAGTCCAACGGCATCGCAGCCTGGCCTTAGGAAAGGCCAGCCGTGGCCTCTTGAGACAAAAAGGAGACTCCTAATTGTGGCCCTGGGACCAAAGGGGCACCCCTGGGCAAGCGGGGCCTCGCGGTCCCCTTCCCTGTGCCAGCTGTCACCCTCCACGCACGGAGGCCCCCAAAGCGCCCTGGTCGCTGACTCCGGCTCTTGCTGCCTCTCTGGCGGCCAAGGCACTCCTGAAGAGGGCTCAGGGCACTCGGTTCCCCTGTGACCACTCTGCCCTGGCCAGGCTGGGGGGCACAGGCTGGCCCTTTAAAGGGCTGTGTTTGGCCCGGTGAGAGCCACCGTGGGGAGGAACTGCATCCGGGCAGGATTCAGCGAAAGGCAGGGGGACCGTGCCTCATGGGCCCCGTTTCTCACCCACTTGTCACCAGCCCGGTCTTATCAGTCCCTACTACCACCGGTGTGGACAAAGTGAACCCTCACGGAGTCGACTGTGTCTTGTTTTCCTGCAGGGTCGACCTCGCTGGCTGTGTCCTCTGCAGTCGCCCCTGGCTTGCTTTTAGGGTCCCCCCCCCGTCGGACGAGATAAACTCTCTGCTGCGCCTTAGTCTCCTACCCAGGTTGGGGTGACGAGTGCCAAGCCGAGCCCCCCCCCTCGCCCCCGACTGGAAAAACAAGGGATCCCCCACCCCCTCTTCCGCCCCCTCCGGGGCTCAGGGAACAGCAGGAGGCATCACCTGCACGCGAGAAACTACGATCTCCCCACTCAACATCATTGTCATGATCCCTGCCATCGAGGGCGAGGCCACCAGACTCCCGCCTCCTGGGGGGCCGTCCGCACTGCCCGGCTGCACCCCTCACTCTGGCTTGCGTGGGTCCTGACCCTCGTGCTCCCATCTGTAAAATGGGTAACAGCGGGAGGACGGTCCTGAAGGATCAGGCCTCTGATTGTCTCCCGGGAGGCGGGGGGGCGGGGGGGGTGGAGATTCCGCGGCTGAGGCCGGGGCGCTGGCCGTCGAGGTACCCGAGGGCCACTCCTCAGCCTCTGGCCTCGGTGACAAGAGGCCCTGTTCTGCCTCTGCCGCCTGTTTGTTGCCATCCCCCATCCCGTGCGCCTGCTCTAAGCCTGGGATGCGGCTTCTAAGCCGGGGCAGACCCAGCCTGCTATTCTGGGGCCTTCTTTCAACTATTTTGGTGAAGACCAACTGGCGACCTCCTTTAAAATAGATGCTCCCAGCCAGAGGTCATTCCCTGAGAACCGGGTCAGATGGGCTGAGACTTCTTCCCAGCAGCTCATTCAAGTAGAACCAGACCGCCCCTGGCATGTGGGGCTGCCTCGAGGGCCCGACTGAAAGGCCAACAGGCAAGCGTGGGGCCGAGGCCAAAATAAAACTTGCCCGGCCCTCTGAGGTGCCCCGGCTTCTGTTTCACAGACGCGCTACTTTCTTCGTGCAATCCCGGGGGGCCGGCCGCAGGAGGCGGCCGGCGGCGGGCCCGGGGGCAGGAGGCTTGGCAGGAGCCAGCTCCCCTGCGCCCTCACTCCGCGGACAGACGTCTGGGGGGAAGAGCGTGTCGGAGAAACGGCCCGAGTTCCCGGAGTCCCCGAATCACAGCCCCAAGAGACAGGCCCCCCCTTCCCTTAATTTCCGCGGCCGGGTGCACACGACGGACGACGACGAGTTTGCTCGGCGACACGTTCTTGCTCCTTTGATATCACAGACGCGCAACCCCTGGGGAGACTCGGGGGCAAAGGAGCCACAAAGGAGTCCCGGCGACAAAGAGGCATGGCTCCCGATTAGGCTGAGGGTGCGTTTCGGGCTGCACTCTGGCTCAGGTGCACAGCCTGCCCCACCGTCCCCAAGACGCTGGCCGCGGGCTCAGTGGAGTGAATCTCCTCCTTTCTGCCCTATCGCCCATCCTTAGCCGCTCCCGCCCCCCCGGAGACACTGACTCCCTCCCCCGCCCCGACCCCCAGTCGCAGGCAGGGGGACTTCTGTCCGCTTCAAAGCCCCGTGAGTCACTCAGCCAACGTCAGCTGCGCTGGGGTAGCTGGGTCTCAGACACAGGGCACGTGGTGGAGATGCCCACTGCCCTCCCCACCTCGGGGGACCCGCCATCCACGGCCAGAGCACATCCTGAGCAAGGAACGAGCCACAGGTGAGGACTCAGACAGGGAAATCGGGGGGGCCTCCTGGTGGGGGCCGATGGGGGTCAGGGACGCGGCCCCCAAAGAAGAGGCATCTGGTCAACCCGAAGCTCGGGTCAGGGTGGGCTGGGTGACCTAGGCGGAGAGCAAGGCCCGGAGGCGCCACCGAGGGGGACGTGCTGTGGCAGGGGACAGAGGGTGCGGCAGGCCTTCGAAAAAGCCGCAGGCCACCTACGGTAGCTCTGTGTGGAAGGCGGGGCTCTCCCGCTGCCGCGAGCACCTCCAGATGAGGCGAAGGCGGGGGTCCCGGCTCCCAGCAGGGGCCGGGTGTGGGGGCGGCAGAGAAGGCTTTACCCTACACCCCGGTGGGGGGGTGAACCAGACTCGCGTGGTCTCCGAACCTCGGGCAGCGGCCAGCCCGGTCTCCTCCCGGCGGGGCCCCGGGCGGCCTCGGGTCTGAATGGGCTGCCGGCACCCAGGGCCCAGGCCCTGCCTCGCTGGCCGGGCCGGAAATGGGGGCTCAGGACGCGGGGTCCCGTGAGCCGGGGAGAGGCGCTTTTCTCTTGAGAGCAGAGAAGCAATGGGAGAACCGAAGGTGGAGGATGGCCCCAGGTGGCCTGTGTTTCTGGAATCTCGCCGACACGGGCAGCGTGGGCACGCGGGTCTGGAAGGCGCCAGCTGGGAAGTAGCTGCAGTAAGTATTTCGTGGGCCACCGGCCTCTGTCCCGGCCACTCAGCTCTGCTCGGGACCACCCCGGACAGCAGGGAAGCACCCCCGTCTGGAAGGATGACTCCATGTGCCGGCTGGGGCCCCTGGGCGCTCGGGGCCTGTGGGCGCAACGGAGTGGGGGGCGGGGGCTGGGGCCCCAGAGCGCTGTCCACACACCTCCAGCGTCTTCCCTCTCCAAACCTACCCGGCTGGCCATCCTGCACCTGCGGCTCCCCAGGGGAAATGCACCCTCTCAGGCCTCGGAAACTTCCAGAACTTGGGCACAGTAAGTGCCGTTCTATGGCAGAACATCGTGAGAGCAGCTGCCATGAACTGAGGGCGGACCTGGGGCATTTTGCTCACGTCTCAGGTAGGTTTCACATCGGCAGCTCCGGGAGGCAGCGGAGGAAACTGAGGCAGCGCAAGTCGCCGTGGTCGGTCTCTCCCAGCGGCCCTTGCGAGGACAGCAGGCCCAGGCCGGCTTGGGAGCATCCCAGCCCGTGCTGATGGGAACACCTCTGTGGAGCGCCACCCGTCAATCGACTGCTGTGTGCCTGTGGCCAAGTTGCTCACCCTCTCTGAACCTCGGCCCCCTCCTCCCCTCGCGGTTCAACAAGAACATGGGCGAGGAAGGTGAGAGCCCCGTGGGCGGGTGGACGGTGGCTTGTCTGTCTTCACTGGGCAGCCTGGGTGTGTGCGGGCAGCGAGGCCCCACGCCGGACAGAGGGGGCCCGCGGACCCCCTCTTCCGAACAGAGGCTCTGGGCCGGGGCCAGACGGCTTCTTGCCGTCCTCCGTCACGCCCCGGGCCCCTGACTGTGTGACTACGCGCTTCCCAGGACCCAGGGCCTCGCGGAGGACGGCCGCCTAGGCAGCCCCGGGATGTTTGGTTTCCCACGAGCCATTGTGGTCCCAGGAGGCAGGGGATGTGGACACGCCAGAAGCAGTGACCGTGGCACTCAGAAGGGACGCGGCCTCTGTCCATCTTGATCGCCCAGGACAGGAATGTGGCAGCAGAAAGGCCCCATGAGATAGAGGCCCTGATAGCTCTGGGGGGGGGGGGGGGCGGGGGGACACTTCCTCTGACCTAGGGCGCGTGGGTCACGGTGTGTGGGTCGGGCCACGATGCAGGGGGGGCGGCGACTCCCCAGAGTGGCTGGTGAGCTATCTGATGCGGCCGCTGCCTCCGTGCCCCTCCGTGGCTCTCGACGCGGACGGAGGAGGCCCGATGGCCTTGGCTGTGCGCCCAGGCCTCGTCTCCCTGCACGGTGCCCACCCAGCAGGACGACGGGCCTTACGTGCGGACCCTGTCGTCTGCGTGCTCCCACCTTCTGTGAGACGGAGTGCCGGCTCGTCTTGGGAAACCTGCCTGCCCCCCAGGCTGCACTAGCAGCCCCTCCCCGACCCCGGGGGCCCAGCGCGGTCACCTCCATTGGTGCCCTCACCCCAGGGGGGGATCGTCGCTGGCTCCGGAGTCTGCTTCTCCCACGGCACCCCCGCTCTTAAGTGTAGGGCCCCCCTCGCACAGCCAGGGCCTCCATAAATATTTATCGGCTCAACGAGCAGATGAATGAATCATCCTGCAAACGCGGTTCTTATTTTCACGTAATAAATAGACCCTACCATTTTCCCACACCGTTCTGTGATCTTTGTGAACCCTGTGACTTCTCTAGACGGACCGCGGTTTACTTAACCGTTCTGCTCTGTTTCTAATATTAGATGGTTTCCGACGGTTTCGTTTCTCTGCCTTTTCTATTATAAACAACGCTGCGATGAACATCTTTGTGCGTAAACATTTTTTTTTTTTTTTAAATGTATTTGGGATGTGATCTTCAGAAGCACAGCGTCTCTGCATTCGGGCTGAGAATTTCAGGTTAATTTACGGTCCTCGAAAGTACCGGTTTACGCGGGTGGCGGTCTGTCGGAGGCTGTCCGCTTAACCCCATCTTCACCAGCACCGGGTGGGCGGGTGGTCCCGCTTTGCTTTTTTCCTTACTAATTTGACACGTAAGCAAGGAAACTAGATTTTTATTGTATTTGTTATAAATTAAAAAAAAAATTTTTTAAATGTTTTTATTGATTTTTGAAGGAGAGAGAGACAGAGCATGAGCCGGGGAGGAGCAGAGAGAGAGGGAGGCAGAATCAGAAGCAGGCTCCAGGCTCCGAGCCGTCAGCCCAGAGCCCGACGCGGGGCTCGAACTCCCGGACCGCGAGATCGTGACCTGAGCCGAAGTCGGACGCTCCACCGACTGAGCCCCCCCGGGCGCCCCTGTTACAAACTTCTAATTTCTACAATAGTTTTAGGTTTGCATTAAAGCTACAGAGATAGCACGGGGCGTTCCCGTGTACCCCACACCCAGTCTCCTCACCAGCCCTGACACATTGTCACTAACCGATGACCAGCCGTGATCCCATCTTCCCAGTGTCCCCCTCAATGTCCCTCTTCTGACCCAGGCTCCCACCCAGGACCCCGCAGCACGTTCGGTCAGTACGTCTCATTCTCCCGGCCACCACGCTGGTTGCTTGGACTTGCTTTGTTTCAGTGACCTTGATGGTTTTGAAGTGATTTTCTTGCGTTAACTCCCATGCCCTTGAGGGGCGGGGCTGAATTGGTCTCCAGGAGCTGCCTTCTGTGGGTGTCTTTTGTCTGTGCCTCTTTTTCTCTTGGGGTCTGGACAGCTGTCCTAGAAACCCTGGTGGCTTCAGCGGTTCTGAGCGTCATGGCCACCCCCCGCCCCCATTTAAACACCTCTGGTTTTCTTTGTTTGTTTGTTTTTTTCACTCGGGTCTCTTATTTGGAAGTACTTGGTGGGTGATGGGGCTGGGGGCTGTCAATGGGCAAAGCCCACACCGAGGTTTATATCCCTCAGCTCTGTCGGGGTCAAGAGAGGGCCTGGCCAGGGGGTAAAATACCTTGGGGGCAGGGTGAGCGGCTACCGGAGTGACACAGGGTGTCACTGCCTCAGGAGCAGAGGGCATCTCTTTCCCCGGGTGGGCCAAGCGCAAAGCGCCCCCGGCAGGCGGAGAGTGGCCTCAGCCTCTGAGCACGCTCCAAACAAAATGCAGAGTCCCCAGCGCGGCACTGCCCGGCTGACCTGCCTGCCTGCACCGGCCTGGGGCCCCTCTGCCCTCGCTCCGCGCGGCCTTTCAGCTGCCACGGTTGCTGGGGGTCTCGGCCGGGACTTTCCCCACCACAGGGCCTTTGCACTTGCTGGCCAGCCCCTTTGCACGGGGGCTCCTTCCCATCACTCGGGTGTCCGCTTGGACGTCACCTCCCCAGGCAGATCTCGGTCAAAGTGTCACCCGATCCCCCACATCCCTCTGGAGCCCGCTTCACGGCTTGCCTTGTGGAACAGGCAGTGCTCACACCATCTCAAAGTAGCCGTTGGTCCCTCATGGATCGTCGGGGGGCCTCCAGAGCGCAGGCCCGGCAGTGGCACTGGCCCACCCTGTCTCTCTGCCGGCATCGGCACCAGACCGGCATTTAGGGGAGGTTAGCGGCGTCTGTGAAAGCAGATGGGGGGGCGGCCGGGGGGTGTGGACGGCACCAAGCGGGACCTCTCCGCCACCAACGGGACGGCATCATCTGCTGCCGGGGGGGCCGCAGCCCGTGGCCACCACAGCGCCAGCCTCGAGGACAGAGCTCGATGCAGAGAGGGAGTGGGGCCCGGTGAGGAGGGCCTGGCCCTGGACAGCGGCCACTTCTCCCCGGTGACCAGGGCTCTGTCCCCAGGAGCCGGCCCGGCCCCCACGCGTTGACATCGCGGCGGGGGCTGGAGCCCGTGACCTCTGCAGCACGCCTGCCTTAAAGCCCCGGAGCCCTCCCCGGAGCTCCTCGCGCTGCCTGGCTTACAAGGCTCTCCACGAGGGGCCAGGGCGGGGGCGGGCACCCCCAGTGTACAGGGAGACGCGGGATGCGAAAGACAGAGCAACCACCCTGCCCACGCCACGGTGAGTGCAAAGAGGAGTCAGGTTTGGACTTGGGCCCACGCTCTGACCGTTAAGACGGGGCGCTGTGTGACCTTGGCAGACGGCTTCACCTCTCCGTACTGCCTCCTCATCGGCGAACCAGGGACGATAGTCAGAGCGTGTGCCTCCGAGGACGGTGGTGTGGCCCGAGCCAGAGCGCGTGCGTGCGGGGACTCCGGCCTCGGGCGTGGTGGCCCTTAGCCACGGCCGTCGGGACTCGAACCTCTGTTCCTGGCCCCCGCTTACACCCACCCCAGCCCCTCCTGAATCACAGCAGGGTTACGTTCGGGGGGAGGAGAGCTGCCTGCTTCCCTCTGCCAGGAGAAGACAGAGTCCAGACGGGGGGCGGGGGGGCACGGCTCGGGTGCGAGCCCCACCTCGCGTGCCCTGTGCAGGCCCCTGGTGAGCCTCTGTGACGAGCAGAGACCAGATCACTCCCGGAGGTGCTGAGAGACCCGGCCCCGGAGGACACCTGCCTGTGGTCGCACCGGAGGACGGGCTGCAGGTGACAACGTCCAGCACGCATGGCTGGGTCAGGGTCCCGGTGCCCGGCACCTCCCGTGGGGGTGCAGTTTTAAAGATGGTGCTGGCCTGGCCTGAGGCCCTCTGAATGGCCCCAGCTCCCAGGGCAGGGTGGGAGTGCCAGGTGAGGGCACCAGCCCCTGCCCTGCCCTGCCCCTGCCCCTGCCCCTGCCCCTGTGCGGGAAGAGGCCTCTGTAACGGCCGCTCAGTGTCCCATTGGAAAAGCCTCTGTGCATCTCTTGGGCCCTGGTTAGGGAAGTTCCCGTGCGGGACAAGCAGGGGTGCGGACCTCTAGCAGGTGGCCTCAGGCTGGGCTGGCAGTAAATCTTAATCCTTTCTCCTTTTCCCCCTTCTCCTCTCTCTGCCTGTCGCGTCACTGCTTGAAGCAGCCGTGTGACTGAAGTCCGGCCAATGGGAGGAAAGCAGTGCTAGGGGGTGTGGCTTCTGGGAGATGTCCCGTGAGGTGGGGATACGCTGGTCTTCTTTGCCGTGGCGGGGTGCAATGCGATGGAACAGCTGGGGCCCAAGCAGCCATTTTGTACCATGAGGTCAACACCGTAAAATGAAAACGGAAGGAACAAATGGGAGGAAGCTGAGACCCTGATGAATGTGGAGCAGCCTTATCACGCTGGACCTCTTCTACACGAGAGCTACACACTTTCATCTTGCTTCGAGTTCCTTTACCTTAAGGTTTCTGACCTTTGTAGCTGAGTGGATACTCACTCACAGATACTCCAGGAGGTTTCACCGGGGAAAGATGAGCTATGATGTCCAATTCTATTTGGTTCCGAAAGCAACCTCGAGGTAGGCACACGGGGTCGGGGGGGGTGAGCATTGGAAGGACCCAAGCTGCTGCTGACAGGGCCAGGGATGGCCCAGATTAGATGTTGGCGAACTTCCGGGGAACTGTGGCCCCCCACCCCCACTCCAGACTGTCTCCTTCCAGCAGAAGGCCTCAGGCGGCCTCAGACAATGATGCCTACATTTCTGTGGCAGTGACCTTCCCAAGACCCACGTACCGGCGTGGGGGTAGCCCGTCTGTGCCCAGTTCCCCACCCGCCCCCTAGCCCATCGAGAAAGGATGTACGGGTTGGCCAGAGGGCAGTCATGCCTCCCAGGAACACTGTCCCCAGGGCAGCAGGCACAGCGACCGCTGAGACCCAGCTTCCAGTCTAAGCTCATGCCCTACCGCAAGGGGCTGGGGGCTTTACCCTCGAGCCTCAGTCTCCCCACCTGTACAATGGGGTTCATAAGGGCCAGCCTTGCAGAGTGGCCGGAAGGGGTTCAGGGTGGTGAGGGGTGAAAAGCCCCCGCCCATAGCAAAGCGCTCTATGTGCTAACTTGCTGAGCGTGAGCGACTGGGGGGGTATGCCTGCCCACCCGGACTTGTAAACACGCAGGCGTCACCAGGAAGGCTGTTAACACACAGGCTGCTGGGCCGCCCCCGGGGGCTCTGATTCAGCACGTCTGGAGTGGGGCCCGGGAATGCATTTCAAGCCAAATCCCATGTCAGGAGACATTTTGAGCACCACTGGCTGAAATCAAGGGCCCATAGACAAAAATGTGAAACCGCGCCCTTCCTTAGGACCACCGGAGCCCGAGCCACATATGGGAGCCCGGTGGCTGGGTTTGAATGTGGGCTCCCACCTTGGAGGCTGTGTGACCTTGGGCAAGTAGCCTGCCTCCTCTGGGCTTTTGGCTCCTCGTCCATCACGTGGAGGAGAATTAGAACCCCGCTCCGTGGGGATCAATCCAAATGACAGGGCACCCAGCCAGGCAAGCGGCCAATGCGTGTTTTTTCTCTTCTTCCTCTTCCTCCTGCCACCCCCCCCCCCCCCCCCGCCATCATCATCGTCATGTCTGGATGAATGTGTTCTCAGTAGGGGGAGTGGTTCTCTGTCTCCCACCCAGGGAGCAAGAGTGGGAGCCTGCTACGTACCCTGCTCAGGACCAGGCCCACCACCCGCGTCTTGCCCTCGTGCCCGGGGAGGGGGCCCTCTGCCCTCGAAGGGGCATTCTACGTGTCCACGCAGGGATGCTGTCGCCTCCCTAGGATTGGTCAGCCCTGAACTGATGGCCAACTCCTCCCCCCGCCCCCCGGCCTGACCCTGGTGACCCAGCGGGTGCTGCGAACAGGTCACCAGCAGGGCCTGCCTACCAGGCTTGGGCAGACCGCGTGGCCGGTCCTCAGTCCGGGGGACACACCTGGGGCTCGTCGCTGAGCGCGCTGCCACCTGCTGGTGGGCTGTGGCACTGCAGGCAGGGTGCCCTCCCAGACCCCTTGGGACAACGCAGCCCCCTGTCTCCCACTTGTCCCCAAAGTATGGAACCAGCCCAACTGTCACGGAAGAGTTTGCAGGCGTGGCGGGGGGGGGGCATCACATTTATTGAGGGACAGTCTGCCTACCATACACCCCGATTCAGTGGCCCTGTATTCACAGCACCATGTGCCGTCACCGCCTGTGTTAGGCGTCCCCATACCCTAGAAAGAAAGCCCGCGTCTAGGGTCCGTGATCCCATTTCCCCCGCCCGCCCCGCCCGCCCCTGGCCACCTTCAGCCTCCTTTCTGTCTCCACGGATTTGCGATTCTGGACATTTCGCGTAAATGGGACCGCCGGTATGTGGCCCTTGTGTCGGGCTTCCCCCCCTTGGCACGGTGTCCCAGTACATCGTTTCTTCCTCCGGCTGAGCAATGCGTCGCCGCGCGGCCACGGCCCGTTTTCACGGTCCGTTCGTGAAAACAGCAGCTCTCCGAGCTGCTCTCTCTTCTACAAAAAGCCAGCAACAGGGTGTAGCTGACACTGTCCCTTGGCCTCACTCTCCCATGGATCCCAGCGCTCCCCCAAGGCTGGGGAGAGACAAGCCCCTGGGGTTCTTTGCTTGAGGGGAGGGGGCCAGAAGTTCGGGGTGGGGGCGCGGCTGCCTTTGTGAGCAGCCCTTGGCCAAAGACGAACTGGAGGCGGTGAGCAAACAGGCCAGGCGCCTCCCCACTCAGGTGGGTGATTGGTGGGGACCAGCAGCGAGGGTACGGTTATCGGGACAATCAATTACAGATGGGGTCCGGTTCAGTGAACAGAAAGAACAAGGCATAGTGAGAAAAAATGCGAGAGGAGCCCCAGTTTTGGATAAGGGAGTCGCAGAAGGTCTCTGAGGCAGTGACATCGTGGTAAGTAAAGATACAGAAGGAGCCCGCCAGGTGAAGAGGCAGCGTGTGCAAAGGTCCTGTGGCTGAGAAGGGCTTGGGATAGGCAGCGAAGTGGGGCTGGAGGGAGGAACGGGGGAAAGACTGAGGGGCACAGGAGGTAGGAGGCAGAGGTGGCTAGAAGAGTATCCCGGTGGAGGCGGCTCTTGGCAAAGCCACTAAGCCTTGCCGCGTGCTTGGGGGTTCAGTCCGCTCAAGAATTTGAGCTTGCAGATAGACTTGTTTGTGCATGGTAAGAGTCCGTGAAGGGAGGAGGTCAGAGAGAAACGTCTTGTAACAAAAAAGCAGCCCAGGCACCAGAATCAAGTGAGCAGGGCAGGTTTCCCGGCCAGCACCCCCTGGGCTCAGGGCCGGGGGGGGGGCCCACCCTCCTTGGAGAACCTGGAAGGTCCACCCCATTTGGTTCAGCCCAGCCTGGCCAGGGGTCTGCGTGCCAGGCACCAGCCTTCACTCTTTCACGGCACTGAGTCTTGGAGACGGCCTTGTGATGTCCGTGTCTGTATTGCCCCCATTTCGCAGAGTAGGAAACTGAAGCTCAGAGTGAGGAGAGCACCTTCCCGAACAGAGCACAAGCCCCGAACAGAACATCAAGACCCGCCTCGATCGAGACCCAGGCTGGCACAACTCCAAGGGCTGGGATTCCAAACAGCCCTCGCCACGAAGCCAGTTCCTTCTCTCATCCATCCCCTCCAACCATGGCCTCGGCTCTTCATTCTGGACCTTTCGACTCCCCAGGGCCGCTCCGAAGGGGGATGAGGATGTTGTCGAGCTGTCATCTAGATGGCGGCCGGCTGGTCACAAGGCTGTCAAGAATGGGGTCCTAACTGACGGTGTCCCATTGTCCTCACCAACAGGGAGCTGCCACAGTTTTTCCTGAATTTCTCCAGGTCACTGCTCTCAACCTGTTACTTTAGAGCCGTACCTCTGTCTTCCATGAGGCTGGGTGTGTGTATGTATGCATGGATGGATGGATACACGGAGGGATGGGTGGATGGATGGATGAGTGGATGGATGGATGGATGGATGGATGGATGGATGGATGGACGGATGGATAGATGGGTAGATGGATGGATGGATGGGTGGGTGGAAGGATGGGTAGATTGGTGGATGGACAGATGGATGGATGGATGGATGGACAGATGGATGGGTGGATGGATGGATGGATGGATGGACAGATGGATGTGTGAATGAGTGGATGGATGGATGGACGGATGGATAGATGGGTAGATGGATGGATGGATGGGTGGGTGGAAGGATGGGTAGATTGGTGAATGGACAGACGGATGGATGGATGGATGGATGGATGCGTGAATGAGTGGATGGATGGATGGATGGATGGATAGATGGGTGGATGGATGTGGATGGGTGGGTAGATTGGTGAATGGACAGATAGATGGATGGGTGGATGGATGGTGGAAGGATGGGTAGATTGGTGGATGGACAGATGGATGGATGGATGGATGGACAGATGGATGGGTGGATGGATGGGTGGGTAGATTGGTGAATGGACACACAGATGGATGGGTGGGTGGATGATTACAGAAATACACTGCCATACCTCCTAAAAGGTAGATAAGTGTATTTATTTTATCCATGATAATAAATGAATGTATGCAATTTCCATCTTGAAACCAGCCTGGCAAAGCAAGAGGTTTCCCAGGGATGCCCACCTTGCCATCAGAGCTCCTGGTGTGCCCCCTGCCCCCCCTTGAAAATTTCCATCCATTCCTCACCTTTGAGCCACTCGAATAAGCACACCACAGAATAGTCGCCTTGGTGAGGCACCTGCTCCCGTGCGTCTCCCAGCCCTTGCGGGAAAGAGCGGTACCCGGCCCTCCCCCCTGACCACTCCTGGCCGTGCCGCTGTTTCGACAGAACATTCGCCATCTGTGCCCCGTCAGTGGTCCTGATGGCCACCGCGGAAGCCCATCTGGCAGGTGGAGAAACCAAGGCTGGGGAGAGGCAGGGGCCCATTCTCATGATCAATCACGAGACCACAAAAGCGGCCAAGGCGGTGTTTGGATCGGCAGGTAGAAATCCAGCTGCTGCACTGCCTGTGTTTCCACCCCAAAGTCTCCTGTCCCCTGAGTCCCGTTTGGAGGTGCTCACACGCAGTCCTGCCTGTGCTCTCAGGCACAAGGGCGGGCCGCCCCGGTATTCCAGTCATTACAGTCGGAGAGGGGACGGGGGTCAGCTCCAGAGGGTGCCGCATCTGGCTCAGCCCCGGGACGTGGCCCCGGCAAGGTCACCCTCGGATGGCTGGGGGCTAACTGCAGACCTACCGGTTCACCTTTGCAAGCCCTTCCACCCCCGGGAAGGCGGGAGGCCTCTGAACCTGCCGAGGGGCTCAAAGACCCACTCCAAGCAGCTGAAGCTCGGTCACCCAGAGGGGGGCCGCCCACGGCTGGGGCTCAGGGGCCAGGCAGCGGGTCCTTGGTTTCTTGGCTTCACACGGACGGGGCCACCTTTTTCCCGGGGCAGCTGAGGAGTGGACGGGTCCCGGGCAAGCAGAGCGGCTCTCGCCCTCCGAGGCCACCTGCGGCCTGTCCTGTCAGCTCTGCGCAGGCGAGGGCGCCCGGCTGGCCACTCCCTAGCGATTCTCTTTTCCCCTAATTGACTCGGCACTGCTCACCGGGCACCTTTGATGCGGCCAGCTCTCGACTTTTGGCGGGAGGCCAGTGAGACCAGCAACACAGCTCGGGCAGTCAAGACATCGCTCTGGTTTTTTTGTTGTTGCTTCTGTTTTTGTTTTTACGTTCTTTTACCATTTTGTCCACTTTTAAGCGTACGATCTCGCGGAGCTAACCGCTTCCGCAGGCTTGCGTGACCATCGCCGCTGTCCGTTTCACTTTTTCCTCTTCCCAGATGGAAGCTCTGTCCCCATCAGACCCTAGCTGTCCCCTCCCAGCCCCAGCGCCCACCGTCTGCCCTCTGTCTGGATAGACGTGACTCGTCCAGGGGCCTCGTGCGAGTGGATCACACAGCAGGTCTCCTTCTGCAGCTGGCTCGTGTCGCTGAGCGTCCCCTCCTGGTCCATCCCTGCTGCGGCAGGTGTCGGCTTCTTTCCTGGAGGCCGAATGCTACTCCACTGTGTGGATGGACCGCACCTGGCGTCTCCAACCGTCTGTCACCGGACACTCGGGCGAGCCCACCCCGCGAGTATTGCAAACACACGGCTGCGAACGTAGGGGAGCAAATGCCCGTCGGAGGCCCTGCTTCCAGCCCAGTCGGGCGTACCCCCTAAAGTGGCCTTGCTGCATCCCGTGCTAATTCTGCGTGTGACTTGTTGAGCAGCGGCCATCCTGTTTCCCAGCGGCCGCCCCACTGACAGCCCGACTCCTGCTGGCTCTCCGCCCAAAGTCCCAGAGACCCTCGAAAGCAAGGACCCCGCTCAAACCCTCCCCCTCCCCCTTCTTCCTCCCCACCCCTTTCCCCCTCGGCTGGGCAGGTGGGGGTGACAGCAAAGGCATGAGAGGGAGGTAGGCCGTCATCACTGGGGCCTCTGGGACGCCCTGTCCTGGCTCACAAGGCATCTTCTCATGGGGACGTGGGTGCCCGGTCTCCAGCCTCTGCCCGCCCCACGCCTACAAAGAAGGGACCGGACCAAATAGTGAAACCCGAAAGCCGGTTCATGAGACCCCACTCCCATCCCGATTTCCTTTCCGGGGGATCCTACCTGTGTGCCCACCGCCCCACCCTCAAGAGGGTCCCCAGGAGCCTTGTATCTATCTGCCAAGAAGAGAAGGAGGGAAGGACCTGATGCACACACGAGCTGCAGTAGACGCAGAGGGTCTGGGGCCTCCTTGGCGTGCTGGGGTCTCAGACCTTCTGTGCTGGTGGGCTGGGCAGTGTGATGTCCCCGGGGCGGGGGGGGCCAGGGCAAGAGTCACGCCCTGTGACACCAGCCCAGTGTCCTGCAAACATGCGGCTTGGACAGAAGGAGGCCGGCCAAGCCTGACGTGGGTGGCCTGGCTCCCTGCCTGGGTGGGGGGGCCAGTGCCTCCTCCCTCAGGGGCACCGGGGGCCTCCTGGGGACAAGGCCAGCTGTCCCCGCTCAGGAGGCAGAGCGGAACAGGGCAGCGCCTGCGACTGGCCCTCAGCCCCCCGCCCAGGAGCTGCTGCCTTCCCACCTCTCCCATCCAATCTGTTTTGGGTATTAACCCTGAGCCCCCGAGCGTCGCCCCCTTTGTTTCGGGGGCATCTTGGTGCAGGGTGGGTGCGATGTGGTCTGGGCAAGCTCACCTCCTGAACGTGCTTCCTCCTCTGCGACCCCGGGGGCCACGCCGGGAACCTGCAGCATCTCGTTCCATACCCCTCACCTGCTCCCCCTGCAAGGTCCGAGAAGTGAGCCACTGCCCGTGCCCTCTGGCTCTCACTGAGGCTAGCCTCAGGTGACCCCACCCACTGCCACGGTGGGGGCAGCAGGTGCACGGCCTTTGCTCCTCTGGGCCCGGCAGGCTGCAGGGGTGAAGGAGTTCAGGGAGGCTCGTACCTGGCACATCGCACAGGTGCTTAAAACTGCCCATGGAGACACAGCTTCACGATGGAGGGAGTTTTTTTTGGGGGGGGGTTCCAAACAAAGGAAACCCGTCTCTCTCTCTCTCTCCACGTGCAGGTGCACACACACACACACGCTCATGCATGCACGCGTGTGCCCCCACGGGCACAGGAACACACACACACACACACACACACACACGCATCAGCCTGTGCTTTCCGTCCCCACGAACCACCTCTTGCTTTCGACAGCCGCTTTCCAAACCAGGGCATGAAAACGCATCGTTAGCCCTATTCCTCAGGATACCGTCTTACGTCTGAAAAGAGCGATTTGGCACAGACGCGGTCATCGTCGCAAGCAAACAGGGTTTGAGGAAAAACGGCAAGGGTCTCCCCGGGCTCAGGCTGCGTCGCAATCTATCAAACAGCCGAGTCGAATGCAACGCTTTAATGTTTCGGTTACACAGACGCCCACACGCTCCCCGCAGCCGAGCCACCGGCAGGCTTCTCGGGCGGCCCCCGCGACAGCCGGCTCCCCCGGGGGGGGGGGGCCGAGGGGGCTCCGGGCCCACGTAAAGCGGCCCTCCCTGCCCGGCCCCCCTCGGCCGGCGCTCCCTTCCGATCCGACCCCGCTGCAGAGAATCGCAGAGGGCCGGGAGGCACACAGCAGCCGGGCAGAGTAGGAGAGGGACGGGGGCAGCGGGGAGCGTCCCGGAGACCTGCTGCGCTGCGGCGATCGGCTGTGACGGTGGGCACTCGGGCCCCGGCCGGCCCGCACCTGCCGGGCCGGGTCGGCCGGGGGCTCGGAGCCGGCCTGGGCCCAGAACGTGGACGGCCTTCCTCGGCCGGGTCCGGGGTGGCTGGGGGGGGGGGCTACACCCGGCCCCCCTGGCTCCTCTTCCTCTGCCTCCGCCGCCGGGGCCGGGGGCCCTTGCCGGGGGGCCTGGGCGGGCCGCCGCGGAGCCCGGCCCCACTCTGGAGCAGACGCACCAGCTCGTGGTCCTTGTGGTCCAGCACGCGGGGCAGGAACAGAGAGGACTTCTGCGTGCGACGTGTCTTGAAGCCCCTGCGAGGCCGGCCCTTGCCGTTCACGGACACGTACCACAGTCTCTCGGCGCTGGGCTGGCGCTGGGCCCCCGGCCCGCTGGGCGCCGTGCGGTACAGCCGCGAGGCGTAGGTGTTATAGCCCAGCTCGTGGATCCGTTCCACGAACTGACACTCGGGGCTGTAGCTCTCCTGCAGGGGGCCAGGCGCCTGGGTCAGCCGCGGGAGGCCCCGCGCTCGAGGCCGGCGGCCCGGGCCTCGAGGCCCCCCCCCCCCCCCCCCCGCTCCTTGGCGGGGCCCCCCTCCCCTCCTTGCTCCCTCCCGGCCACCCATCTGACCCGCTCCCACGCCTGGGCTGTGCCCGTGCCCCCTCCGGGTCCGCGGCCTTGAGCTTCGGGGTTCAGCGCGAGGGTCTGCTCGTTTCCGCCACGGTTTCCTGAGCCCCCGGGCGTTGTGGCTCCCCCAGCCCTGTCCCCCCCCCCCCCCCCCAACCCCGCCGCAGGCACTGACTAGGGAGGCTTCCCCGGCACGGGGACACGGGGCGGTGTCAGCAGAGCAGATGTGGGGCCTGCCCCAAATCTCCGCGGGTGGCACGGACGTTGGCAGGACGTCTGCACACAGGGAGAGGACGGCACCCCGGACGCCGTGTGAAAAGCGTGCGTGCGAGAGAAAAGAAACGAATATTGAGAAGAGCATGGGAAGGATGGTTTCGTGGGGTTTTCAGGAGCCTGGCGCCTGCACGAAACTCGGCTCTGGGCCTTGAGCTCTGAGACTGGCCGCCTCGGCCTCGGGGCGCCTGCCCCATGCGCGTGGCCCAGAAGCCAGGAGCCCAGGCGGAAGCTCATGAACCGCACAGACTCTGCTCTTGTAGGGCGACTGGGGGTGCCGGCGCCCCAGCACCACTGGGGGCTGCGCGGGGGCCTGTGTGGGCCTGGGGCAGGCTGGGGGGCACGGGCTGAGACGCGGGGCGCTGCCTTCTCAGAGGCGGGCATCTGGAGGGAGAGAGGCACAGACTGGGAACTCCAGGGGCCTCCACCAGCGCCCCCTGGGCCGCCTCGTGGGGCGCCCCCGGGTCGAAGGGGTGGGTGTGCCAAGCACCCCCAGGGCGTCCCTCCTCAGCCCGGGGCCCAGGGGCAGGGCTGGGGGACGGGCAGAGCTGGGCAGAAGGACCCTCATGGTCTGTCTCCATCTGTGGAGGGGAAAGGCGGCTGCTACCGAGTGCAGGTGGCCCCAAGGGCCGCAGGCCCGTTCTCAGGGGGTCACAGGCTGGTCAGAGCCACGCCCGCGAGGTGGGCAGCACGTGACCTGCAAAGGGCACGGGAAGCACGATGCTCTAGCACCAAATACCTGTCTCCCGATGACGTGTAAGTTCAGAGGGAAGGGGGCTGGGTTCTAGCTCTTCCGGACCTCCCTGCTGTCCCCTCTCTGCTGTCCCACCCTTCAGGGGATGCCCAGAATGCCCTGGGTCACAGTACAGACGCCATTGACAAAGACCAGCCTCCGCACCTTATAGACGGGGAAACTGAGGCCCGGGGTGGCGGCAGGCCCCAAATCACGGGGATGTGGCACCGTTCTGGTCTGCGTTCAACCCCCGCCTAGCGTGGGAACCAGGGGCCGTCTGGGGTGAGTGGGTGGGCTCCGGGCTGACCCCCGTGCCAGGCGGCTACATTGGGGCCTGGCCCCCACGCTAAACTGTGAGAAACTCAGGGTGTCGTAGCCCACGGCCGAGGCCATGAATCAGGAAGCCAGAGGGCGGGCTTTCTCACTGCAGGGGCACTTTGTGGGGCAACTGAAGGGACTCAGTCCTGTGAGCCTCAGAGAGGGAGGAGTTCAGGCCCTCCAGAGGGGGGTCCTGGGGGGGGCGCAGAGTTTGCATCTTGCAGAGGGGCTCCCAGAGGGGTCAGGAGGCCCAGGAGGAAGGTGCCAGCACAGGAGCAGGGTCTCCAGGTGCCCCAGCTGGGACTCACAGCGGCAACGGTTCCCGAAGCCTCGCTGGTTCCCCCGACTGTCCCACCCCAGACCCTCTGCTCCACGGGGGCCTCCCCCCAGTCACCCCCACCCACTGGTGCCACCTGCTGAAATTCTCCTTGAAACCGTCCACCTTGGGGAGGCTGCTCTTCCTTCGCAGGCTCCAGAAAAGCCAGCCTGGGGCAGAGTGTGGCTGTGGCCGGCGTGGCCGCGACCCCAGCTGGTTCTGAGCCCCAGGGCACCGGGCAGGGCGTGTGCAGGGAGGGCGGCCTCAGGTGTGAGGGGAGGCCGGCTGAGAGGTACCCTGCCCGTGAGGTGACACCTGGGGAGTCATTAAGGGAGAGGTGGGCACTTTCTAGCGGGCGTTTCTGATGGGGGCACTGCAGTCGGGCAAAGGCACGGAAGGGTGACCAGCGTGGCTGGTCCTGGGGAAGCGAGAGGGGTTCAGGAGGCTGTGGTGAGTACACGGGTTATGGAACGACGGTGGAAGGGAGGAGCCGAAGGCGGTCCGGGCAGCTCCTTTGGGGGCCGAGGCACCCCGGTGGTGACGTGTGGGCGATGGGGAGCTTCTGGAGGCCATGACAGGAGCGGATTCACAGGTAGTGAGATCCCGATGCATATACCCAGCAGAGAGTGTGACGCATGGATGCCCGGGGCAGTAGTGAATGAAGGAATGAATGCCAGGGGGATGATGGATGGATGGATGGATGGATGGGAGGGAGGGAGAAAGGAAGGGAGGAAGGAAGGAAGGAAGGAAGGAAGGAAGGAAGGAAGGAAGGGGAAGGGAAGAAGAAAGGAAGGAAGGAAAGAAGGAAAGAGGAAGGAAAGGGAAGGGAAGGGAGGAAGGGAGGAAGGAAGGAAGGAAGGAAGGAAGGAAGGAAGGAAGGGGAAGGGAAGAAGAAAGGAAGGAAGGAAAGAAGGAAAGAGGAAGGAAAGGGAAGGGAAGAAGGAAGGAAGGAAGGAAAGAAGGAAAGAGGAAGGGAAGGGAAGGGAAGAAGGAAGGAAGGAAGGAAGGAAGGAAGGAAGGAAGGAAGGGGAAAGGAAGGGAAGAAGAAAGGAAGGAAGGAAGGAGGAAGGGAAGGGAAGGGAAAGGAAGGGAAGAAGAAAGGAAGGAAAGAAGGAAAGAGGAAGGGAAGGGAAGGGAAGGGAAGGGAAGGGAAGGGAAGGGAAAGGGAGGGAAGAAGAAAGGAAGGGAAGGGAAGGGAAAGGAAAAGAAGAAAGGAAAGAAGGAAGGAGGAAGGGAAGGGAAGGGAAAGGAAGGGAAGGGAAGGGAAAGGAAGGGAAGAAGAAAGGAAGAAAAGAAGGAAGGAGGAAGGGAAGGGAAGGGAAGGGGAGGGAAGAAGAAAGGAAGGGAAGGGAAGGGAAAGAAAAAGAAGAAGAAAGGAAGGAAGGAGGAAGGGAAGGGAAGGGAAAGGAAGGGAAGAAGGAAGGAAGGAAGGAAGGAAGGAAGGAAGGAAGGAGGAAGGGAAGGGAAGGGAAGGGAAGAAGAAAGGAAGGAAGGAAGGAGAAAGGGAAGGGAAGGGAAGGGAAGGGAAGGGAAGGGAAGGGAAGGGAAGGGAAGGGAAGGGAAGGAGAAGCCGGCGTTGTCAGATCTAACCAATAGCAGCCACAGGTAGACTGTGACCCACGGGGATCCCCCAGGCCATGCTTTGTGCTGTCCCCCAAAGCCCTGGGCCCGGGTCCCCCATGGGAGATGTGGCAAAGGCCTTAGGCTCCCCCTCCGGATTCAGCCCTCCCCGCCCGATCCATGAACTTGCTCAGTGCGGATGATGGCCCTCGGGACCGGTGAGATTGGCACCACCCCTGCAAGGCGACGAGAACGCCTCACCAGGGCCCCTCTCCGTAACAGACAAGGGGCGTCTGTAGATGGTCTCGGGCCACTTGAGGAACAGAAAATCAGTTCTGCCCACCGGGCACCAGGGGCACGGGGCTGAGGCTTCGGCGAAGCCACGATGCCCCTCAAGGAAAAGTCAGGCCAGAGCCCGGCCTGAGGGCATATCACTCTAGAAGCACCTGCTGAAGAGGCTGGGCGCCAGGGGGGGGTCCCTCCCCCCAGACACGGCTTCTCTGAAGTGGCCCCTGAGGCAGACAAAGCAGCTGGGCGCGTTCCAGCTTTTCCATCTCCGGCAAAACGGCGGAAGGTCTGGGACGAGACGGCAGCTTAAAGAGGGTTTTGCTCATCACACTTTGCCCAGCTCCCCAACGGGCAGGGAGAGGCTGGTGTGGGTCCCCTGCAAAGAGACTGCTGCACGGAGAGAGGGAGCTGCGGGGAGATGGTCCTCGGGCTGCGTCGTCTAGGTTACCGTGGACGGAAAACCTCTCATTGCCCAAGGAGGTATCAGCCGAACTGCACATAATGACTAGTTGGAGACGGCAAATTTCCTGCTTACATGCATTTTACTCCATGCGTCCCCACCCCTGCCCTTGGGGGAAGGACACCGCCACTGCCCACAGAGCCACGGGACCCTTTTCTGTTGCGGAGGCCCCAGGCTGTGTAGACTGGATTCCGAATCTGGGTGCCTGGGAGGCGGGCCCTGTGGTCCTTCCTCTGTGTTGCGGCCTGAGAACGAACAGCTCTCGCCTTCCCATCCCCCGGGGGAGGACTGGCTGTGCCGTGCCCTGCTTCCCTCTCTCGTCCCCCCAGGAGACCCCTGGTTGAGCCCGCAGAAAAGCTCTGCCCCGCAGGCAGTCGCGTGGCGCCCCACGGCTCGCCGGGTCTATTTATTTCAGTGGAGATTCGGGGGACAATCTCTGCCTCGCTCTCAGCTACCGTGGGGGGAAGGGCAGCGATGGTGAACAAAAATGTGTGGAGGGGCAGCTTCTAACCAGCGACACCGGAGAACGTAAGACAAGTGTGACCCCGTGGGGTCCTCCCCGGGGGGCCGTGCCCCAAGGCAATCACACGGGCAGCCGCCCCGGGCGTCGAGACCCCGGGGCTTGAGGCTCTGGTTCCGGCTCGGGTGCTGCAGGTCCCCGGACAAAGCGTTACACTGCCCACGTCCCCTCTGTCCCCTAACGAGTGGCCGAGGGAGATGGCCGCCCCATCCACGCCTGCCCGCGTGCGAGATCGGACTCACCGAAGCATACAGCCGTCCTCTCTTGTTCATGGCCAGGTACCGTCCAGAGAAGAGCCCCTTGATGGCCACGATGCCCACCTCCACCGCCGTGATCTCCAGGATACCTGGGAACAGTGTGAAGGCCCGTCACTCCCCGCGCCCCCCCACAGAGCCCCGCGCCGAGGGCCGAGGACCCCCTGGACCCGCCCAAGCCTCGCCCAGGCTCGGGGAGGTGAAGGCAACACACACTTAAGCGGGGCAGGGCGGGGGGGTGGGGGTGGGGGGTGACTCGGGAGGTTGAGGAAAAGAAGAAACTACTGGATGGGAGGCAGAGCCCCGGGAGCATCAGGGCAGGGCTTCTCCGACGAGAAGAATTCCGACACGGGAGGGAAGGAAGAAAACTGACATTGCTACCCGCTGACTCTGCGGGGTGCGGGGTCTCTCAGGACACGGGAGCCTCTCAGCCACCCGGCGAGCCGGTTGCGCGATCCGACAGACAGGCCAGCTGAGACGGCCGGGGGTTAGGTGACTTTCCCGAGACCACCCCCACGTGGGCGAGCCGGAGCTCCAACCCCGGCTGCGGAGAGCGGTGCGGGAGCTCTCCGACCGCATTGTCTACACCCCACAGCATCTGAGGAGTCTGGGGCAGGGGTGAAGGCGGGGCTGCTGCGCGCAGGGCACCGAGGGAGCCACCGGAACTCACTGGCAGCGGGCCTGGGCAGCAGGTAACTGTGCAGGGCAGGGTCCAAGCGCCACAGAGGACGGTAGCAGGAAGCGGGCTTAGACGCAGGATCGCACAAAGGGAAGCTGACCCGGGCTCTCCCATCCCCACTGCGCGGAGGGACTTTAAGTCTCCCCTAAGCTTCCTTCTGAACGCAGGAGTGCCTTTTCATCACAGGTCCTGCAACAAAGGCCCCGGTGGGGCCGTTGTCCCCCCGGCCCCCCAAGGGCTCCAAGGGGCTCTGGAGCCAAAGAGATGCCCTCTCCAGGGCCCCCAGCACAGCAGCCATCCCAGGGCCAAGACGCGGGGCGATGCAGGCCGCGGGCCTCTGGCGTCCATGGGACGCAGCGGGGGCGGATTGCGCGCCGAGGGCGGCGGCGCCGCGTCCGGATGCGGGACAGGGGTGGCTGCGCACCGCGCGCTCCTCTGCCCCCAAGCTGCCTGCCTTGGATGCTCCAAGGATTCTGATGCTCTGTGGGAGCCTGCATTTGGAGAGAACCGGGGCGTTGCTGGGAAGGGAGCGCGGGCGCTCCTGGAGCCCCATCCTGCGGCCCCCGGGACGCCCTGGCGACAGCTGGCCCCCCACGCGCGGCTCCAGAGGCGTCCTCCGAAGGCGCCTTCCCGGGGCTGCGGCTTTCCTCGCGGAAGCAGCGGTTTCCCGCCGCCGCACTGCTTCCTACGCTCGGCGCGGGGGCGAGCGCCGCGGGCTGCGGCACATGACACCGGGCCCCCCGCCACGCTCCCACGCTCCCCGCTGCGTCCCTGCCTCGCCCCGAGCTCGGGTCTCCCGCTCCCGGCCAAGCGGAGCTGCTTCGGCCCCCGGCCCCCGCGCTCCTCTCCCGGAGGCTCAGCCCGAGCCCGGGTCCCCACGGCCAGAGGAGCCAAACCCCGGCGCCCGCGGG